>NW_015090995.1:8426044-8524403 GCF_001431845.1 Calidris pugnax
CTTCACCATTTTAACAATCTGTAATTCAGTAATAAAAAAAAAAAAAAAAAAAGAAAAAGATCTTTACTCTTGTGGCAATTAAATTGTGTTAAACCTGAAAAACAGACTGTTCCTACTGCACTCATGTACCTGTGGAATCAAAGCATGAATGCACTCAGACCACAGAAGAGATACCGAAAACAAACTGTGTACACAATCATGCCCCAGTGACTAAGAGTTAAGTGCTTTTTGGAACTGAGATTTCAATGTCAAATCTGAGTTAAACTGAACTCAAATGGGAGCATGGCCATGATCATCCAGAGGATTTGGGTTTGTTCGCAACCAACTTAAATTACTGGCAAATATTAACTATATATAATCTCTAGTTCACTTACATATTGAGCCCTAAGTAATACAACTAATTTTAAATTACCCAGGTTACCCAAGCCAATTGAGATTTACCATATTCTTTACTTAATAGAATATTTGTCTCATCAGAAGCAATTACATTTTTATCAGTGCTTTTGGTGACTCCATTAAGCATGGTGGCATTTTCATTTTTTAAAGTCTTCAGTATTGAAGCTGCCAGCCTGTTGTTTTCACGTTAAATTTTTAAAGATCCTAGTCCATAGCTCTACTGCTTTGCTTCGCTGCAGTCAAAGACTTCTGCAATTTTAAGCTCACAGCATCCACTTGTACCTTCCTCCCCACCGCTACAAACCTGCTACCGTGCAATTCCTATTTAGCAACGTTTGTGTTGAACAACAGGCACCACCACCGAGGCAGGCGCTGGTTTGTTGGGTTCCCGCAGAACAATGTTAAGACTACACAGTGAATTATGAAGCAACACGTTTTCAAATCACTGGGGTGGTTTCCTTGGCTGTTTCATTGCCAAGAGCCTGCATTTATGTTGTACAGGGGACCCGTGTCCCTCCCTGGCCCAGGCTCACTGCACAGGAGGGCAGGGGCAGGCTGCTCGAGCCCGCTGCCTGCACCCACAGCACTGCCCGCACTGCTGGGCGGCAGCTCTGGGGCTGGGAGGGCTGTTTTCTGAGCTGAACCCCCAGATCCCCCTCTTAGCACAGATCCCACCCCTGGGCTGGGTATGACCTGCTCGCAAACACCGTTCCCCCACATGCACAAGCCCAGTGGGCTCTGACACAGAAGGGGACAGGGCTCGGCAGCCCTCACCATTTCCATATGAAGCTTCTAACTGAAACGTCTCCAGGAGCGCAGAAGTGCTGTGTTTGACCCCTCTGCTGTGAGAGCTGGCCAGTGCAGTTTAAAATCCAAAGACAAAAAAAGAACAGCTCTTGCTTGATGGCCCGCTGAATCCTGCTCCAGCCTCCTCAGGATTTCTGACCTTGCCACCACAGCCTGAGGAGCCAGACAGCTCTTCCCCACCAGGAACCGCTTTTCCTTTCCAAGCCCCAGTTCCTGAGCCCAGGGCTGCACAGAAAGTCAAAGCTCAGGTTCAGGTTGCTGCTGCTGCTCATGGACTCAGCACATGGGCCTGAGAGAGCCGGGGGTGAGCAGGGCTCAGGTCAGAAAGGTGGATCATGGTTGGAAGAAAGGGCCTGGGGAAGTGGGCTAAGAGCTGATGGAGCAGGGCACTGCCTGGCCATACTGCTCCCACCTCGCTCAACTCCCCATCCAGACACCCATTCAACCCCTCCAGAGGGGGGGAAATAAGAATTTAGACATCTCTCTGTCTCTCAACCCTAAGCCAATGCTGTGGGAACACCTGCATTTTCCTAACCACAAGTTAAACTGAATGTTCCCAGCACTATGGGCTCACTGGGATAAACCCCACTGTCTTCCCCAAACTACAGCAGGCAAAAAATGGGCGCCCCGAATTCCCAGCGTGTCATGTCCTGCACAACCTGAGCCAGCACACATTTGATAATCTAACGTTTACCAAGCCGGGCTAGGTTTAAACAACCCAAAAGCTGGACTGCACCTTTGCAGTGTAAGACAGCGTGTTCCACAAGTGAACTATCAGGGGTTAACTCTGCTGAAATCCTGACACACGCGGCACCTGTCTCACACAGGGTCAATGCAGTTTTTTTCAGCACCATCACTGCTCCCCAAAGAAATAGAATTTCATCGTAAAACCACTCATTTTTTTTTCACCAGGCATGAGAAGTCAGTTCTTCACCGCAATACTCCGTGCTCTCTACTTAAATGGAGAAGTGGATGATTAATGCCTGTGCAAGAAATAGCAGGGTGAAAAATTGAAGAACATTTTGGAAACGTGGGTTTGTTTTTAAGCTGTGATTACAGGAAATATATTAAAAATGAGTTTTCTGAAGAGACTGCAGCCCACTCCTGAGCTAGGCAATTTCCATTTTGGTAAACAGACAAAAATCTCCTCTGGAGTTAATACCCCAGAGGTCGACCCTGCAAACACTAAAACAAACAGATAGCACGGCTGAACGGGCTGAATCCAGACACACTGTGCTGAGCGTAACTCCAATCAAACCAGAGTTAAATGCTCTACACTAGCTCTCGGTTGAGCGCTCTGATCTCCGAATCCTGGGCATAAGCTGAGGCAGGAGCTCTGCCCCACTGCCCCAGTGTCACCCATCATACCCCCTTCACGGAGGCATTTCTCCAGCACTACCTGCCAAGCCAGCCATATACAACCTCTACTAAAACACGGACGGGAGGGACAGAAGCAGCAGCGATCTCCCATGCTAATGAAAATGAGAGTGTACTCTAAAGCCACAGAGAAACTAAGTGAGCCAAGACCGGCAAACATAGCCAAGCAGAAAGTAACCTTGTTCACATGTGCCAACAAAGAAAAGCAAGAGTTGTTACTTTACATGTATTACCATAATTGCAGGCAGAAAAACATTTGTTTCTTGCCTGGGATTCAACTCTGCACCTCGTCTACCCAGGCACAAGCTGAACCCTCTGTAGCAAGATCTCATGAATTCCAGCTTGCTGCATTGGTGCTTCATTTGCTTCATTTAAATAAATAAGTTTGTTTTTTTTAAAAAAAAAATCTTAATTTAACCTGAATCTCAACAAGGCAATTGGCATGGCTTCTCTTCACTTTTATTTTAAATAATTGAAAGTAAGAGCTGAATGGGAAGACATGCAATTGACTGCAAAAGTCCAGCAGCATCTCTGGTCAAGTCCAGCTTCTGCAGATGAAGGAGGTTGGGGCCAGGTCCTCCTTGGGAGCTGGGTCTCCAAACAACCACCTCATTGCCCTGTATGCTTGCATCAGCCCCCACACCCAGCACAGCCCAGCCTTCTGCTGCTGGGAAAAGTCGAGGTTTCGGCGAGTGCCCCAGCTGAAGGGCTGGAAGCAGTGACGTGCTGGGAGAGCAGTCAGATATAACATCCCTTTTAGCCTTTTGCTTGCATAGTCCCAGCATTCCCTCACCCCCTTAAAAGCATCTAGCTGCCAAAACTGCATGTTTTCTAGTACCAAAGAGCACCTTGGGACTGCCCCACATGGCTTTATAGAGGGATACCAGTAAGGTTCCGGGAACCAAGCCAGGAACAGGTTAATCCAAATCACTCAAGCTGATGGCGTGGGGGACGAGACAGCCCAGCCCTGCAGGAGCAACCCAAGGACCAGCTCCCAACCTCACGTCTCTGAAACCAAGAACCAAGGGTCTGTTGCAATTAGCAGTTTGGGTCTGGAGTGGCCCCACAGGACCTTGTTTGAGGGCTGGAGGAATCGAAGCCAGTCTGTTTTTCAGGTCTCAGGCTGGCTGATTACCCTCCCATGTCAAGGGGTAGCTGAAGGGGGCCACTCAGGCAATAACAATTTACATTTTCACCACGTAAATGTACCGCTGCCTTGCACATGAGCCAGGCTTGTGGAGGATGCTTCAGAATTGGCCTAATGAACAAGCCGCTGAGAAGAGGATGTCAAAACCAAGAGCAACCTTCTGAATATGCAGTCTTGGACAGAAAGCCATAAGAAAAATATTCAGTAGCAATAAACTGCATGTTAAATAAATACCAGTAAAGCTTGTAACAGAATTACAGACAAGCAATTCGACTTCTCTCGAGAGTCTTGCATACTTCAAGGAAAATATCTCCCAATTATCATAAAAAGCTATCTCCAATTTTCACAGTTCATCTATAATATGCTGATTGAGAACGTAAAATGTATGGCTCAGGTATTTTTGTATAATCGGCTGTAACCATATCCTCAAGTGTAATGATGAGCAATTGGAATAGCAAGACTAATACTTCAGCAATTTAAATTCAGATTGCCTGGTGTTTATACTAGTATTCCCAACAGAGAAAGGAAACAAAATATTTGAAACAAACAAGTATCTTCCCTGTAATATTAATCTTCTCTCATAACAGAACCCTAGTGGAAAAACAGATTAATCAACAACACAACAGAAACAGACAGCAATGCAATTCTCTACATCGTGTTTTCAAAAATAAGCAAAAGGCCAGTGTGTGCAGGGAACAAACATTTCACATCTCTGGAAAAAAAAAATAGCCCTAACCTCATTAAAGGGTCACTACGGATGCAGGGGAATAAGGATTTAGTCAATGAGCAAACCCCATGGTTCTGGAGGCAGCTGTGAGCAAAAGAGAAGTGCCTGTTGGAAGGACGTGAAGCAGCGTCCTTAGTCGGCCAGCTGTGTCCCAGGGGACCAGCCATGTCCCAGGGGACCAGCTGTGCCCTGGGGCCACCTCTTTGCTTGCACAGACCCGACAGGTCCAGAGAAGGCCGGGGGATGCATGTTGCCTTACGCATGGTAACTTGTCTATATAATGGAGCTGCCCCAGGAGCAAAGAAGGAACAAGACTTTGCAGACGCTTTAAGGCCTGCACCGAAAGAGCTGGGAATGGCCCCACAATTGGCACATGTGGGATCGGCTGTGTTTCAACACACGACTGTAAAAAACCAAATGGCTTCAACATGCCAAAGCCAACTCCTATATAAGCAGGCACTTCTATTCATAGAGATGATATGGCCACTTAATAGAGTAGAAAATCTGGCCAAAGATTGCTGTGTTCCATAATAACCACATCTGTGAAAAGACTGGGTTGGAATCAACGTCTTAGCAAACTATCAACCACCTTCATGACAAGGAAGCTGTACAAGTGCAAATGACCATTACAAAACTGTAACATCTGAAAACAAGAGTATCAGCAAATAACAAGCAACTGTTCAAACACTAACAACCCTCAGCAGCCACAAGAACAGTTTTGGGAGCAACCAAATATTCACACACCGCAGCTCTGCAGAAAACCATGGGTATTCCTCGGTTTCAGCTTTCTGCTACTCATCATCTGTGAAAGTGATGAGCCAAAAGACATACAAGACTGCAAACAGGTATCATGTAAATGTGAAAATACGTCAATGTAAATTACACACTGATGTCAGGAGGTTTCACAGTTCAGCAGGTCCCCAGATGTTACTGTGTGCACACAGCTGTCTTCAATAACGTCAAAAAGCAAATAATGTTGAAAAGCACAGGAATAGAGACATTAAGGAGGCCTATTCCCAAATACAGTGATGTTCCATAGCAGAGTGAACCCAATAACAGCGAAGTGAATAAGAAGGGGTCTAAGATGTGACGTGAGGAGACACAGAGTGTATTTCTATAACCAGGGGAGCGGATGCAGTGATGGAGGCTGTGAGTCTGGCTCCCCAGTTTCAAGGGGTTGCGCCACTCGAGAGCAGAGCGGGGCAGTTTACAGGGTCAAGATTCAAATTCTCCTCTAAAAATTCAACTGCTTCAGGAGACAAAAAACCAACCCCCTGCTTTAAAGAGACAGGATATCATATGTCTGTTTGATTATTCATTTCATTGCTTGGATGCTTTAATTTCTTGCTAGGAAGTCATTTCTTGTCTGTTTTTCTGCTTGTTTCCAGGTGCTTGTACACTGGGTAAAATATCTTTCTGTTTTTCCACCCATCATTTCTGTCCCTTTGGGTTGCACTTCCTCTTTTCTCAGACTTGCACAGTACCAGCCTGTACACAAACTCTGGAAAAGGCAGCAATTTTGCTTCTGGAGTAATCACAAACAATTTCCCTAGGAAGTAATCACATTTCATCCTGTTCAGAAGTCCAGTGTCTCAGCAGTGTAATACTACTTTTATATGGCAAAAAAGCAGCATAGAAACACTGCCAAAATTGATATTTTATGGGACCATATTCAGAAAGAAACTCACCATTTTTCAAAGAGAAATTCTGAAGAAAGAAAAAGTTGGAGGTTATTTGTACTTGTGCAATGACTTTTTTCCATCCTGTGCCTCTCTAAATATGCAAGTCAAGGAAAAGAAAAACTACATCATTTTTTCATGAAGAGAAGAGTTTTCCCCCCTAGAGCTGAAGCTTCTTCCTACTTCTTTGTGTTTTGTCAGCTGGCGTGGGAGGCATATTATCCAGGAGTTAGGCACACATTTCCAAAAGGGAGAGAAAACAGACAGGGTAGACAGTCCATCAAGAAAGGAGATACTTAAAGTTTCAAATGTATGAGACACACCAAATAGAAGAATCACTTTCTGTTAGTCCTGCTGAGTGTTTCTCTCTCTGCCCCTCCTCAGCAGCCCCACTTCATATTTGTTTCGTTTTGAGAAAGCAATTGCCTCAGAAATCAGTGGGAGTAAGTCTAATCCTAAAGCTAAACCTGTGCTTAACTACCTCCCTGAAGTCAGCCCTTTGCTGCTGAGGGGGGTGAGAGGGCTCCTTACATTCTGCACGGAAAAATCACTGCGGCACAAAAAGGAGAGGAGGGACCAACGTATTTTGCCACTGAGGTTTCTGACACAGTGTCACTCATCCTTCCCATTCACAACACCCTCCGCAGCCGAGCACGGAGCCACCGGCACCTTCTGTGTCCAGCACAGATACTCCCATCACAGACTTGCAGAATTTGGGGACATGCACGTGGCAAAACCACCTAAACACTGACACACACACACCACGTTTAAACCGCCTTTGGATACGCAGCTTCTGTGCAACCTGAAATCTAACAATATTAAATACCTGTAATAAATTGTCAGCCTGATCCTTACATGCCACTATATTAATGAACAAAACAGGCACCACTGTACCAAACTACAGAAAGCCAAAGGAAGAACTATGGAAAATATTTCTCTTTGTTCCCTACACAAGAGCATTAATTTGATAATTCTTAAAAATGGAACATAGCTGGCATAATCAAATAAATTATTAGAAGGAATATAAATCATTACCACCTAATATGACTGCAACAAGATTCAATGCAATTTACAGATAAGTATGAGGAATGACTACTGTGTTTTACTGAATTAAAACTGGCAAAAGTTCTAAGAAGACAAATGATGTAAGATGCCCCTACATTCATTTGCAAACTAAAAAGGCAGAAGGAAAGCAGCAGACAGATAAGTCTTACTGTTTCAACTGTTTTGCAGCTTGCCCTGAAAACAAGGATTAATCATAAAGTGGAAATTCTTTCATTTAATTAGAGATTGAGTGGGTGGGAATCTGGAGACAGACTAAAGCTGCATGGAAATTCTTAAGGCTTTTGAAAATGAGGTGTCCTGAACTGAGACAGGGATGCAGCCTTTCAGAAAGCCCAGATCCAGACTGCTGCCTGGATTGCTTCTGCTGGTCCTCATAATGTACTATTTACTCCCAGAAGGACATTTCCTTACAGAATACACCTTCTCTGTTCCCACAGTTGGTCAAGATACCAAAGAGTTGTTTGCACGAGCCCTGTTTCACTTCCTGCAGGGGCTGGAAGAAAATATGAACAAAATCTGTGCCAAAGCAGGGAACGAGCTCACCCTCTCACCAATGCAGGCAGCTGGTCACAGCCTGGGAGAGCTGGCTTCTATCCTTTTCTTTGCCCCTGGGTTTCTTCATGACACTATTTAAGATCCATAAACCAAGACTTTCGCAGACACCCACTCACCTTCTGGGTGTTCCTAATGCATAAGCTCCATTTGTGACCACAGGGCCCCGTCTGCCATCTCCAATCATCCCGTCAGCACCGGCTGCAGGAACGTAACAACAGATACTCTGGAACTCAACCTCCCCGGCCTTGGCTTTCCCCATTAGGATGGGAAGGGGAGAATTGCTTAGTGTATTCTCAGGCTGCCAAAGAGCTAAGGAGAAGTTAATCACCACTTACGCAGCATTACCCCAGTTACTGGGATTAACACATTGGAAAATCTTTGAGAAAATTGTTAATTCTGCCTAAGGGCACACACTGAACAGCACGCACAGTGCCACACCAAACAATAAGAATCCCTAACACCCGTAAGCTGCTTGTTACATCCAAATTAGTGCACTTTGCATCTCTGGGATCTCTGTTTCTCTACTCCTCCCCACCTCTGACATGCCCTTTGTTATAGTTCAGATCTTGGAAAACCTTCTGCAGTGCTAAGCAGGGATTCAAAACAAACGCAAATCCCAATGCTCTTCTGCAAGTCTCTGGCCATTATTTCCTGCTCGTCTCACCAAAACATTAGTCCTCTGCACTGAAAATCTGAATAGCCTTGAGCACTTTACTCCTTTTTGCTTCAGCTCTATAGTCAAAAAGAGTAGGACAAGAGCAGAGGATGTGTGAGATGAGAGTCTTTGGTTTTTTTCAGTTCAAATTTCTTCTTTGGGGTTTATTACTGCTTTTTAGTTCATTTTGACACTGTCAAAAAGCAATCTCAGCTTCTAATCCAGGCTCAATATGGACTACTCACATGCTTAAAAGCAAAGCCCGTATTTACCTGCTAGGGCAAGGGACAGCATTTCTCATCAACTGATCTGAGGCATGAATTCCCCCAGGAAGCGTGACCTTACCATAAACCTTAATCCCTTCCACTTCAAAGTCCCCTTGGATCCATTCTCTAATAACACATACACCTGCACTGATGCAGCCACACCAAAACAGAGCACCAAAGCTGAGCAAAACACGCTGCTCCAACCCTCCTCCTACAGAAGAAATCAAGGGAAACCAGTCTAATATGAAATGGGTAGCAGCCATAGTGCTTGCTACAGAAATAAAAGGCACTCCTACACCATGGCAATGATCCATCTATAAGACCTAGACAGAACAGAAGAGATCAATACTCGTCTTGGGTACGATGAATGTCACACACACGGCCTATTTACTCTAAGGACATGCATACAAACACACAAAACGGTATGTAACATCTTGTCCAAAGCGTAAGACGACATGTATTTTTCTTTTAAATGCAAAAAAGATGTATTAACCCATCAGCATGGCTTGTTGCCTACACAGTGTGTAGTAAACTGTCATGATACACATCTCTTCTACTGGAGCCCTGCCATTCTTTTCTCAGACTCCTCCAGCCCTTTTCATATTCAAAGGCCCTAAAAGTTTTATACACTTTTGCATGATCTAATCATGAGTTTGCAAACACTCCCAAGAATTTGGCAGTTACCATCACCACCCTTAACTGAAGGGCTGTCTTTTTGGCTCCATTGTTTTAGTTTTACAGGTTATTTCCAGTTCTTTGACTTTATGCCTTACCTGCCATCCCCAATTAAAATACAGGGGAAGACTCCCAAGAGACAAGCATATAATTTCAAACAAAGTTTAAAGCCAAGAGCTGACAGGGGCTGGAGGTAGGGGACTGGAAGAGGCGAAGAGAGGAGATAATTGTTTCTTTTCCCCAGGTTGAAGCCCCTCAGTTTCAAAAGCCCCTCGGTTTCAAAGCAAGGATGCAATCTTTTAAGTGCCAGTGCTGCTGCGCTGCCTTCCTCTGTTTGTGACATGTGCAGTCACAGTATTTTAATGGAGCCCAAAGCCCAGTTTTTAATGCAGACACTTCTGCTGGGGTCTGGATTTCTGCAACTGACATGACTCTAGGGAACAGCTTTCATTTCAAATAAAATCCAGAAAAATGTTTCTTCCCTGCAAAGGATTTTAAGCAGGATCCATTGTAACACAGCACATGCAAATAGCTAAGATATAGCTATGAACTGGAAATCATACAGATGAAAGTGATGCACAGACACCTGCTGTAGGCTTGCTCTCCTGCTTTACTGATTACAACAAATATTTATCGGCAGTGGAATTAACTTCACCTTGACTGATCTTTGGGGAGGAATGGGTTTACATACATCTGTAACCTGAGCTCCTAAATAACCAAGCTCTAGAGTGTGCTGCTTGCTGCTACTCCACATCACTGAAGCCCCGGACTAAGCATTTCAGAAAGCAGAATTCAAATCACTGTCAATCCCCTGCCATCCCACAAGAACAAAATTGACAGAGAAGACAGCAGCAATTTAAGATGCCTTTCATGAAAACTCAAGGCACTGGCACAAACATCCGAGGGCACAGCACATCCCTCATGTGCCTTCCCTTCAAAAGGGTGGTGTGGAAACACCGAGCTCTACACGTGCTGAGGGAAGGATGGTATCTGAGGAACAAAACCGTCACCAGATCATGATCCTCATGTACAGGCAGAGTTTGCCTTCACATTCACTCTGAGCAAGTCCCAAAATCAGCAGATAAGATGGACCCATTTCCATCTGCTTTGCTAAGGCCAGAGGAGGATCAACCAATTACATATTATTCGTCTGTATTTTTATAGCACTTGCTATATGCTTCTTAAACAGTGAGTAAAACTGAAAAGTCTTTCAGTTTATATGTGCCTTCCTCCTTACCATTTGCTCAGTCAATCGCTGATTTTCCTCAGTCTCCATCTGTGTGGAGCCAACATGCCCACCATGCCTTATGCCCACCTTGCCGCCTGCTCACATGCTCCAACAGCGAATTCCCCAGGGGGGCTACTGCAGCCAGCAGTGCTGCATCAGCCAAATCAGCAGCAGAACAATGGATTCCCATCTCAGTTGATAAAAAAAGGATTAAAAGAAAAAAGTTGTCTGGCTGACTCATGATAGTGAGCCATGGAGAACTTCCAGATAAACATTCTGACATGATGAGCTACAGCAGGCTGGCAAACCAATGTTAGCAAAGGCAGCAACTTCTTGCAAACACTGTGTGCTCTACTAACTTCTGGTTCAGTTTGAGTGCTCTACCTTCTTTAGGTCCAGATAAACAGCTGCCAGTAGACTGTCTTAATTTCTATGCAGCAAAACAACACTTCAGAGCACCAAGAGTCC
The DNA here is from genome assembly GCF_001431845.1 of Calidris pugnax. NCBI lineage: Eukaryota > Metazoa > Chordata > Aves > Charadriiformes > Scolopacidae > Calidris > Calidris pugnax. The sequence continues at coordinate 8,437,090 of NW_015090995.1, forward strand.
TAAAGATTTAATTGAGAAACCAGGTATTCAGGAATATTGTGCCTCATCCTTCCCTCCCATGCTGCAAAAAGAGATAGAGGCTACCAACAAGGTGTGGGGCAGCAGACAACAGTGAAGAATCGCAAGCTAGAAAAGGTTCAGATCCGCTAAGTTAACAGACCCAGTAAAAGTAATCCAGCCAGACAGCTCCAAAACTTTGAGCCCAAAAGCATCCTTCCCAAAGCCTGCGGTGCTCCGTCAAAAAGAATAATTCTTGCTCCACCAAAAAGAATAATTCAGACCTGACTCCATGCTACAAACATTCCCAGGAAATTTGCCTGGTTTCACTTTGGGGAATTCAACATAACATTTCAATAACTAATTCCCAAACAGAATGTTTTTAAAACGTGGGTGATCTCAAGCGTGTGGAATCTTCCGAGAACTTCACAACATCCATATGTCAGATTTTTATATATAGGTGCTCCATAAGGCATATGGATTGCATCACTCTTCACAGCTGCTGATAATAGTATAAGAAAAAAAAGTAAAGAAAGGCTGGCTTTCCTACAGCTGAAGTACCAGGGCCATTTTTAAAATGTTCATCAACAGCCTACAGAACAGTATCAGAGACAACTCACCCTCTAAGGAGCTCAGCTCACACTATGACGGAGGTACTTCAGCCACATGGGAGCATTTTTAAATTTACTCCAAAATCCCCAGGACAAAACCCTGGACTACAGCAAGGGCCAGAGATTCTCATTGCCTCGTTGAGCAGGACGGGGAAGCAATCCAGAAGTTACCACCAGTCACATTGTCCCGTCTTCATCCTCTTCAATCCCAGCCGCACTTCAGTGGGCCAAAGTCAGGCCTACCCTTGCTCTCTAGCTCTGCCTTTCCTGAGTAGCCTCAAGAAAAGAGTGAGCAAGTCTTTATCCCTCCTTGCACCTTCTGGTCATGGCAGACAGGCTCTTCTCTCAGAACTACAAAGACCCCGGGCCTCTCCCGCATGGACAGGCACATTTTTCTAGCGCTGTCCTCTTCCACATTTCTCCTGACAGATCACTACCCTGGCACCAGCACCCCTGGCTCCCTCCCTTGCTGTTTTGAGCTCAGAACTATTTAATCAACAGGAATTGAACATACGTAAGGTTCTACGCCTGGAGAGAATTTTATTTTTATTATACACGAAAAAGGCATGTTTCTGGTTTGTCAGGCAGGTTTCATTTACACAGGCTTGCAGCACTTGCACACAGCTCATTTTATTCTCAGCTTGCCTCCAGAGCGGCTGTAGGAGTACATCCATATGGTCAGGGCTTTACAGCTAAACTGGAAGTACCAAAACAGAGATGCAACTTTCATGCAATTATATGCACTGCTTCACTTTCTACATTGGGAAGCACGCACCATCTCGCTCCCACTGCATCCGCAGAGAAACACGTGGTAGCAAAGAGGTCCATGGCAGAGCTGCTCCTCTGCGGGTGAGAGCCAGGAGCTGCTGCTGCTCTGACCCTCGCACCACGTTGGCCTCATGGAGCTCCTCAGGTGGCACAATCTCAACAGAGTTCCCTCAGCCATCACACCCAGAACTGCCAGAGAAATGCTAAAACCTTCTTTCAGCAACCTAAGGTACACAGGGCAAAATTAAAGATACGAAGCTCCTATGACTTTCTGTCTGTCACTGGGGAGAAAGGAGACGACCCTGGTTCAGTCATTGGGGTCACCTGAGCAGATGCCCACAGCACCAGCTGCGAGGTTCTCCCACACCAGGACCGACAGGACTCTCCTGTGAACAGATAATGGGACCAGGCATAAAGGACACCAGAAGTTTCCTGTGCAGAAGGGACAGGAATGGGTTTGTCTGTGCTGGATCCCACCTGCAGAGCTCAGTATCTCCAAGTGCTGTGAAAGCAATAAAAGCTTTCCTCTTTTTTAATAAGCTTGCATTTTAAATCACTTCATACATATATACTTATATGCCTCTGTGTGTATATATATCTCCCAAAACATAAAACCAATTGAATTCCTCAGTGAAGATTAAAAAATGGAAATACCTAAAACTATATACCCACATCACAAGCCAGTTCATCTCCTCAGAACTTGAAGTTCAAAAATTCACAGGAAGGAGTTTGATAAGCAAATTTAATGACTTTGCACAGATGTATCCACCTCCTTTTATACTGCTTGTGATCAGATGAGAGGCACTCACTCTTTGCTAGACTTTTTTTATGTACTTGCTCATTTGCATGCACTCCAGAATTACCCATTAAAGGCTGCCTTTTCTCGACAAATTTTTGCCTCTGATAAATGGCTAACTCCGCTGGCCTGACTTCATGACAGTCCTTGGTCCTGACAGCTCAACTTAATTAATCTATTTAATTTATTGATCAAGCCCATGGCAAAGTAGTATTCCCTATTAAATAGGATTTTTATCATCCTGAGTTATATGACTAAAGGCCTTCCTAAAATTTGAAATTTAGTTAGCAGCTGACATGCTGTCCATCCAAAAAGCCACTCATGAAGAAGAGAAGAGCTGGAGGATGGATGACTTGAGGATTTTAAATAATGACCAGCAGGTCAGACTGTAAATTGAACTATAGCCTGGTTGCCTATTTCACAGAAAAGCACATTGCAAAGCAATAATAAATCCTTGAAAACCTATTCTGAAGACTCCCTCTACCATTGGACTATGCTCCTTTACATTTGTGTCACTTGTAGCAAACCAGACAGTTTTATTTGTGCAAACTGTAACAATTACTTAACTGGGAAAGTGCAGGTTATTCAGCTCTCCAATACTTCTTGCATGGCTTTTTAATATGGATGTAAAACCTTGCAGTTAAAAATAAAACATACAGGGAAGCAAACTATGGGCTTAAGCAGAGAGATGAAAGACCAGTGTAGTCTTTAAATCTAAAATGAACAAATCAAGACCAGGTGAAGGACATTCAGGTAAGTGAATTCCCCTTTCTGCCTAAGCCCCAAAGTGCTTGCCTTCCCCTTTACAATCAAATAACCAGAAGCTGTTATAAACTGCAGGGAATTGTGTAACCAGCCAGACCAGAGAGCTGACACATCACACACCCTACACATTAGCCTGACTATCTGTGATATGACAGCTCACTCTACATCCACATCTGTTTGCAGAAAGATGCAAATGAGGCTTAACTCTTGCAGTAGTCTAGCCACTGGAGGATAATTAGAATACTGTTTCTATGTTAATTACTATTTGTGGTTTTGCTATAAAACTCATTTTTTCAGGGAAGCTTGACTGAACAGGTAGGGACAGATAGACTGGACAAAGGATAAATGGTTTCATCATAATTGTGTACAGTTCAATGTCTAGATATGAAATAGAAATCCTCTTTTTATGGGATGCCAGTCATCTCATTTTAGCATTAATATGCTGGATACTTTACAACTGTCGCTTCACTTCTTTGTTAATATAGTTTTAAACTGGTGACAAGCAGGATGGAAACATTTTATATAAATCTGTCCAGCATCTAAAATCAGTTCCGTGAGCAGCAAGTTGGAGGAGAGGCACCAATTGGTCAATGTGCATATTTTCAGGATGTTTTCCATCAGCATGTTTGGATCTACACCTTGGTTCGCTGCAGAAGGACATCTGTATTCCCAACAGGACCCCTTATTGGTGGTCATACCTCCTCCTGCGAGGCAGGGAGAGCGGCAGCAGCCGCTCCTCTTTGGCCCCCGGAGACAGAGTGTGCAGGCAAACTGAGCAGTCTCATCCAGATGGAAAAATCAGATGACAATCTTTTTTTATCCCAGTTTTGAGTCTGTCTAACTCTGGCAGGTAGCAGTCTAGGCTAACACATTATTATGCTTAATTCCTCTCACAGAGTGGAAACCAACTGTTACTATTTACCCTGAGCGTGCAAGTTTTATGAAGGACAGGTCCAGAGCCACGTGGCATTTCCATCCATCCATCTCCCATGCTTGGCCACCCTCCAGCCCTTTGGCTGCCATACGCATGCCAGCACGGGGCAGGGAGAGCTTTGCAGTCCCAAGGGCACAGCACTTCACACTAGAAAAGCTTACTGGTGCCTGGGTCCTCGCCTCCACAATTTTGCTGTTTGCAGCAGCGGAGCTACCTGCCCCAACTACCTCTCTGCCAACACAAGACAGCCGGTCCCGCTGCCCAGCACGGGCAGAGATGCAGGGGATCCTTCAGTGGAAGCATCCTGCACCCTCAGCCACCCCTAACCCAAGCCCTCAGTGCTGAGGCTCCACAGCTCCCCCAAGACGAAGGAATGCATGTGCATATTGCACGCAGTTCTCTTTTCAATTTTTCATCTCTGAACAGCTTTATCTCCTAATTAAAACCCACACTGTTTTTAGTCTACAAATTCAGATAAGAGAGAGAGGGGTCTGGAAGCTGTCTGTTGCTTTGCAATGAGATTTCAAACACATTGAAAATCACATCACAAACATCCGAAAGTGCATTTGATTGTCCATGGGGGGTTTCAGCCCTTCCAGGCTACCAAATTACTTCCAACAACAAAGAATATTCTGAAATTAACTTTGAACGGTGTGTCTGTTTTATTCTGACAGAGGAAGCAAAAGGGACAGGTCATGCTTCTTTGCAGCAATGGACCATGGATTCCTGCAGGACATGTGCACAGCTGTGGCACGGTGCAGCAGCCTGGAATTGGACAATGCCTCTTTTAAAATAATTACATTTAAAGGTAGATGTAGCAGGGCTTGATCTGTGACAAGTGCACAGGCATGAAAACTGTATGGGTTCAAATCAGAATCTATAGGACACTGCTTTTCTGAAGAGACAAAATGAACTGCTCCTCTCCAACCCTCCCCATTTCCCCCAACCTTTGCTGAAGCAGCTCTGCGTGGACACAAATTACACAGCAGTAAGTGCATCTATATTAGCACACGGCTGACAACAGCCATCAAAATACTGCATTGCACTGTTATTCCAGTGGAACCACAATGAATATGCAGTGACAGACCCTGACCCACATCTAGACTGAAAAAACCTGCCCTGCTATTCCTCTCAGCACACGCTTGTACGTTCCCACGCCTGCTTTCCTTAGGTAGTCCTGCCCAGCAGCAAGAGGTTGGTATTAGATGCAGAGGAGACATTGTCTTTCACTACAGGCTCCCTCCTCAGAGCCAGGAGGAAGTTTGCTTCTCTTGTAGCAAAGTGGGAAAACAACATCTCTGTTATTACAGCGCATACAAAGCACAAGTCACTAATTGCCTCTACTCACACTGCTATAAACACTGACAATAACCCGGAATTCAAAGGCCTCACTGTTAGATGGAACCCAAAGCGGTTTGCAAGACCTGGAGCTGTCCCACAGCCAAGGCTTCAGCTTCGACCACAGCCTGCAAGTGCTCCTGCAACAGAACTGATTTCTGGTACCAGCCGAAACATGGACACATGTTTATGTCTGTGAGAAGGGAGGGCTTGGATGAATTTTCCATTTTAAGTTTCCCCTGCAGTATACAAAGCTCACTTATGCAGAAGAAAACATAAAATAACCCAGACCTAGGAATCAGGGAGGCATGTCACTTCTTTGATGTTAATAAATGAGATATAAGAATAAAAAGCCATAAACCACTGTAATTCTGATTCTACCTTTGTGTCAAGGGCAAGTCTGAGGCAAAGACTACATACCATCACCACTTGCATCATATACGAACATGAAAGACTTCTTGGCTGCAAACTTTTAAGCCAGGGAAAAGAACAGGGTGTCATCTTTCTATCATTATTTCAAAATCTTCTCATTCATAGCCCAGGCTGCCCAAATGTAAGTGTATTTGTTGAGCAGTTCAAAGTTTGGTCCATCTCCAGTTCTCACAGTGGAGCTGCTTTCTGCTCACAGGCAGCATAAGCAATACTTTCATACCCCAGGGGTATTTAACAGCTACCTAGATCCCTATATAATTTAAGTATGTACTAAGTCAGATGTTGCTCAGCTCTCAGAAACTCCCCCAGTATTTCAGCTACTCAAGATACTTTTGCAAGAGTATTATGAGTTGTTCAAACTTTTGTTATCCTGAATTCACAGCACTGCAGTGTACATAAAATTATTATTTTTAATTAAGATGATAAAACATTTTGAAGCAAGAGAAACATCCAATTTTTGTAATTAAAGTAATGCAGAAAAAAATTGCCTAAATTATTCCAGATCTAAATTTCACAATGGTTATGCCATTTAAAAGTTACAGAGCTTGGAAACTAGGTTGCACTCTTTAATAATTCAAGACCTTTCAAGGTCAGACAGAAAGAAGTGAAACAGTGATTTCTCTTCTTGAAATTTAAGAGCTCTGCTCAGTCCTCTCATATACATGCATATATATTCCTAGGGTTACCATGGGATCTGCAGCAGTCAGGGTCAACATGGCAAGTCAGTGTATACAGCCCACTCCTGTGTGCCCACAGCTTGACTTCAAAGCATCGCTTTTCTTTAATACTCAATTTGTGCACCCTTGACAACAGGGCCACGTAAGCCCTTCCCCCTCAACTTCAAGGCAATGCATTATCCAGAAGTACATGGAATGACCAATAATTTTTTCCCTGGTTCCTCTGAAATGGGTGTTCAGGACTAGTTTTCTCAAGATTTCTTTTTCACTATGAAAGTGTAACTTAGCTCTAATGTCTATGGAACAGGAACCCTCTTTTTCAATACATCTAGATGTCATTTAGTGCAGGAGGGACCTGATCTCTAACTGAAGCCTTTAAGTGCCACTCCAAGAAAAACAGTAATAGTACCTATTGACTATAGAAAATCAGAAATAACTCCCAATTAACTGCCACTGAAGCACAACTCCAGTTTGAGATTTGGCGGATTGAGTGTTCAACTCCCAAAGAATCAATCAGACCATCGCAAAAGTCATTCAGAACAAATAAGAAAACTTTTGAGAATTACAGTGCAAACAACTGGACTACTAAGTATGAGGAAAAAAGCTTCTAATACTTCATGAAGAGATACAGAAAAAAAGCATTATTCCTTATAATAGTGGGCTAAAATAAAATGCACAGGTGGGCTACAGAAATTGAAATTAACATTTTGACACTTTCACAGAAGTGCTGAGCAAAGAAATGTGTGAGTGAAACCCTTCCTTACCTTGCCACACATTGCAAAGTCTGCTTTGACAACTGGGTTTTGACGAAACCTTTCTTTTTTCTGTGCTAATATGCTTTGGCTGATCCCTGTTAGGAAAGAATCACTTTGAAAACACTTTCTTAAAGTCCAAACATCCAAGCTGACATTTATGTAATGAAAAACTAATACTTCAACTGTGTGTGGACACAGACTAGAAAAAGCACTGGTGTGCCCAAAAGCAAATTCATATTCAAATATAGACACATATTGATGGCAAGCTATTGACACAACACCTTGCTCAGTAAGGGGGAGATCCCTCTCTGTTTTCAAGAAGTTCCCTGTGTAGTTGGATTCTCTATTCTGCCTCTAAATAGCTGGAAATCAGCTTTCCCCCTTCACCTGAGGAGGGGAAAAGCCCACTCCCTTTAAAGAGAGAACAACTAGAAAGCAATAGCACCAGGTACATAAAGTCAGTGCAAATAAAGAAGGCAAAATGCCAGGAGCTCTCTCTTTCCTGTCTTTTATCACAGAATTAAGAATATTGTCTGTGAGCTCTCTGTTAGTTAATTTGGTGTCTTTATACATTTTTAACATGTAATTTCTGGTAGGTTTGTTTTTGTACTGATCTGTCAGTGTGTTGTGCATAAAATGACAATTCACATCTCAAGCTATCAGCCTCTTTCTGCCAAGTAACGAATAGCGGATGCTCAAAAAAGTCTCGTAGCATTTCAGAGAGCTAAAGGATAATGAATCACAATCTCGGGAAAACTCAAAATTCTTCTTTCTTTCCCGACTCCCCTTTTTTCTTCTCCCACCCTCCCCCCAGTTGATGACCCAACATCAAAGGAGGATGTTAGGTCACTGGGCTCAAGAAAACAGAGTTTTCATTTTTGAGTTCTAGTTTAGGGTCTCCAAGCACCAGCAAAACCTCATTTTTACTTTGCACGTTATATGCGGCTTTGTCATTAATTTGGACAAGATGTCAAAAGAGTAGGAAACAAGCTGTAACACCCTCCCTCGAGCTACTCTTTGCTGTTAGATTGAAAAGGCCGGGTTAGCAAAGGTGCTAATATAATGTTAGCGGTGTTTCCCTTCTCTGTGTAAAACAAACTTGCTAGTGCTTACAGAAAATAGTGAAGTATTTATAATAATTATATCAAACCTACATGTTAAGCTTTATTCCTTGTTTTTAATTACTACTTTTGCTACATTCATTTTTAAAAGGTCTTTTTCAATTTAGGAGTCCTCTCCAATGCTTTGGACAACATGCAGGGATAAACCATAATAAATCCTACTATAATAGCACCTTGCGAAAAACATGGCATGTTGCACATTCAGGTAGTCTCTAGAAGAGCAGAAAGAGAATGAAGCATCTGGCAGCTGTTTATCACATCTCCAAGGCACTGAAGTCTCAAGTACTGAGACGATTCAAATTAAAACTGGAACCGGAACAAAAAAGCAAAAGAAAACCAGCACAGAATCTCCCATATGTTAATAAAAATAAAAAATCCTCCTTATCATTCTATCCTGGCAGGTATTGTTACTTTCATTGTGCTCATCACCAATGCACTCGAATTAAACAAGAAGTTAGGCAGTGACCTTCCTGGGATTTCACCATAGAGCATTTCCAAACCACAGCCTTTCCCATGCCTCACCAAATCCCTCATGCTTCATGACAGCAGCATCTTCAGCTGGAACAAAACTCCTAAGTTCTCCAGCTCTGTCTCTTCTCCATCTTGTCTGCCTCCTCTGGGCAGCTTATACAGGGGACAGGCAGGAGGGCCCATGAGGAAGCCTGAAGTCCAGCATCTGCAATAGACTGAGTCTACCAAAGCAATGGATGTCTTCCCACTTACAACAAGTTTTAAATCCAGCCCTCAATTTTAATCTTTTTGACCTTGCCAGAACAAATAATTCATCCAGTTACTGAGACAAGACATCTTTGTCTTTTTTGCAGTCTCTGCGCAGTTACGACCAGCTCTTAGAGCCCAGCTCAGGAAAAAAATCCTTAATTGGGACTAAATATAAACATCAATTTATCAGTCAAATGTTGTCTCAAAAAAGGGCACATGTAATCAGATGCTTAAGTGATTCTTTCATCAGTCTCACAAGACCAAAGAACATGTGATGAAGAACGATGACAGACAAGGCACAGAAGTTTCCTGAAGACCTGGGACATTGCCTCACTACATAAAACCAAGGCAGTTGGTTGCTATCTGGCATCCTTAATGGCTTCTGCCCCTGTTGAAGAAACGGTCTTGAAAGGAGCAGTTTGCAAGCCTCATTTTAGCAATGAAATTCCTGACAGACATGAGAAGGTAAATGTCACACAGCCAGCCAGACTGCTGAAGGCCCCTTCCCTCAATGCTCTGAATAAATACATCCTTGCAGCTATTTCTGTTTCACAGGAAGGATTATAAAATTCTGAAGCAGAGAAAACCTGCACGGCTAGGACACATTAGCGGGCAGCGTGCCAGGCAGGCAGCTCACCACAGACGCGGGCAGGAGATCAGGGCCCCGTGGCCGTGGTGGCTGAGAGCATTTCAAAGCAGACATAATCTACTGGGACGCGGGGTCGCTTGTCCCATCGCTTCAGCCACTGAGCTGGCTCAGGCACTGGTTTCCAAAGAACCTGCTGACCTGCTAAGGAAACAACACAAGAAAGGCTGAAACTGCCACGGGAAAGGCGGGAAGGATTTCTATTTTTGTTTGAATCACCAACTTCATCAGTGGCACAAGTGCCCCAGGCTGGATGAAGCATATTTAAGTGCCAGCTCACGCAGGTGTCAAGCAGAATGAGAGAGAAAGCAAAGAAAAGGGAATGTCCTGGGTGCATGTGCTGGGTGGCTGTGGGGACACAGCTTCCTGGCCCCTCAGCCACGTAACACGTACCAGCACGTACATGGGGAAGCGTGTGAGGCAGCCAGGGAGCCACGTGCAAGCAGTGTCCAAGCAGCAAGCACTTCTTCTGTACGGAAAACAGAATCTGGCACACAGAAAACAGGCTTTAATCATACACCTGTCGCTTGCAAGCACGGTGGGAATTAATCGTAACGACCCAGCCCCAGTTGGGTAAACTGAAATGAGAAGGCTCATCTGATGAAATTCAAGAGGGAAGAGAAAATAGATCAAGGCAAGGGGATAAAAAGAGGAAAAAAAAACCAAAAACGGTTATTGCTGGCAATTTCATAGAATCATAGAATAGTTTGGATTAGAAAGGAACTTTAAAGGTCATCTAGTCCAACCCCCCTGAAATGAGCAGTGACATCTTCAACTAGATCAGGTTGCTCAGAGCACCATCCAACCTGACCTTGAATGTCTCCAGCGATGGGGCACCTCCCACCATTGTGGGCAACTTGGGCCCATGTTTTACCACTCTCATTGTAAAAAAAATTCTTCCTTATATCTAGTCTACATCTTCCCCTCTTTCTGTTTGAAACCATTATCCCTTGTCCTATTGTGACAGGCCCTGCTAAAAAAGCTTGTCCCAATCTTTCTTATAAGTCCCCTTTAAGTACTGAAAGGCTGCAATAAGGCTTGTCTCCCCAGAGCCTTCTTTTTTCCAGGCTGAACAACCCCAGCTCTCTCAGCCTGTCCTCACAGGAGAGGTGCTCCAGCCCTCTCATCATTTTTGTTGCCCTCCTCTGGACCTGTTCCAACAGGTCCATATCTTTCCTGTGCTGAGGGCTCCAGAGCTGGACACGGCACTCCAGGTGGGATCTCACCAGAGTGGAGTAGAGGGGCAGAATCCTCTCCTTCAACCTGCTGGCCACACTGCTTTTGGTGCAGCCCAGGACACAGTTGGCTGCCTGGGCTGCAAGCACACATTGCTGGCTCGTGTCCAGCTTTGGATTCACCAGTACCCCCAAGTGCTTCAGCAGGGCTGCTCTCAATCCCTTCGTCCCCCAGCCTGCACTGATACTAGGGGTTGTCCCCACCCAGGTGCAGGACCGTACACTTGGCCTTGCTGAACCTCATGAGGTTCACATGAGCCCAGTTCTCAAGCTTGTCTGAATGGCGTCCTGTCCCTCAAGTGCCTCGAGCCATACCACTCAGCTTGGTGATGTCAGCAAACTTACTGAAGGTGCACTCAATACCACTGTAGATGTCACTGAGGAAGACACTGAACAGTACTGGTCCCCTAAAGGACACCACTTGTCACTGTTCTCCATCTGGACATTAAGCTATTGACCACTGCCCTCTGGATGTGACCGTTCAACCAATTCCTCATCCACCGAACAGTTCACCCCTCAAATCCATCTCTCTCCAATGAAGAAATAAGGATGTTGTGGGGAATTGTGTCAAAGACCTTAGAGAAATCTAGATAGACAACATCCATAGCTCTTGCCTTGTCCACTAATGTAGTCACTCCATCACAGAAGGCCAATAGGTTGGTCAGGCAAGATTAGTCCTTGGTGAAGCCATGACAGCTGTCTCAAATCACCTCCTAGTTCTCCATGTGCCTTAACATAGCTTCTAGGAGGACCTGTTCCATGATCTTCCCAGGCACAGAGGTGAGGCTAACAGGTCAGTAGTTCCCAGGGTCCTTCTTTCTACTCCTTTTTAAAATGGGTGCAAGGTTTCCTTTTTTCCAGTCACTGGGGATTTCACCTGACTGCCATGACTTTTCAAATATCAGAAGAGTGGCTTGGCAACTACACCAGTCAATTCCCTCAGGACTCTGGGATGCATCTTGTCAGGTTCCATAGGCTTCTGTACATTCAGGTTCCTCGGGTGGTCACAAATCTGGTCTTCTCTTACAGTGGGAGAGACTTTACTCCCCCAGTCCCCACCTTGCAGACCATCCACTTGAGAGGTGCAGGGAGAGAGGCTACCCGGGAAGACTGAGGCAAAAAATTTGTTGAGTACCTCAGCCTTCTCCTCCTCTGTTACTAGTTTGCGAGTCTTGCTCATCAGGAGGAGTGTGCTTTCTTTGACCTTCCTTTTCTGGCTGACTCCATAGGCTTCTGTACATTCAGGTTCCTCGGGTGGTCACAAATCTGGTCTTCTCTTACAGTGGGAGAGACTTTACTCCCCCAGTCCCCACCTTGCAGACCATCCACTTGAGAGGTGCAGGGAGAGAGGCTACCCGGGAAGACTGAGGCAAAAAATTTGTTGAGTACCTCAGCCTTCTCCTCCTCTGTTACTAGTTTGCGAGTCTTGCTCATCAGGAGGAGTGTGCTTTCTTTGACCTTCCTTTTCTGGCTGACATACCAGCATTTCATTGCAAACACAGAGGTCAAAAATGTTTTCTTCACCATTTCAAATAACATCAAATTCTGTTGTACTTGAGCTTTATGATGAATAAAATATTAGCAAACAATGGATGAATCTGTTTGGGAGAGAAGCATAACCTAAACATTCTTACAATAATAAATTACCGTGATGGGTTCAAATTTTCTGGAACCGGTTCCTTAAATGAATACACCTTATGCACACGTACTCAGCAGAGAAAATGAATCCCTAATCTTTTGAAAATTGAAATTTCTAAATGGATATTATTTTTACTAGTTAGATACGAACAAAAAAGGGAGACAATGAAAAATTCAAGGGAGTCAGATTAACCTTTTTTGATCAACGACCTGCTTGCAGGGTTAGGCACGTTTTTAAGTTGTGAAATTTCTGATGTATGCAAGCCACCACGGCTGGAATCAATAAAAAGTGAAAATGAAGTGGTTTTGTGTAGACTGATTTTTAAAGCAAAGTTATGCATTATTCATACTGAAATCTGTCTATAACGACTGGAAGGCAGATTGAAAAGTCTAAAGGTTTAGACCCGGTTGAAAATTTAAGACAAATCACATTATTAAAATGAGCTTTGATTAGTTCTGCAGAATACAAAAATCCAGCCTCGCTCATCTATAGATGAATTTCTAATGTGCACATTTCCAGGTCGCAGAGCACATACAAGTAAGAAGTCTCTCACAGAGCAAGACTGACCAAAGTTTCAGAGAAGAGAAAAGCTGGACTTCATGGGAAAAACAACAAATTAACTCCACAAGTAATTCAGAGATAAACATTTACAGCACACATTTTTTCTGCACGTTACCTTCTTAGACATTTATAATAGCTGTTTTAATAGCCAGACTCCTACTTATCAAAACATTTAGGATGCTGCAAGTAGTCAGAAGGCATTTCTCAGCAGAACACACTCTACATCTGGGACGGGATTTCCAGAAGACACTGGAACATTGATTCTCCATTTCTCCCAGTGGTAAAGCAAAGTCCATGACTTCAATTGAAAAAATTACCCAACTGCAGCTTGATCTTCACTCCCAAGCAGTGTCAGTGCGACAAGGCAGGCCTGCAGAGTGAAACAGTGGGTGCTGAGGACCAAACCCCCACATTTTAGTGTTCTGACCATCATCATCCAGATCAGCACTGATCTAGTTATACAGAATGAACACTCGCTAGCAGTCAGTGTGCATCAGGGCAGCAACGGGAGCCCATCGTCACGTATATCTTCATTGGAAAGGAATTCACTGTGAGACCACCCTGCAGGGCAGACCAAGCCTGACAAGCAGGGACACATGAGATTCATTTAAAAATGCACTCCTGATCCAACTAAAAATGCTGACAGAAAGAATGTGTTCTTATTAAACACTAGTTTCTAAAGATAAATTCATTGTAAGAACCACGTCATATTCAGTATTTCCCCATAAGCTTAAATATAAAGCATTTTTCATTCTTTCCTCTTGAACCATACTTTGCCAGAAGACCAGCTGATCCAGCTCCACACAACAAAGTCAATTCACTTCACTCCAACATAATTTCGTTGTCAATGACTACTCTCACATTTTCTCAATCTCTATTTAAAGAGCAAAACAAAAAAAGCAACCCAGATTAGGGAAAAAAAAAAAAATCTTCAAAACCTGCAGATAATACAAGATTTCATAGGGAAGAGGAAAAGAGCGAGAGGAAGCTGTAATATAAAAAGTGTCAAGAAGAGAGCTTGTACAAGTTCAACAACATCCAGCTGCAATTCAACCCCTGCTTCAGCTGTAATCTCTAAATCGATCCAGATCTGCCTAGAAATGTTTGATTAGCTATATGGGCCTATAGTTATATATAACAAGTACAGAAAATAGCAGTTTCTATCTCGTTACCGTTACTGTGGTTCAACTTTAAAACTTATTTACCTTGAAAATACTTAAGGGATTGCAGTATTAATTATTTTTAAAGGACACTCAATGCAACTGGTGGCCCAGAATTGATGAGTATATAAAAAAATAATAAGGAAGGAGAATTAATTGGGGATCTTGGGACCTTATTAAAATCTATTCTTGATTGAAAGTTCTTTGACTTTCTACTGCTAAACTTCTCCTGATGAGGTAACTGCATTTTTACTTTAAGAATACCATTTGGTGGAGAAAACCCAAAGTTCTAAGAAGTATCCAAACACATTTGCAATAGAAATCAGCAGTTTTCCAGGGAAAAAGATTAGTAAGACTGAAAGCCTTTACATCTAACACTGAAACAGGATGTGGTTCTTGTATGTCTCAGAGGCAAACATCCTCTCAAAGTGTCGCATTTCACAGCAAACCTTGGGAGGCAAAGAGTACGTTCACAAGCCTGCATTCCCAACAGGAGCCTCAAATTGGCCAGGATAATGGAAACCTGCCCCCTTGCAGATAATTTTGCAGTATTACCCATCTCTCAGGTCATGCACATGTGCAGGAAAGGAGGAAACTACTCCAGTCCTGTTTCCATGGTAAAAGGACTGCTGCCAGGCTGGATTCAAGCTACAGGGAGGCTTAACATGATGCCAAAGCTCAGTTTCTCCTACAACAAGTGGAGATGGACACGAGTAGAGGCACGCCAGACATTCCTTCCAGAGACAGATTCAGGAGCTATAGGGGCTCAGGACTGTTCACACAGGTGATGTGCTTGCACTGCCTACTTCAAATCTGAGCAAGCTTCGTAAAAGCCTGTGCCAATCCTACATCTTCAGATAGCAAAACTGAATGGGTAAAAGAAACAGGTAAATCTTCAACAGCATTGTGGAGAAACAGCTTTGACTGCAAACACTAGCAAGAGGTCTCTTTTTGTTTCATCACCAGCCAACTTCAACAGTTGTTTGGCCACAAAGCCCCGAATGCCTTCTCAGTTTACTGACATTAAAGCCCCAGTTCAACGTTTAGGTTTACTGGAGGATTTTTCCCCCCCCGTTGGCACCACACAATGAACTTCAGAAGTTACACAGCACAGCAAAACAGCTGTCAAAAACACCCTTTACTACCACTTCTTCCATACTCAGTGTTATTTCCAAGGCCTCTGCCTTTGACTACATCAAATCTCTTTGCTCCTCTGAGGAAATACGAGTCCCACCGCACACACCAAGGGCAGTAAACAGAAGACCAAAGAACTGGGAGTGCAAACGGCCATGCCTGCCCACGAGGGAAGGAGGGCAGGCTTCCCCTGCAACACCACAGGCTTTTTGATACTATTGCTCATTTTCACAACTTCTTTGAACAAACCTCTGGTCTTATGGGAGGGAGAAAGCACCTCCTCTTCTCAGCTAAACCCCAATCTCCCCAGTCTTTGCAGTTTTATTAAGAAACTTCAGCCATTTGGCCTTCTTCAACTACCAGAAATCTGTTTTATAGCAGTTAACATTGCAGCTCTTTTAACAGTAAAAATCTCAAATTGCATCAAAAGCCTAGACCCTGCCGCTTGCTGAGAAACTCCTCAGACCCACGTCACAGGGCAGGACTCCTGTCTCTCACAATACTCACACAGCTTTTTTTTATCATAGGGATTTTTTTGAATCTCACCATCGTCTGCTCCAGGACCTCTTTATTCCCCTGGGGAAACACTTCACACATTCCCCAGGTTTTCTTCCTCACAGTGTTTTCTAGTATTCATTTCTCTCCCTTTGACGTCAGCAAGGTCTGACCCCCCTGTCGGCAGCCACCTGTTTGTCCGTCCTCTCCTCCATCCTCATTGCAATGCAGGACACATGGCAGCAGCCTCTTACGGCCTTCCACGTCCTGGTGTCTGGGCTGACAGAAACACAGGAAATCTCAATTTCCTCAAGGCACTTGTCTGTTCCTGCCATTCCCTGGTAACAGCCGAATAGACTTTTCACAGACTTCATTTAAAACCCTCATACACTCCTCAGCAATTTGTCCCTTTCGCTTCCCATGCAGATTATTCCCAGAACATTTCTCTTAAGTGAACAACCGATCTTCACCAAATCTTTGCCTTCTCTTCTTTTAAACTTTTCTTCCAAATCTAGGCAATATGTTTGCTGTCATTTTGCACAGTGATGAGAAAATCTCCTTTAGTATCTTCACAGATTATATCCTTTTGGAAGTCTCCTTACCATTCCCACCTACCACTAGAAAGAGAGGCAAGAAGCTCCCTGACAGTGGACCTATAAAACGTGCAAGGATCTTTTTTCCTTTCACTGTATTCGTAAGAGGAATAAAGCACTTCTAAAGTACCTGAAAGCAGAATGTACTTTTCATAAGCAAAATATTTCTGCTCTGGATTAACACCAGAAGGTAATGGGGGAAGCTGAATAATTTACCCTCAGCTTCTCAAGAAAGGATTTTTTTCTAACAAAAGATTTAACTGAATTCCTTCTCCTGCTAAATCCTCAAATCTGTTTCAACTTTTCACCCATCCCAACAGCTTCTTTTACTTTTTTTCTTTTAATAAGAAGACTCTTGCAGACCCAAGAGGTAGATAATTCATGATGAGACACACTGGAGAAGCTTTTCTTTTTTTTTTTTTTTTAAATTAAGAGCTATAAGACAGGGCTAGGTTGATGGAGAACCCCACACCTCTAGGCCAGGAGCCCACACTTCTAAAGCAAACAACAGCTGGAAGCCATTGCCCACTGGAGACTCAGCTGATGCCTCACATAAAGTTGCCTTTCTTGAGTACACTGAATAAAGCCTTTCCTTGCAGCTGCTGCTGAGGAGCCTTTCCTTTCTCCTGCTGCTTGTCTTCTGCCAGGGGTGAAAGGCTACATGGCAAGGCAAGAACTGCCCTTCCTCAAAATTTTCCTGAGTGTTTTAACAGGAAAACAGAGTCTTGGAAATACCTGGGGGTAGAACAGGTTGGCTGAAAAAAAATACTTCTATTTGGATCAAAACCAAAGTTTAAGTTTTGCCTAGATTCTACATGGGAGACAGACCAAAACCCCAATCATTTTGTTACAGCACCAAGAGAGTCTGCCAGAGCTGAATAACTTCAATAAATATACATTGTGTATGGTTAGAACGAGATCATCTTCCAGCAGGCTCCTTCCCCCAAGACCAGCATCATATTTTAACTTGAGCTAGAACTATATTTCAAACTGTGAAGGAAAGAAGCAGAGACCATCCTCCAAAACCCCTGCTAAGGGAAAGGGGGACAAATGGAGATAAATCAAGATGATGGTAAAGAGGGAAATAAGAAACTGAGTTGCCCTCTGGGATATACATAATTATGTCTCTGAGTTCCTCTTCTAAGCACGGACCTGAGGCAGACAGTTCAGGCGAAGAATTTGTAGCTTCCACACGAGTTAGGCAGCTAATCCTAAAGTTTTCAGATTTAGCAATTGGCAAAAAAAAAAGTCCTGGAGGAAAGGGAGGAAAAAGAAGAAAAAAGACAGCCCAACTGCAGCAGCGCTCCCCTGAGGAGCTCCATGAAGCCAAAAGTTTGGGCAGCATTTATAGGAGCACTCAGCGAACGCTAATCACACTGCTCCTCAGACCATATGATAGCAAGAGAGGAAGGATGGGATGGGAGGAGAACTGATACTAGGCGAGACTTCAGCCTGGATGGTTACCAAGAGCAGTAGGAGAACCTGCTCAGAGAGAAGACAAATCTCCCTGGGCTTGCAGGGGCAGGAACTGCTAAACCTGAAGACTTGGCTCCAGAGAAGCTGCACCTGAGACTGAGGAAATAACCGAAGAAGGGACAGAAGTACAGCTAAAGCACACACACTGCAGCCACGCAAAGGCAGGAATCCTTCCAACCCCAGTTGAAGGGGTCTGACACATGGCTTCACCTCAGGGTAGGCTCAGCCCTCCCTTTCACAGAACAGAAGCAGACCTGCAACCAACACCAACCATGCACCACTGGAAGTCTAGCTGGCAAATCCCTCACAGATCCATAATCCAGCATCACAGCTTGTTCATGTCAACCACTGGCCACTCACCCATCTCAAACGAGTAGGTGGCACTGGCTTGGCCATGATGTTCAGGATATAGCCCAGCTCCTCAGGTTGGCTCCATCAGCTCCCATCACAGCAGTACCAGTCTAAATAAAAGCAATCTGACCCAGGAATAGAGTCCTTTCAGAACGCAGCCACCAAAACGGTATGGGAGGGCCAGCAGAGCAGACATGGGTCTATATTGTGAATGAAAACAAAAGAGTCCCAGGAGGACTGAGGCTGGAGGGATCTGTACAGTCATGCCCCAGGCAGCACCATTCCCCAATGGTGCAGTATTCGTGCAGCACCAACGTGCAGCAGAGCCCTTGGACTGCTGAGAATATCACAGCGGTAAGTAAAACGAGAGCAAGCAAAGGAGTTCATCTTGCTTTAACTTCAGATCCTCGTTTTAACTTGAGAAAATTCAATTAGTTTCTACCCAGAAGCAGTTTAGCTGCCATTGTTGGCAATCAATGGTCCCTAAATGCTGAGAAACTGGCAACTGTTCAATGTGCTGGCAGAGAGGCTTTCCTAATTAAAGATGTCACTTTTCCAGCTAATTTAAGTCTGCCATCTCTTTAAAGTACCAATTGCCACAACAAAATATGAATAGGAAATTGACTTTCTGTGCATCTGTTTTTGCAAAATACTTCCTCCGAGTCATATGTTTCAGCTTAAATGGTTTAGGTCACTTGCCGGGAGGTGATAGCAGAGCTTTGTTCTGCCTCCCAAATACCTCTTAAAGAAAGAAAAATATGCAGGGATTCAGTCATCTACGAGGACGAAGAAGGTGTTTGTTGGCTTTCCTGTCTTCAGTGAGTTGTACTGTATTCCGTCTGATGCTGATTTTGTTAGGATAAAAGAACAAGAAAGAAATCCCCACTGAATCAGTCTGCTTATCTAAACAGCTTCCACTGCACTACATACTTACCCTCACAACACCCCTGGGGACAGAGAAATGCTGTTATTCCTGTTGGAAGGAAATGTGGAGGCATAAGGCCATGAAGATTTTTAGATGTCCAGCCTCCACTAAAGTCAATTTTCTGATTCATGCTATTTAGCTCCTTTCCATAATAGCTTAATAACATACCCTTTTTTTTTTTTTTTCCTGAATCCAGCTATCCCAATCCTTAGCCAGCAGCACAACGTTAAGGCTACTCATGCTCTTTGGCAACAAATGGAAAGCAGCACCTATGCACCTGTGAAGAGAATTCCTAAATTGAGTAATGAATCTGCGTCATAACCTCAGCGCAGAATCTAATGCAATCCCAGCTATGCTCACTCCAGTCCTTTCAGCCATGGCCCCAAACTCCACAACTCTTTAATCAGCGCCATTCTGGGACAGCCAAGGGAGAGAGTACAATGAGTCCCAGCAGAGCTGCCTTTATCAAAGTGGCTTTTGACTCCCCTCACTCCTTCTGATCTCTTCTTATTTTATGGTCCATTTGTGAATCCACGTGGAGCAAACCATACTACATGCACTGCTAATTTGGACAGAGCCCATGTCTAAACTAGTTTCCTTTATTCCCCAAACCTCTGACCAACCAAGCAGGTAAAAGTAGGACTTAAAATCTTCCCCTTCCCTCCCTTCCAAAGAACAGAAAAGCCACTGAATTTTGGATTTGCAGAGTGCCTGATACAGCCAGACAAGAGCCATCCTCTACTGAGTGCCAAGAGCAATAAAACCCCGATGTTTGACTGGGACTTTAGGTCTTCTTATCATACACTAAAGTTGAATTCAACATGGATGAGACACATTCAACAACCAATGTAGTTACTCACATGAGTATTACTGACATGATGCTGTGTTTCATAAGCTTGGCAATACCGGCTGGCTAGCTGGAATTGGTTAAACAGAAGCAAGTCATACATTATTTATAATTTATTAAAATTTATTTTAAACAATTCCTCTCCCACACCATCATTTGATCAGCTCTGTTTACAGTCTACAACTCTGGAGCAGAGGCGTGTAGCATTAATTAAGCCACGAGGCTCTCCCACCCCCAGGTATGACAGAACAGACCCACACTTCCTTCCTGAAATGGAAACCTCCTCATGTTGGGTAGGAAGCAGGGAGCGTTTTATACTTACAAGTTTTCCCTCTGCCACTGCAAGTTCAGCTATTCCCACTGCAGTATGGTCCTCCGTCTCTTCCTAGAGCTCAGGAAGGACTTCTGGCAGAGTGACAAAGTGGCTGAGAGCTGAAATAAGGGACTCCATGCCACAGTAAGGAAAAAGCATGGATATATCCTTTCCTCGCATCTGCTTCCCTAGAAGGGAATTTCCTCCTCTTCTAATGTCAAAACACGACAGTTAAATTCCATAACACCAGAAGAAAATGACAAAATGGTTTAGGTTGGAAGGGACCTTAAAGATCATCTAGTTCCAACCCCCCTGTGGTGGGCAGGGACATCTTCCACTAGATTAAGTGGCTCAAAGCCCCATCCAACCTGGCCTTGAAGATATCCAGGGTGCAACTGCAAAGCTAACCCCAAATTATTTGCAAATAGTTCCTCTAGACTGTAAGAATGGTAAGATTTTCCGAACGTGGTTCAGCAATGTCACCATTGTGCCCAGCTCCAGCCCTGGGGCTGGATGTGAACTCCGTACCCTGCAACCAAGGTCAATGAGGCTTTCTTTTTTTAAAATTAAGCCACAGAGCACTGGAATGAATGCTATGCAGAACTAATTTGTAAGCCCAGCCACAGTGTCTTTCTGTCTGCATATTTGTTGGCGAATTCCCTCCCCCGCCTCCCTGGTCCATGTCCTCCCATCCTGTACGGGCACATCATGGCTGAAGTCAATACATGGACTGTCTGCCAAAGGAACAGTGCACTTTCCACCTTCAACTCTTCCTCCAGAAACACATAATTATTCTTATGAGTCACGGCATAATCACTAAGTCACGCTGAGAGAAGAACAGAGTTGTCACCACACTCGGACACCTCCAGCCCTCACCCCCAGTACCTGCAGCTGCTGCTCAAATCAGCATCCACTGGTGACCTTCCTAGCGGGCTGAGGTGAAGGGCAGAGCTCATGTGCACCCTGAAGGGTGGCACAGACCCAATGTGGGACAGACATGGTAGCTTTAATGGTGCCTCATGATCACACAAGAGGATGCAGCGCAGGAAGGATAAATCAAAGGGTGGGCCATAGCGCCTGCACCCTCTGTCTCCCTGGAACCAAACAGGACAGCAGTCACAGCCCACTCGCACCCACTGGGACATAATACTGCCCATCTGCACACATTCAAACTCAAACAAAAATGATCCCATAAGAGGCTTGCTGCAGGACAATCACCAAAGGGAAAGCCTTTCCCAAGCTCTCCAAGAAGGTTGTTCTGCAGAGGAGGAGCCCGAGAGCCTCGCTCAGCACACTGCTCCAGGGCAGAGCACTAACACCATCAGGTGTGAGGCAAAAGCAGTGCTGGAAATTACGACTACATCTATAAAAAAAACCCAGAAAATCAGGAATCTTAGCTCCTTATTAAACCTCCTAATTACTCAGTCTAGTAACACAAATGCAATATGGAAACATTCACCACCAAGAAAATAAAAAAAATCTTTACAACTTTATATACATATGCACATATGTGCACATACAGTTTATTCCACAAAAATAACGTGTTTAACTGTATATTTTACATAAGCACATTTCATTTTAACTCAGGGATGTATCACACTTATTCCAAGTTATTTTATGTACACAGCAGCTGTGCACCAACACCTCCGTGAGGAAACCTGCAGGGTACTGCTGCCTCCATCTACCTAAGCGCTAATGGAAAAATAACTAGCAAAATACATCTGTCAAAGGACAGGAAAAAACTTTATCCCTTGAGGCAATAACCACATTGTGTTTGGCTTTCCATGAACATGTACAATCCCTTTCCACTAAAAAGACTCTGTGTAGGTCTGCACTTGAGACAGTAACAAGTCCAAACACATGTGCATCCATGCCTGTTCCTCGCTTCACTGGCAAAGCAACACACGCTCACTGGTTCTTGTTGTTCCCTTCCATTTCTTTCTGTGCACTGCCACAGGTCTTGCCCTCACAAATCTGCTCTCATAGCTCCCATTGGGTGGAAAAAGTCTGAGCTATGTCTTTTTTAATACTGTCCTATCACAGTCCAAAGCCTCATGCCATGACAACAATATCTGGAGAAGGAGAAGAGGGTCTGTGCAGTTTCTGCAAAGATCTAAGTAACCTCCACATTTTTATACATGCCAGGGATTCTATAAATTACAACAATGATAAAAAACAGCAAGAATAGCATCCACAACTACATGGACAACCCCAAGGGAACTGATGTGCCATTGGTCAGGGCAGAGATGTTCCCTCTTCCTTGGATACAGGGAAAATCTGGAACTTTCCTCCTTTGACAAAACACCACTAGCTGCCATCACACTGCGTGCCCAGAGAGCACACACACATGCAAATCCCAGGAAGGAGTGGGAAGGATCAGATTATTTCTGTTTAAACTATTCCCAGATTAAAACTGTGGTTTGAAAGAAAAGGAAAGGGAGAGAAATAAAAAAAAAAAGGGAAAAAAAGCTACCAAAAAAACCCAACACAAAAACCCCAGCGTTGCTGCTGAGGGTGGCTTGTTCTTCAACCATCTGTGCTCCTGGCAGGAGCCATTCTGCTCCTACACACCTTTCAGCGCCTTCTGCTCCCTGAAGTGTTACACAACTGTACAGCGAAAGAAAATCAACAGAATTAACAAGTGGCCAAGTACAGAATTACCACTGGGGCTGAGTATGCCCATTGGTAACCCATCACCTCTGCCCAGCGCAGGGTGTTTGCTCCTCAGCACATGATGCAGGAGACCCCCAATCCACATCTTTTTTCCTATCCTTTCTCCTACCTCTCTTCACCGTCCAAATTACAGTTCACCCTCCAGAGCCATAAATAACTCATTCCCGTGACCAGAATAACTAAACTGCAACTCTGGAGACTCAGTCCTGACACCACACTCCCAGCCTCTCCCCGGCTCTGCTGGGGCTCTTGTCCATCCCACCGGTTGCAGTGGCCGAGCCGAGCCAGCTCCCAACCACAGTGGACTATGGGGTGTGCTGCACAACCTCAGGCAACTGACCACTTTGTTACATCTTCCTTGCTCCTTTGCCCTTTCATCTTTTCTATTAAGACTGCAAACTCCAGCAAACAAGAGTTGACCTCAGCTGTAGCCTGTGGCTACTAACCTAATAAATAATTACTAATTAGTTAGGATAGCAGTGAAGAACAGCATACAATTAAGTGATGCTGTTGCCTCTGGCTCCCTCTCCTTTCAATAGCTTATTCTATGGTTTCAGCGTCTTCTACTGCACTAACACCAGTGACCATCATTTTACCCATTCTCCATTCTTGTGGATGAACTCTCCATTGCTGGTTTTGGGGTTTTTGTTGTGCAAAGCTCATTGTAAGCCCGAGTCTGGACCCATAATTTCCATATGTTCCACCATTTGGATTCAGAATCTAAAACTACCTTGGTTGCCACAAAAATAGGAGCTTACAATTCCCCTTTGCCTTGCAATTAGGTCTCTAAATCACTTAATTGTGGGAGCCAGATTTTCTAGCAGAGCTCATTCATAAGCAGAGCGAACCAGCTGCGAAATATTTATCACTGTCCAAATTCTCTCAAATTTTCAGCATTTGGATCACAGGATTCTGTTCTGATCCAGGTCTAACAGTAATGGCAGAAAAATCATAGGAGACCAGATAAATCAGAAATCATTTTCATTAGAAAGCACAGCTTCTCCTTCAGGAAGTGTTACGCGCTGCCAATTCTTGTATTGAAACTGTAATTTAATCCTTTAAATTTCCTTGCTGTTTTACAAATTGCAAGACTTGATATTGAAGAGTGCTGAACAATTATTTTAACAATGAATTATAATTTTTTTTGCTAATTAGCTAGCTGAAGTTCCATTAGCATGAAGTTTACTAGTCTGATCATTTAAGCATCTTCTTTAAAAGTTGAAAATTAGGAGCACCTTCTGTAGAAACTCTCTAATAAACCAATTATATCAGTTCTATCAAAAAACACATGCAGGGTAAGATAGCCTCAAAATAACGCAGAACAAGAAACATTTGCTGTAAATTACTTTTCCCCCCTATATTCACCAATCTCAAGAGTAATTTACAGTAATTAAAATCACAAGCCAACAAAGCATTACCAGGAGTAGATACCTCATGACAGGTGCTCAACGAGCACTAAAATAAGCAGTTCTGTACTCAGACTAAGTGCTTATCCTGTCAACAGCGCTCTTTTAATAAATGGTTACATTTGTTATGCTTTCTTAAATAATTATTTGCTAGAAGATCATAATCATCTAATAAAAATGTGTTTGTTTTTGAACTGGACCTAATTACCAGTTTTTAAAGCTAGTGACAACGTATGTACCGGAATCCATTAGCGAGGTCTGCATAGAAAAGGTGACAGGGTAAAATATCAAAAATTACTTCAGTGATTTATGAGATCATGTTCCACAGGAATCAATGGGATTTAAGTGCTTGAAACCTAACTCTCTTTTCAAAATGAGATTCATATAATTACTTTTTTTTTTTTTAATTATTGGGATACCACAAAGAACACTTCAATCATCCCAACAAATCCCTCTTGCACTTTTGCCAAAGCTTGTTTTCCTCTCTCCATATGCAGAAGATACAAGTTAATAACCTGAAATACATTCCAGATTTCAGCAACCCCAAATACTACAGTGAATTTCCGGGCAGGTGCAGAAATCAAACTGTGCACATCACACTGCAGGGTTGAGAAAGAGAAAAATTATTTACTTGCAGATCACAATCTGCTAATCTACCTGGAGGATCAAGGATTTTTAGGATCAGCTCCTAGTCATCAGTACCAACTTCTCTTTCGTCAATGTATGTCAGAGATTTAACACCTTTTAAACATCATTTCTTCGTATTTATGACTGAATTACAGTTCAATAAGGAAACCCACTGAATCATCACACTTCCTCAGGATAAAAATTTTGCAGGTTAACAGCATCTCCCTCCTCAAACGTCCTTCAGGTAGCAATGAAAAATGAAGGAGGTTGCAGAGTGCTTATTGTGGTGACATGAGTTACCTCTCTGAATAGACCTCAGTGCAAAGCAGGATGAGAGTCTTACAGAAAAAAAAACAAAAAGAAACAGAAAAAAAAAAAGAGAAATGTCAATTTATCTGTAATGCACAGTAACAACTTGCATGGCTGTGTCAAAGAAATCATCTGAGCTTCCAAGTATCAATATCCATAGCAATAAAAAAATAATAACTTCAGAAGACAAAAGAAACCTTGATTCACAAAACACTATTTGGAGGCTTTCAAAGACTTTCTGTTTGTAACTGAACATTTGCTTTAAATTAATAATCCTTTTCAAACTGCACAGCCGATCAGTTTCTGGCCACACAACACAGCTTTCCAAAAATGCTGGTTATTGTAGTAACATTTCAAGAAATGAATATGCTAGCTGGTATTAGAAATCATAGGAGCGGTATTTACCTCTATTGAATACTGATCTAGATGTTTAGCAAATAGAATGCAGCTTAATGAAGTGATTTTATCTAAGGAACTTTGATTTGATAATAAGTAGTTTAAATATCAGCTAGTATTTTCTTATTCCAAGCATTTCAATTATTATTAACAATAGAATGAGTGTTATTGCAATAGCTCTCCTGCCAGTGGAAAGGACTTTAATATAAATTCATAATGACACCATTGTATGGACCTGATTCTAATCTGGAAAGCATGCCTTGCATCTGAAATTGGTGTTCATGAATCACAACCTGGCTTCCTACTGTGGATACTGTTCCCGTTTCTGACATTTCTTCCAAAAGCACGCAGTAGTGCTAACTGCACGCTGCCACCAGAGCTGGACGTACACAAGTGCAAGGGCTGAAGTTTAAGCACTTTCATTTGTTCCATTAAGAAAGGGATCTTTTTACTCATTTTTGTGCTTTGGACTTTATCAAAGCCCATCTCTCTGACAATGGAAAACACACATTTTCTGTGAGTTACATTAAAGACAAATGTAGGGCTACAGGTAATATATGTGTAGAATATATGTCCCCCAAAGCCAGTACTGGCACCTCCTGAGCACACTGTTTTCACCTACTGGTATGTGACTGGCCACTGGAGCAAGCCAGGACAGGACTGTAGCTTAATTCAGAACAGTAACTGCTACGGTTTGGACCCATGCTTGGCACATGTGCTGGGTAAATTCTTCAGGAAGGATTTAGCCAAAGGTACAGAGTGATATGTCCTGTATCCACACCACAGCTAATGAGGGAAAACACAGATGGTTGATCAAAACACAGGGGAGCTGGAGGAGGGACATTTGTATCCACAGTTTCACCACTGGAAGTGGCGAACAAGGAAGGAACTCTGGCCAACATCACTCCCTTTGACTCTGGTGAAGCTTCACAAATGGTTCCTCTCCAAGGAAATGCCAAGCACAACCCTGGCCAGTGGTGCTTGCAGGATGTATAGACCTCCATGGGGTTCGATGCTTTGCAGAAAAGGTATCTGCTTGTGGGTGGTAGGAGTAGGTTGCTTAGGTACTGGATGCCGTAGATTGAGAAATTTCTATTGCCTTCTGCACGACCCACCAAGCAGCTCTTCATAGCTATTTTCAAATCATAAATCTGCAGGGCAGACCCCCTTTGGCTAAGAACCCAGCTAACTTGGGGGCGAGAGGGGGAACCCACACCTGGCTCATCCTGAATGTTGAAGTAGCAAATGTTCTCTGAGCTTTATTTGCAGAAATGGGACAATCATGGCAGTTCTTTTAGTTTTAGAACAAAATTTCCACCTAAAAATAGCATAGCAAATCACCATTGTAGTATCTGTACTTTCTCAGACCACCTGTCTAGAAAGCTGCCCCAGCATGTTCCAGGGTTTAGCCCATAGTCTGCAAATGAAAATTATTCTGCATGTTGAATATATACATTCTGTGTGTGTATATCTAGGCACATGCGTATTTCCATACCGATACATCTGTATAATCCATCCTTTCTACATGAATTAAGCCAAATGGTGATCACAACATGTTATTTAAATATCACCAGGGATTAGAAGGTTCAGAAAGACTCCAAACCCCATAAAGTGATGCTAAGCAGGATTACTTCCTGGCAGCGTGTGGATACAAGTGTAAGCTGATTATACATTTTCATGACCTACATCGGCACATAAGATCCACGGTCCTCCCGCTCCTCAAACAGGAAAAAAAAAATCAACTTGCATACTTCCCAGTGATGGATTCCAACTCACCTTCCTCCTTCCTTTCTCTTTAATGAACAAAAAGGGGACAAAGATTAGAGATAGACTTCAGCAGCTGAAACAAGGTGGAACTGCTGAGCTATAGGAATAACCGCAGTGTTGAGTCAATGGCATTCAAAGCACTAACAGCCAGGATCAATTGAAAAAAAATATAGTAAGGAGTGTGAATCTCAAGGTAGATACAAGGTCAAAGCAGCTGGTGGGAGAAAGCTGAGCAATAGAGAAAAAAAAAAGAAAAAACCCACCAGGGGCTATTCACATTCATAGCATTCCTAAAGTATTTGGTATGCTTCTACCTACTTACTGCTAATTTATATTATACTGGTTACAACTAAAAAAGGAAAGAAACACTGCTAATTATAACAAGGTGCTACATACACAGAGCACTGCCATTGCTATTCCTTACAGGTCAAGGGCAGCATCATGTGCTGTGCTGCTCAAAAGAGGCTAAATAATGCAGTGACTCTGTTTGCAAAATCATACAAGCAAAACAAATGTCATTTTTCATGCACAGAGCAGTTACATTTCTTCACGCATATAATCTTCAATTATTAAAGAAACTGTGATGTAAAAAAAATAAAGCTGCCAAAACAATAAGGGGCTGAAGACAGCTTTTATATTAAGACTCAACTCTCTTGTTTTACATGAAGGTTGTAATACAGGAATGCAGCACAAGAGCAGAAAAAAACATTAAGTGACCTGTGTACTATATCCAGGTTACACGGGCAAAGACCTTCAGTTAATGCCAGTGATAGTTTTCATTCAGACTCAGGTATGCTTGGGAGCAACAGAAACCACCGTCTCCAGCATTTACAGGGACTTCTATAGCGTTAGAGACTGAGCTGGTGTTGGACTATTTGTAACACAATGTCCAACACTGCCAAAAAGGGTTCTAACACTAAAGGCAAAGGATAAAACGTGCTGGTTGCAGCATGTTTTCCTCTGCCCAGATTAAGAGCTGTTCAATAGAAGTATAATAGAATCTGTAAATCTACTCTGACTCAAGAGCAGTGTATCTGACATTGAAGTTACAGAGCTGTCATAGTGGAGATAACCTGCACAGTGAACAGCAGGTAACTAGGTAGGGATAATGCATCATCTGACAGCATTAAAGTTTTAAAAAAAAATAATTAAACCAAAATAGAATAAAAACTGGTCACACCACAGACAACCTTAAGCTTTACATTAAAAACGCATTGGTATGTATTATCAGCTCCTTCTTTAAAAGCATGCTATAAACAACTTGCTTTAAAATTCTACTGTGTAATTAACGCTCTCAGCCAGTGGCTGGCCCTGCTCTGGCACAAAAGCCCGTTGCCTGGGCAGATGCACTGGGATGGGCAGGGAAGGGCTCTGGCTCCTGGCCACCAGCAAAGACCACGCACTCGCTGTGCAGAGGGTTTTGCAGCGCACAGCCCTGCGTCGGTGAATTGCCACGCGCTGCAGCTCCTGCTGGACGAGATGCAGTAACTGCTTCATTCTTAAATTTTTCAAGGTTTTTTATTTCACTTCAGTGAGTCTGTAAAACATCCCAGGAGCAGGATTTGGGGTTTTACACTTCTTCTCTGTAGGAAAGCCTCCAAGACTGTTGTGTACATCCTCCCTCCTTTATAGCCCTTTTAACCCACCCTGGAGTCACCACCTCATCAGGGCCCTCACCCTGTTTCCTCTGCCAAAAGAGCTGGCCTTTCCCCAAAGCTGAAGCCTCCAAAAAGTAACACATCCCACATTTGAGCAGCTGCTGTGTATTTCCACAACGTCAAAAGGTTTCCCTTCCTCTATGACCTTGTGCTGCCACTGCAGTTTAATACCCCAGATGCTTTAGGGCCAGATCCTTCAATCTTAAACGCAGGCAAGACTCCTGTTACTGTTTAGGCAAGTTTTACATTACTAAGCAATGAGCCCCTTGGGGATTTGAATTTCAGCAATGCAGATGGACTCCAGAACCCTTCCCTCAGTTACTTCCCTTATGGTACTGATGATTTCTAAGCTCAGACAAGTCAGAGAAACAGAAATGAAGACACTAACTCCAGCACAAAGCACGGCAACACAGAACCAGAACTAGACCCAGTCCTGCAGCTTCTTCCAAATTCAGGCAGAATACCCAGCATGGACATGCTGAGCAAATCAATAAAAGACAAGAAACCAGCCAGAAAATGCAATGTGCTAATACAGGAAGGGGTTAAAATTTCAGTGTACCAGCAGACCTCAAAACCCTCCACATACAAAAACCTACAGCCAAGTTTCATCATTAAATATGATGTGACTGCAGGTAATTACTACCTCAATTTTTATAGCTCCTTTAGCAGTCCCGTCCTGTTCAGCATTAGCTGCAGGTTCATTAAAACAGACTAATGTTACAGGTCTAACTTTTGCGGTGCCTTGCAGAAGTAAAAGGTAGAGATTTGAGCTGATTAAGACAGCATTTAACCCAGTAACTGTAGTGTAAAAATGGACTGAAGGTTTGATCAACTGAATTAACAACTTCACTTTTGATCTAGCAGAGAGAAATCCACAAACATCAAAAGCAGGTTTTACTTAGCCCCTTAATATCTGCAACTTGCCCTAAGATGTCAGCTCTTCTCACGCATATTGGACATGAATCACAAATCCTGTGATTACGCCTGCCAAGACTCCTCTGCAGAGGAGCAGGATTTCCTCCCCCCACGCCTCTTTTCTAGGGAAAGATGGTTCCTGCCGAATACACATATCAGAACCAATCAGCAAGGTATTGACCTGTTTGGATGTGAAGTCATTAGTACAAATAGAAAACTTCAGAAACATTGGAGAAAAGAAAGGAAAAGATGTTTTGCAATAAAGGCAAGAATGATCTGCATCTTAGAAGGTCACGCTCTTGTCAGAACAAGAAAATTCATGGAACATATGTAAGTGGCAGGATCTTCAGATACATCACGAGCATCAACAGGGTAAGATGTTTTCAGAGAACATTTGAAGCGGCGGGGGGAAATGCTAAGGGTCTCACCAGCAGGAAGGGATCAGCCAGGGAGGAAGGCACCAGGGCCTCACCGGCAGACTGAGCATCCACACACCACCAGCGCAGAGGCAGAAGCTGGCTCATGGGCCAACCTCTGCTGACAGGGCACTGTCCCCGGCATCCGTCAATACCGGCTGAAAAAGCCACAAAAAACCAATGATTGCTGAGGCATCAGCACCAGCACAGCACCACCAGCCGTGGCAGTGGCTTGACAGCATTCGCGGAGGTAGTAATTGGCAACCGTGGGGCTGCCGGATGGACAGACAGATCTCGCTGGAAACCAAACCCTCAGTTAGCTAATTTAGAAGATAGGCAGGTGTACTCTGACAAATACCTCCCCCACCACAAGCCTGAGCACACGCGCGCACACACTTCACAGATCTCAAGATGTGCATGCAAAACACTGCTTTTCCCAGGTTTCTATTATTTTAGCTTTATAAAATTATTGCTTTAAGCTAGTTTATGGCCTGCCAGTTGGCTGCATTTCAGAGCTATTCCAGCCCACACAAGGCACTTTTTTAAGGCACAAAAAAGTGTGGGGGTAAAAAAAAAAGCCTAAACAACACCATAATCTTGATGAAAGCTAAATAATCCCAACCCTTTTCTATTAGGAAAGAACTGGTATATTAATCCCACCATTTTAACAGCTGACAAATTTTGAAGGGAGATTTCAAGATGCCTTTATCTGCCTCTCACCCTTAACCTATTGTATGCAACTTGAGCATTTGCTAGACTGGCACCAGCAGAGTGTCACTGCCATTCTTTCCATCATGAAGCTGGTTTTCTCCAACCTACCTTTTCCTCTCCAACTCTTCAGCTACAACTCTGACCCTCTGCCAACTAAACTGAAGGGCACCTCATTTTGTGTAGTTGAGATGTAGGAAGAAGACACCACAGCAACCACTGCAAGGAAGGGAAGCACAGTTCAGAACAGTAACACTGATGTTTGAAATGGCACAACCTAATCCTTCCCTGCGCATGACCTATGGTTCATCAATCCTTTAAAACAAGAAGAGATTATTCAAAAGCACTAAGACTTGAGGATGGCCACCAAACACCAAGCAGGTATACTCTGACACATGGACACTGCATACAGTTATCAGACAATGCCACTGCCCCAGAAGTTTGCAAAATACACAAAGCAAAAGTTATCTCTTCTTAAAAATGGCCCAGCACAGACATGAATGCTCTTTGTCGCAGGTGAAAAACAGGTGTGTTGTGCCTTCAACACCAGCATAGCCTGATGGTGGCCCAGTTGACAAACATGATCCACAGGGTGCCCAGTGGAGGTGAGACTCTTCCCCAACATCTGACCTATATTAAAGCTGAGATCAGTCACAAAACCCAGGGCACAACAGCAGCCCCAGCCTCTTTTCTGACACAATTTGCCCTACCATACCCTGTCTCTTCCATTTAATAACATTGCTCTCACTAAGTAGAGAAAACGGGAATAAATGTTCCCCCAGTCTTCATCTTCCAGGACAGAGGAAGATTCTCCCAGCCACCACCTCAGACCCAATATTTGCTGCTCCTTGACACGCACCTTGGCTCTGACACCTAATGGGATCCATCCTCTCCCCTCTTGGCTGAAGGCAATCCCATACTCACTCTCCTACCACCGCACACGCCTGTCGCACAGTTTGATACTCAGTGCCTGCCTTGCTTAAAATCCCATTTCCAAGCCAAACTAACTGAAAATAGAAGCAACAAGCAGAGATGGTGTCCAAATAGAGCACCACATTCATCCTCCTCCTGGATTTGACCACATCACTGCCCCTGGAGTTGCACTGGATTTACTCACTGAGACCCGTGCAATGCAAAGCCCTCCTGGTACTTCTGGCATCCCTCAGAGGCAATCCACAGTCCCTTGAGCCTAACTTAGTCCCGGATTTGCTAACTGCTGGCAGATCTCAGCCCTCATGTGCACCTAGAGATGAACCACCTCCAGCTGTGACTGACTGCTGCCTGTCAAGCATTGCTAAGCAGCAGCCAAAGGCTTCCCCCCCTTCATCCTTCATTCCTTCCCACCTTTCTCAATAACACATCTGATACTCTACAGTGGCTCTCATTAGCCCAGCCAGGAGTTGTCCCAGCCAACACTGTCAGACTCAAGCTCCCAAGCCACCCCTCTCCGTGCCACAATGGCCAGCACAGCAGAGCAGGCTCTCCATGATGCTCGTGAGCAGAGCCCTGTGTGCCTGTTCCTCCCCACTGAGCGAAGCTGTATCGCAGGGGCTTGAGATAATGTTGTCAAAAGTGTATCTTTGTGTCTGCAATGAAGTGCAGGCTCTTACTCACCTCTCTTTTTATTAGATAAAAATGCTTTCAAAATTGGTAAATTAATGACTATATGCCAGGCCTAAGGCTCTACAGACAGGAGTAGAAAACCTAACAGGGTTTGCTCCAAATTTGCTTTGCTAGTAATAACCCTAAAGAAACAGCCAAATGAACACAGATGCCATATTTTATTCCTACTGTGGATTTTTACTTTTCTTTTTTAGCTTATTGTAGAATATTTAGTTTCTAATGAAATACAAAATTCAGTGATGGGGAAGATTTTCAAAATACATCAGTAACAGATTTTAAACTTACTTTTTATAGAGTATTTTTAGAACCCTCTCCAGAACAACATATCTCCAGCTCCTATGGTTGCCATTAAATGTCAGCATTTGACAGTTTCCATACAGATATCTTTCAGACAACAGTTTCTGTCTGTAATTAGAACAATAACTGTTATAAATCTGAAGTGGCTGTTGGTAAACACTGACATTTTAAAGGCAGGTTACTGAAGAGGCCAAGATCTGGAAGAGCAAGGTTTGGGGGTGTCCTTCCAGGCCTGTTCAAAGCCAGAGCACTGTGGTCACACCTAGCCTTTTTGTTTGTTTTTTAAAGAAACACCACCACCTGACACCTCCTCTTCCCCTCCCCCCCCTTCCCCAAAAAAAAGAAATAGCAAATGAGTGAAATAGAAATGTGAGGCAACTGATTCAGAATCAAAATTAGATTTTTATATGTATTGTTTACATAACACAAATTTTGCCAAAAGATTATTTACCCATTTAAGTTACTTTTTTGCAAAGGAATCCCACAGAGCCAAATGAAGATACTTCTCTTTTCTTGAAGAATTTGGCAGTTGTTGGTCACATATTTCCTCAGCAGCATTCATGAACAAAGTCAGAGGAATCATCCTTTTTTTTCTGCTCTGTCCTCTCTCCTTTCCTGGTAATTTATTCCAACACTGGAATAATCCCAATAAATTCTTATGAGCAGACATATTTCTCAAGCTGCAAAATCTTGACATTTCATTGTGCTACCATTTCTCATTGGAACAAAAAGAAATACATTCTTTTTCCGCTCCAGCAAGGAATAAATGTACATCCACATATGAGCACAAACCACCAGACAACTGATACAGGACACGTGGGAAAAGGACACACAGCGTTTGATCTTACCCCTGCCCAGCTGCTCTCCAGCATCCCAGGAAAGTCTCCAGTCACCTCTAGTAGGGAAAACTGCCTCAGTACATTCATATAGACTTGTATACACAGACATACGCAATCCTGAAACTGTAGGCCCCTCACATTTTGTTCTTTTCTCCTCAGATGCAGCCTTCATCCAGGTAGCCAGATTGCAGTGTAGGCTGGCTGTGTGTTATTCAGAAGTGGCAAGGTGCTAGAAATCAGATGTTGGTAAACTTTCAAGTGCAACGCAAGTTGTTTTCAGTACACTATGAAATCCTAGCTAAAGTTTAACATGTAAATATCCCCCATCATCCACCTACAAGCTTCTCAAGCCTTGCCTGAAAGACAAATTGAGGGCTGACACCTGTCCTTCGGTATAAGCTCCAAGTCTCAAGAGCTTTGCAGCGGTACCTTTAATGTTTCTGGTGTACTTCAATAGGATTTTGTACTTGCACTTGTGACACCACGGCTGAATTCAAATATACCAGCAGAGCAGCAGCTAGGGCAAGCAATTTCTTCTGATGCTCAGAAAGCAAAGGTATTTTACAATACAAGAACCAAGTCCCAATTTAATGACTCCTCGGTGTTCCTAAAAGAATTGTAATTTTGAGAATGTATAAAAGAAAATATGCTGGACACGCTAATTGCATCTTCTGTCCTCAAAGACCAAAAGGGAAGCCAATTATCACATACACTCAACAGGCTACAGCACCAAAATACCCATCAGCATAAGGCAGCAGCTCCGGCAGCACATCAGCTTGTGTCTGTTGTCTTTGTGCAGTCAGCAGTTGAAAAAAGTTTACTTGAAGAGACAGCACAGGAGGGAAAACACAAGCGAATACAGCTGGCATTTCAACCAGAGTTCATTGTACGCTGCAGCTGAGGACAGGAAATTTTGTTTGGTTGGTTTTGGGTTTTTTTTTTAAAATAAATACACAAGAGGAAAAAGCAAGTTGTCTCTTCCTGAGCTACACCCCATCTCCACAGACCACAAACCCATTCAAGGACTTCTGAGTCACGGCTTGAATGTGCCCTTTCCCAGAGCAAAGGCATCCAGAGCAATCACATTAAAGTGGAGCCAGAAGACAGAACTAGCTTTTTCTCATGCTTCAATGGCTGACAGCACTTTCATTTCTATTTGGCCACCTGGTATTCAGCCCAACTCTTCTCCTGAAAGGGGCCAGAAAAATTAAAAGGCGAGAAAGCGAGGACAAGGGATTGCAGTCTTGCACACATTCTAGCAAAGTCCCTTTTGAATGTGGTTGTGCTTCACAAGACATAGCAATTAAGCAGCACTTGCAGAGCACCTCCTTCTCCAGCCCACACCGGCACTGGGGAAGGCAGCAGCTGCCACATGGCCCCTGCTCAAGGTCTCCAGTCGTGCAGGCAAAATTGAATTTTGCTGCCCATGGATCAAGCCTGGGTTGCTCCAGCTGGTGGGAGACACATGAGGAGTCAGACTTGCTGTTCCTGCAACTAGGAACAGGATAGCAGAGAGACAGTCAACAACAGCTGGTGCTGGGACCAAGCCATCCTCTCCATCCCACGTCCGCCTTGCCCCATCCCTCAGACCCCAGCCTGGCTCTCCAGGGCTCTGGCACCAGCGAGGAGGCAGCAGAGCAGCAGCTGCCGGGGCTGCCCCTGCCTGAGCACCCTTCTGCTCTGCCCAGAACTGCTCCTGTCTGCACACCTCAACCTAGCAAACCTGGAAAAACCAGCACAACTCAAGAGAGGCACAGGAGTGGAAGAGAAAACACGAGGATCTCTCTTATAAGGTTAAGAATGTTCTCAAAGCAGTATTTTATTAGCCTTCCTAAAAAAAGAGAAATAATTGCTATGAATACAGTGTGACCAAAGCAGGCAGAAGCTGGATCTGTCAGGAGCAGGAGCTCACAACAGCCTTTAGGTCAAGAAATATAGTTTAATTTTGATGAGGAAAATGAAATGTCCAGCTTGCTTTTGAATAAATCGTGTATTTCCACAGGCTCCTGTACTTCTCTGTGTACATACCACCTAATGGATGCGACAGCCCAGTCAAGGTGGCAGCACCATCGTGCTTTGTTCACAGGGGGGCAGATCTCAACATATTCCACCCACTTAGAAAATCCTCCAAAGGCAAAGCATTTTTTTGCTAATCTGTCACCACAGAGGGACACTTGCAGAGCAGATGTGCTTAGAAAGCATCAGCACGCAAAGCAATTTTTCACTGCTCCTGTGCCACTTTTGGACAGTGCAATGAATTCTGTAACTTCCACGTCAAACTGGGTTCTGTTCTTTCAGAGATTTAAACTACCTGCTCTTGCCAACCACATCAAGTCTCAAGTAACTCGGATCAGCTGACTGATTGAACTAAAATTGTGCTTTATAGAAGCTAACAGACCCAAACATCCTTTACCCTTACCCTTAAATCTAATACAGGGTTTGAAAGATTTTAACACCTCCAGAACACATTAAAACACTAGAGGCAGCCCACTGTCAGTAGTGAAAAGGCTCGTTTCACTGGGTTTCATATCAGATAGCCACCATTTAAGTCCCAAGGCTGGCTGGCAGTGACTGACCCTACCATGCAAGGTTACCTGACAGAGTAGGTGCAGAGCTCCTCTAGGCAGGACTCACAGGCTCATTCTTAATCCAGTTCCCTACACTCTTGCCAGCAGCGAGATCTGGTCTTGGCATTTTACCTCCAAGTCATCCACCTCTTGCAAAGTCCAGGCTTTTCTCTCTCACTTTCCCGGAGTTGAGCAATTCAGTATCCGGCTGGAAACCATTTTTAAACCTGCAGCACCTGAAGCTCTATTACATAAAGCAAAACATTTGCTATAAAATTAGTACAACAAGCACAAGCATAAGCTACATCTTTTTCTGCCAGGATGGATCCCATCACCTGGTTTATGATTAGAAATAACACAGCCATAGTTTTCTCTCTAATGAGCACCTTCTGTATTCCTATCAGTGCTACAACTACCTGGAATGAGAGTCACCCCGAGCATGCATCTGCTGTCCTCCATTAACTCAGACACAGCCGCGGTTTTGAACACTTACCAGAATATGGTCTAAGCAAAATAAAAACACCAGACAGGCTTCTCCACTGAGTCCAACAGGCTCTGACAAAGACCATCTTTGCAACCAGGTAGTACTTCTCAGCAGAAGCATCTTAATTTATATCCTAATACAAGAAATTCCATCAAAATTAATAGGTTTCTCTTAAGAACAGCAAAAGCAGTTCCATATTAGAGAAGGAGCCCTGGGTAGGATACAAACATGAAAGGTTTTACACTTTCCTCTCCGGTAGACAGATTTGGAGGATTACCTTGAGGGTAATTTTTCAAGATAAAGCTGCCTCTTTTTTATCACAGAAAAGACGCTAAATTGCCACAGATGGTCATTTGTTTTCATTTTGTGTGTTTTACACGGTAGATTTTATAGATTATAATAGTTAAATCAATGTAACAAATAAAAATAATTTCAAATTCAAGTGTTGAGCCTGCTTAATCTTCACAACACACCATTACTGTTAGGGTAGCACAGTTTGAACATAATAGGGGGAACAAGGTCCTTTGGCAGTCCCATCACAGACCAGCTGCTGACTGGCACGTCCCTTTATGACTTGAAATTCAGAGGAGCTGACTGATACCAATGTACAGGGTGCTCAACATCAGATAATATCAGGCCTCTGGTTTCTTACTGTAAGAATAGTACTGCCTATTTACTTTACAAGGCCTTTTCCAGAACTGTTCTTATTCATATATTGTTCTCTTCTTCCTAAGCTGTATTTGCGGATTCTGTTATTCAAATGCACTTTCATGAAGGTTAAAGATAACAAATAGAGCTAGGCATGTGGTACTTCACAGGACAGAAATACAATTCACCTCACTATAAGAGGACTGCAATAACATTTTAAAATGCCCAATTTGCAGAGTCAGCCAAACTGTAGTTCTAAAGAAAACTTTAAAAACAAGCACTTAACCTACTCCCCCCCCCCAAAAGTGTTACTTGAGGGAAATAATGGAAATAAATGGGGGAAAAATATGCTACCCATAATATACTGCACCACATATTTCAGTTAGTACTCTCCATATGCACATCTCTGATCTTCTTTAAGCTCAGAACTAAGTAATCCATTTCCAAGCAATATTCCAACAACCAAACCTCCCACAAAGCTTTTGTAGAGGCTGTGGCAGGGGTGGACTCTAGGATGATACAAATGCAGAAAAGAGCAGGGGATACACAACTGTGGTGTCTTTTTCTCCTGGACAGCTCTGCAAGCCCAGGCTGCTGTAGGCAATCCTGCAGCACTATCTAACATCCAGGACTGCAACAACTCAGAATCTATTTTATATTTTCCCCCCAGGGTGGGCAAAGACCAAAAAAAAAAACCAAACCACACCATACAGGGAAGGCTTTTTTAAATATTAAGAAAGCAGTTTGTACATTATTAGAAAGGAAGAAGCAACAACAAAAAATATTAAAACCCAACCCAGCTAACATACTATAATGTGCTTGTCTGTCTCCCCACTTTGAATGAATAAATTTCAAGATGAACGTGCATTAAGCAGGAAAGAAATGTTGAAGGCACCACCCCTCGACCAACTGGAACTAACCTTGCCTTTTGCATTTTTTCCAGCAATTAATGAGGACTGATGGAAGGTGATGAGGAACCCCGTATCTTCAGTAATGCACAGAGATTCCTCTACCAGGCTAAGATGAAATAATTTACCATCCAAGATTTAACATCCATACTTGCCCGTTCCTGGCTAACATGCCCTTTTTCCCTTAATACAATCGTTACTGGTGTGACCTTTCAAGTTCCCCATACAATCTGTTGTTAATTCTTCTGAGCACTTCATTTCTTAATGTATCTTTTTTTAAATGGCCTACAGTAAAATCTTTTGCTATAGAGCAGCTTTGTCTATGCATTAAAATAAAACTCTACACCTTTCACTAGCGTTATCACTATATACATTAACTGTTACAGGGTTTATAAAACACAATGGGTTCCTCTAGTAGAAGGCTAGAAAAGTTTTTGTAAATTGATGGATTGCTGGCATTTGGAAGCTCGTATTTAAAAAAAATAGTCTGGGTTGGAGAGGGAGGGAGGGTCTGTGCTTGGTAGTTTGTTTCTGTCTGTTGTATAATTTTTTCATCAGACTAAAAGCTCAACAGCCCACAGGCTTTAGGATACTATTTTGTTTTCAACAGGTTTAGAGCAAACAATGAAGGAAGAGCTTTATGAAGTTAGACCTATCCATTTGCCCAGGCATTCCAATACTTCACTTTGACCACAGATCCTGAACTTGAAACACCTCAACAGAGACTGACTCTTAGGAAAAATGAGCCCAAGCCCCTTAGCTACCAGCTACTTTTAAAAAGCTTCAAACCAGAGGGTTCCCCCTCCCAGAAGAGCTGCATTGCCATTGGTGAGCGAAGCAGTTCCAGGCCCCACCAGCACGGGGATAGAGAACCATAGGAAGAACATGAACACATTTATAGAGAAGAGGGGAGCACCATCAAGGCATGATTCAGTCTGGATTGTGTCCGAATTCTGAAGCAAAAGAGGAGTGAGCACTTTAACCACACCTTCTGACCGTCCATGGATGTAGCATCACCACAGTCCTACATTTTTCCTCTTTCTTCACAAAAAGAAGATGTATAACTGCACAAAGCCAACCTTCTTAAAACAGTATT
This sequence comes from Calidris pugnax, assembly GCF_001431845.1. Classification (NCBI taxonomy): domain Eukaryota; kingdom Metazoa; phylum Chordata; class Aves; order Charadriiformes; family Scolopacidae; genus Calidris; species Calidris pugnax. The sequence continues at coordinate 8,476,716 of NW_015090995.1, forward strand.
ATGTGACACAGCATCGGTGGATTGCTGCAAAGGTGACCATGAGCTGCTCATATGTACCTTTCTTAAGATTATCCAATAGCCATTAAGGTATGTGGGAGAGAGCCTGCTTCTGAAACTGCCCCTTACCAGTTTAATCACACCTTACCACTCCTGCATCCTTTACATCTGACTTTCCAAATAACCTGTTGTGAATTTGATTTTCCACTGAACAAATACTTACATAATATTTTATGAGTATTTTTTCCTTATTCATTAATCGTGATGAACACATCATGAAATTCTCTAATGTATTCATTATTCAATATTATTCAAACATTTTGTCAGCAAATAATTCTTGGTTTATAGGTCATTCGAATTGCAAATTGTAACTATTATAGTCATAGTTTGCCGTTTATTTTTTAACATATGTAATTTATTTAACTTAAGTAATGCATACAGCCAATTTAATCAATGTGCAGTGAATTTCAATTTGCGCATTTGGCTTTAATATTCTTAGTTACATAAATCATGCACTCAGGAAACTGAAAATAATAATATGGGATTTAAGTGAATAATTGGAACCACATGAACTAGTTCAGTGGAAAACATGAAAATAGTCACATATACAAGCAAATCTAAATTCACTTTCCAAATGATATGAACATTTGCAACTTTTTTTTTTCCCCTTTCTAATTCACGCTGATACAGTTAATTTGTAACAAAACCCTGCCAGCAGCTACAGCAGACATTGCCAGATTGCTTTCCACTTCCTTCTCTGTATCCTTATTTAGGATATTAAATAACCCTGGTCGCTATTAACTTCTCTTCATGCAGTATCTCAGAAGATATCTGACCACCACATATAGCAAAAGACCTTCAACTTCCACAGCATTTGAGAGGCAAACTGCAATTAGTGGTTACCTGAATCAATCATAAATAGCCTACGACAGCTCTAGTTACTTAATGCTTTTGATTTTATTATAAGACCAGAGATAAAACTATAATGAGGTTCAGTGATAATAGGAAGTTGGTCCTCTGGGACTTAAAATTGAAGTAAGTAGGCAGAAATTAAATGTTTATCTAGCAGATTCCTGATCTTTATGCTTTAATGTATACCTCCACCCGTGCTTCTACTGCAATTAGGGAAGAGCCTGAATTAATCTGATCATCCTCCTTCAAGAGGAAGAGAGAATAAAAAATAAAGAAAGAAAGAAGGAAAGAAAAAAAAGTGAAGCTGACAGTCAATATGTATTACCCGCATGACTTTTCCTCGTGAAAAGATCTTACTTGGAACTGGCAATGGACTAAAAACTGCACTACCTTCACAGCTCTGAGAGTTCCTCCTTAAACTGAAACCAAGGCAGAAAACACAGCACAACTATGCACGAGCAATTTGGAATAAGTTTATATGTGCTCACTTGTGTCAATACGTTGTACAGTCAAACAAATGAACAGATGATGCGGAAGCAAGAGCAAACATATTCTGTGTTATATCACTAAAGTCAGGTTATAACAAAAAACACAGCCCTTGCCCTCTGTAGGCAAGTCTAGAAAGGGGTTTCAGACACACAAAATTGGTGCTGAGATTCAAAGAGCTGGGTTAATCATGGGAAAAGAATCAGCCACAGAAAGTCTGGATCAAAAACTTGCATTCCCTCCCCTCTCCCCAACTGTTGAGCTGTTCAGACACGCGGGGTTTTGCTTCAGGCTGCTCTCCAGTTATTAGAGGATGCATGTTTCACAAATGTCACATCATATCCCAGACAAACCAGTAAGTAAAATACTATAACCACCACTGAGCCGTTGAACCAGCATTTAAATGGACAGAATTGTGGTTATGCACAGGATCAAAATGGGTTTTTTTGAGTGAAGAGGCAAAATCAAAGCAACTTCTGCAGTCAGGTTTTGTGCAAATTCATGTTGCATCTTGTGATGATGTCAAACAGTAATGACATCAGTCACACTAGTGTAGAATATAAAAATGGTCAATTCCAGAAGCAACATCCATTCAAAAAAACAATCCTCATGGACAAGTTCTTCTGATGGCAATTATGGAAGAGAAAACAGACTTTGGGGGTTGCCTGACATTGGCATTTTGGATCTGAGGAAGAAAGCAGAGTAGGGAAGCTGAATGGCCTTTCCAAGGAATTGCAGGAGCAGTTAAGTCTGCAGAGGATTAGATGGGAAATGGCATGATCTAAGTACTCTGTTCATTTGGGTGATAAAATAGAATTCTTCAAAGGGTTCCAAGACCACTACCATCCATTCACCCAAATGGTAACCCACCCAGGCATCCACGCTTACTGCCCAAATGAGTTAGGTACACCATTGCATAGCATGAACTCCACTACAAAGGGATACAGAACTCATTAAACTCATTCCTAGATTTCAACACCCTAAATTTCTGCCCCTTTTCCAGGTGGTAGCATCAATCTGCTTAGCTCATGCAGGTGGGTGAATGCCAAGGTGAGAAACACAGCCTGCACCTATCAATTTTCGCCCACAGCGCCCTGTTTGCAAAACAGGGAAGGAAGAACATGAGCTTTTGTGAGTTGTTTGCAAGATGGATTTCACATGAGTGCTCAGAAAGCCTTTGGCACGTGCCATTTCGTGCAGCAATGGCCCGTTGTACTGACAAAAGCAAACTGGCTCTGTGTAATTTCCCCCACCAAATTCTCTACAAATGTAGCCCCTGCCAGCCTCTCCAAGGGTGATGCTAGTCTGCACTGCTGTACCAAAAAATGTTCATTGCAAAGTCTTTCTCCCTTTTCCACTTGAATCTTTCTCCTCATTCTACATGACAAAATCTGAAATCCTTACTAAATGCCATGGCACACTGAATTGTTATTAACAAGCTTATTAGAGCTGTGAAACAGGATTTCCATTACATAAATCTCTTACTTTCCCCATAGTACAACAGGATACCACCCTAAGTATCTCATAATGCCCAGTGACCTACCTATTGCCTTGTAACAGAAGCAATCATATCTGATTTGCCCTTTATGAATTCTCCAGCTGTCTTGATTCATTAACATACTGCTAAGTGTTCCTTGTCTAGCAGTGAAAATGTCCTGCTCTCCCAATCTCCTAAGTAGCCTCTCTCCATTCAGCTCCTTGTTTAATCAATGCTAATTACATAGTCCTGTGATCATCTCCCGAAATTAGCACAAATGGTAACAAGTTCTTTGATTGCCAATGTTTTTGTAAATGTTATATTAAAAAAATAGCACTAAAATAACAGCATAGACAAAATTTGTATTAGAACCATGCGTGCTGTTTCACAATTCACAGCAAGAGTGGCATGCAGGGTGGGAGCCCACTGCCATTCACTTCAACTGATTCAGTTAAACAATGCACGGAGAAAACCACCTACTTCTAGTTTGGAAAAGCACTGGTGAAGAAAAACACAATCTACAGTGAGTATTAGCAATAAGAGAACATGACTGTACAGCTGCAAACTTCTCAATGTGTCATTTTTTAAGAAAAAAATATTTATTTACTTATAACCTCATTAAGTTAGCAATATTTGGGGATGGAGAAGAAAATAAAAGTGTAAGCAAATTTCAGAATGTTGTTCAGAGATTGTTCAAAACCAAGGCATTTGATGAAGATTGCTTCACTTTTCTAACTGTGCAGCTTCTCATAGTGCCAGTCCCTGCACAATACAAAAGCCATTACCAAACAGCTCCTTTCAGGACTTACAAAAAAGGCTAGAACATGCCTGTTTGGTACTAAAAGTCAAACCTCTACAAATGCCTATTACTCAATGGAAGCTAAATAACTAGAAAAATATAGGACAGGTCATTTTGATACACAATGAGATGGGAAATAAATGACTATCCAAGAAAAATGAATCAGGAATGAATTGTGTAACTGGGTCAAGCCATTAATTCTGAAAAGAGCTGGGAGCCTGGTGGATAATTTAGAGTGATTGTCCAAGACAAGAACCAGCTTATTGGAGAAAGTTTTTATGAAAATGGTGTCTTAAATATTTTACTGTGAAATAATAAAACAAATTCCTGGAGGATGACCAGCTCCATCAAACATAGGGCCACTGAGATGAGAGATTAACACTCCTCAACCAAAGGTCCTACTACAGGATACTCTGACCAGGTTAAAGAAAAAAAGAAAAAAAAAAAAAGGATGAAATCCCAGTGCCTCTGAAGTCAGAGGCAAAATCCTGACTGGCTTCACTCTAGCCCAGTCAGATGTTTCCATGGAAATTCATGACAAATTATTTACTCAGTTTCCTAATTTGGCATTGGCCACCATTTCTGTATGGTCACTCTTCTACTCATTGCAGGAGTTAAGAAAACAATATTCCCCTTTTCCCACCAACTTTTGTTCTTCCTTAATTTCCCTGTGAAGCTCTATGAAATGGGAAATAACAGACATCCCAAAAATTTTCAGTATAGTTTGGATCCTCCATTTTTTGTGATAGCACAACTGCACATTTCTGATACACACGGTGTTACTTTTGTTCCATTTTCAAAAGGAATACAGAACACTTTTAAAATACAAAATACTGCCATGACAGAAAGCGGACCTAAAACCAAGCAAGCATCCTCATCTTCACGTTGTTTTGCTGCACATATGACTGACATTGAACATTAGAAATCCCTCTGAAAGGACGCTGAAACATCAGAGCAGTACAGGGTATCTAAAACTAAGGAATTTGTTTTTTAAAAAAAATTAAGAACAAGTTGGATTACCTTCTGTAAGAACTGTTCCAAGTAATACTTGTTCACCAGCTCACCTGAGGACCATTCTTTCTACCCTATGGTTTATATAAAGTTTTTTCTGAATGCTCCAGAATTCTGGATAAAAAGCAGGAACCTGAAGACTCATTACTATCAAAAGAACTTCAGAAGTGTGCTATTATAAACACAGTCAGAAATTTAAAAAACAACACTGATAAAATGTGGCTTATGAATTGGGTACAAAGCTTCTTAGCTTCTTTTTTTCCCTCCCCAGATTATCTATCAGAAAGGCAAATCAATGGTTACTGCTGTACCACCCCATTTCATTTTTATCTGCAACATTAGTATAGGCAAAAGCAGAAGCCTCAGGAAAGCCCGTTGCTCTGTCAGACTGCAGCACAGTAAAGAACTTCTGGAAGCTTTACGCTCCTCATCTGCGCTCCAAGCACCTACCAGAGCTTCCAGATGTCCTGGAGAGCCAACCACACACAGTGCCAACAGCACACACAAAGTAGTTGTCATGTGCAAATGACATCCAAGGGCTCTTTTAGTTCCCTACCCTTCTGAAACAAGATGAAGACAGTCAGAGGCAAAACATCATCTAACTAGAGAAACCGCCAGTGAGCAAGAGGTTATTTGTTGTGCAAGACCTGGCACGTAAATTTTAAACAGATGTAATGGTTAATTAATGCTTAATATTCCCTTGCAGCATTGGAGATGTGAACTAATAACAATTCTGACCTCTTGTAGAGGACAATTCAGTGTCCAACAGCATGCTCATTTTACAAGAAATTCAAATACAAACCACCTTGAAGATTTTGCTAAAGTGAAATGTATCCTTGGCCCCTAGACATGTCCACTGCAAGTCTTCATGCATCCATGGGACATGACAAGCTGATGGAAGGCTCCAAAGAACTGCACAGTTCCAGCCACCCATAACTGAGAAATTCACATTGAAAGGAGAGCTGAGAAGGATAATCTGGGAGACCAGGCAAACTGAGATTCAATTTTACAAGGTGAAGGCAGCAAAATAATTGACTCCTCAGTACATTGAGGGAAAGCACCAGGGAGGCAGAAACGCTATTTACACAGCCCCAAGTAACCAGGGGTACCTTTGGGATGGGAATAAGAAGATCTCCAGTCACCAAAGCCCAGCGGTTCTAAGGGAGCATCAGTACTGGGAGCCTGGATCCAACTGCTTTCACAATATATCTTGATAAAGTTAAGGCAAATATGTGACATGACTGCCCACTGCAGCAGAGGACTTGATCCAAAAGCAGCCCCATACCTCCACATACCCAGGCATCTGAGTGGCTTATACTCTGAATCTCCCAATTTCAACTAATTGGTTGCACTCCTCTATTTCTGAAAAGTATCAGCATTTAAAGCCTCAGGAAGTATCTACAGAAACAATTCTGTCATGCTCTCAACACATTAATGTTTCTATGGTGACTTTCTAGCACTTCATTGGATTCCCTTTCCTAAACGCTCAGGGTACTCCCACACCACCCTGCAATCCCAAAGCCTAGGTAAACCAAAATGGAAAACTCAGTTTTTCTACACCTAAATGTAAAGTCAAGCTCTAAATACGCATTCACTGTATACCCACGCATCACACCTCCAGTGGCCTGAACATGTTCTAGGGCAATGCCGGATGATGCCACGTCATCCAACCAGTGCGAGTGACACAGCCAAAGCTATCTTTTGCTATATATACACCATGAGCTCACTTGAGCCTGGAATATCAGAGTATTTTGTCTTGAAATACCACCTTCTCCTGGAGCATTTCTACTCCCAGGCTGTTCACAGATACTAGAGCACAGAGGCCACTTAAATACGGAATAACTACAAAGACAAACTTTCCTCACTGCCTTCTCCCTTTTGTTTTGTTGTTTGGTTTTTTTCCCCAGTATACTTTCTTCCCCTTTTCTATCAGGAAATCCCTACATCCTCCTCAAGGGCTCATTAACCTCTATAAAATACCTTTCTGCCACTAGCAAATGCCTTCTGAAAGTGCCAGTGCAACCAGAGACCCCACAAACACTCCCAGAACATTGACCTCTCAGAAGCCTATTCACCTACAACACTTGCACATCCTCATTTGTCTGCTTTCAAGTCATTTAGCCATTTGTTGATAAGCAATTATCAGATCTTCCAGGGCCTCTGGAACAAGTTATCCTTGTCTGCAGCTCACTATTAGCTCTGAGACCTTGTGGATGTTACTGCAGGATAAAACCCTTTTCCCATCTGTCTGATCAATCAGTTGATAACCAAGATTTACCATGGCACTGGTGATGCCAGCACTGGGCATGTATAAACAGGTTAGGTGGTTCCCTCACTGTCTATTATTTTCTTAAGGGCCTAGAACATGAAGATATTTCTTGGAAACTCAGTGCAGCCCCAAGACACACAAAACCTTCACAGGTGCTTGTGAGCATTGCCAAATCAGGCCATCCTTTCTTCCTACGCCCCCTCTTTTTGCACATTAAAGATTAATACCTTATTTGCTCTAGAATTCTGTTATTCTGTCTCCTTCCATCCTGGCACCAATGCAGCTTCCTCCTGAGTTGAACACAACACTATGCGTACTTTATTTTCAGTTTTGAATATTTTCTGGCAAAGGTAACTTAACAAAATGAAGGTTCTTGCTAGCAGCAGCTGTTTAGAGTAGCATATATCCTGTGTAACTGCTTAAAGGAAATAATATGGACTGTTTCTCTGGGAATAGCATATAAATGGAGAGGTCTTGGATGCGTAACTTCGTCAGGAATCTGAACCTAAGGCTCCCCTTACAGTCATTTGGGGATATTCTTATTAAACACAGGTGGGCCCTGCCTAGCAAGGCTCCAATCACAAACCCTCTCTCAGCGCACACAGCATTCAACAAGCCCAGTGGGCAAAGAACCCCAGCCCCTCCTCCCACACAACACTCCACTTCGAGCCTTCTGTACAAGACACTTTTAAAGCCGTTTACCTTTTCAAGGGCTTGTTCATTTGTATACAAAACCACTCCTCTGTTTAAAACACCACCAGGGTTATGGGCCAGCCTCACAGTGTCACAGCCACTCAGAGGAAAGCCTGATGCTCAGTGATTAACCCACGCCACAGTGCTGGTTGCTCTCGTATCTACTAATGCATAGGACAGAGTGTCAACTTTAATTTTGAAATTCTGTGATGCTGTCACTTTGTGTCACAGTGTTAAGTGCTTTTGATTATTTGATGTCAGCTCGGTTTACTTAAAGCATTCCCACTACTTGCATTTGCTTTCCATCAAAATGTGTCAGAAATCTCTTAGTAAGATTATTCTTAACCCAAAGGGCTTAGCAGGACCCAGCTGCAACTGCTGGTGGTCACAACATGCAATGTTTACTTGGTAGGTTCTCCAAGAATGGCTGTTTCTCATCACAGCATCGTTCCCACGGGAAGGAGTCTGGTCCTCAAGAAACCCATTGTGGACAGCTTTTACATGGAAGCATTTCCAATGACCGGGACTGCTCGCACAGCACACGAGGCAGGCAAGCTGGCCATGTTCCTGGCTGCCCAGGTCTCCTCAGCCAGGCAGAGGGTTTGCTTTCCCAGCACTGTGCCCTTTGCAATGGAAATACTTCACTTCGTTGTGTGACAAACCTTGCTCAAGCACTGCCAGCTTTTCAGTTCAGTAATGGTCCCAAGCAGCAATACCTTCCATTCACTTGGTTCATTATAAAAATGACATGGGGTTTTTTTGTGAAAATGGGTACTACACAGGCCGGAGTCTCCCCTCAGATACATGCCCTAAGAATGAGAAACAAGTGATGGTAATTGACTTTCAGCTTTTCTTCTCATTACTCATTCATTTCTACAACCTGAATTCACCCTCCTCTGCTCAACCATGGAACATTAACAGCCTTCTCAGAGCATCCTGGAAGCAAGAAATAGCAGGTAAAATGCACTCCCACTGACATCCAACTTCCCTGGACCATGAAAATCTTCACAGCCAAGTGATACGCTCTAGTACCAAACTTGAACACAAACTGCAGGGTTAGATGAACAAATCACTGAACAATATCAAAATTATTATGAAAATGAGTAATAACATGGTCTTTAAAGCTCTCCTGACTAAGTCCTGACCTCCCAGTGCACTGTTAGCATCGATAAAGTTCCCCTTATGTCAAGGAGACCAGGTCCATTGTAAATGAACTCACATATGATCAGAATCAATCATCTGTGTTTTCAGGATGATCCTGGACACAAACTGAATGCCATTAGAACAGGATAGCTAAAGGAAGCCAACAGTGAAAAGCCTGCAGAAAGCAGAATTATATTTTTTTAATAAATTCAAAGTTAATTAAAGAATAGCAGTGTTCTTAAATTACTGAAAGATTTAATTTACTCCGGAAACACCTGATTCATCATTAACACTATAAGGATCTCTTTGCATTAATTCATGCCCAAATTCAAGGCTGTGCATTTTGTAAAGCTTCTTTCTTCCTGTTCATATTTGTACCCGATTAAACTTCAGTACAGGTGCATACGGGTTAGTAATCACATTTTTATATTTTGCATGCAGATTAGTCCTATTCGAATCTGCATAAATTTGTTATGCATCACTGCAAAAGTGAATGCTCAAGCAACTTTTATTTTTATCTAATCAAATCACTGCTTAATGAAAAATGAGCAACTGTGCACAAAGGTGCACTCAGGCAGACTCCAGGGAACCCTGGGAACAGGAACATTTACCACTAAGTAGAGCTACCAGGTGTGGATCTCTACAGCATCTTGGTCAAAGCCTGATCAGGATCAGTCACATCCATAATGCCAGTGTTACCTTCTGCAGAAAGATTAACTCAAGGTTTCCACCACAGGATGGACCTAGAAAGGACTTCTACAGAACTCCTCACCTAAACCTTAGCATAGTCAATTGAAACTTGCCAGACTATGACGGAAATCGCTCCTCCAGTATGGAAATGAACAAGTCTCTTTGCCTCCCTATACCTAAATTTTCTGGCTGTGCAACAAACACCACATCTTTTCTTCTAAGGTACATAGCTGCAACAAGAGGAGCTGAACCTCAGGCAGAAAAACAGTTCATTTAATTAAACTGCCAGCAGTCACACTACACAGTGGTAGGTAATATTAAGCAGTTTACTCTGGAAGTAACAAGACAAAGTACACACCCTTTCACTGCTGAAATTGTATTAAACCATTTTAAAAGAGACTATGCAATGAAACAAATATACACAAACTGGCATGACTTCTTACTACAATTGGCAGGATCTAGTCCAGAAACAAGTCTGCTGATGGAGTCAGCAGGGATTTTTTTTAAAGCAAAAATGTAAAAGACACGACCACGTAAGTAGACAACAGCGTCTGGATGACCTATAATCCATCTACTCCCTCATGTGTGCTCCTGTCCATGCCCTCACCCTTCAGCCAGCACACACTTCAGAGCAGCTGAGGGGTACAGGCCCATCTCAAAAAAGCACTGTGGACAACAGTGAGAAAGTAATAAAGGAGACAAGCAGTTAAAAATTTGTGCAAAGCGATTTCAGATCTAAACTTGAACAGAAAGCTTAATTACCTTCTAAGTCCACCCCTCCACACAGCAAAGGCCAGTGGCTGGGGAAGAAGATGGAGAGAAGCCCCCGGAGGGGACGAGACACTCCACCCACCCACCCTGTCCCAGCAATCATGCCATACCCAGCCACCTTGCTGCTTTAGGCAAATCTATCTTTCCTTACCCCAGGAGCTAAAGGAGCACAGACACTGGGATCTGCAAAATCTCTGTAAATTACCACGGGGCTGGATTAAAGGAATAGTAGTGCATTCACCTGAACAGCTGGGGCAGAAGCAACAAGGGCTAGAACAGATACGGATGCTATATCACATGCAGATCATTTTAACTTCTGCCTCACCACGTAACAGAGCATTGTACACCAATCTCATCTTCAAACTCACAAAATTTTTACAAGCATGCTGCCACCTCAGAAGCACGTCCTGCTCGTTTCCTATTACCCAGCACAAACAGGGAGGCAGAGAGGCTGCACCTTATTTCAAGTTCAAATCAGCAAGAGAGATGCTGAAGTAAAATAACTACTACAAAATTAACATGCAGCTCCACTTTCCATTCAGCTCCACTATTGGTATTTCCTCCCCGCCAACAGCAGCACAGGGTCCATAGGGCTTCCTATAGGAGCAAAGCCCTTTGGAGACCTCTGCTCATGGGGCTCCCTCCTCCTCTATACCCCTTCCTGCAGGGAAGCACCCACAACCGTAACTCCTTGATTGGCATTTCTCCTTGTTCCACATGAATTTGTTTAAGGGATTTTGAAAAGAAGAATTTGAAAGGAATTAAATTAAGGTTTAGCAACAAGCAGCAACTGGCAATAAACAAGTTCCCCAAAGTGTGAGAGAGTTTGTCCTCCGCACTCACAGCACATTTCAAGGTCAATTACACTCCCTAACGAACCACTTAGCCACAGCCAGGCTGCAGGAGTTACACCAGGCTGAAGAAAAGCACAAATCGCTCAAAATCCATGCTTGTGCCAGGCTGAAATCAAAACACATTCCTCTCCGGCAAAGAAGTCTCTGGACCCATGGCAGAAACTAAAACTGCAATCAACTCTTCTCTTGACCGCACAACCATCCAGCTTCAACAGATCCTTCCAGAAACACTTTTTTTCCTTCATTTGTATTTTTAATTTACGTTTCTATTTACTTTTCGTTTTAAAAGTATATCATAACCCTCTCCCGACTTTCCCATCCGCCACCCCCCTCCTACCCACACCCTCCCAAGAAACACAAACATTGCTACCAACTTTCCTAAAAAAATCCATGCATTGAGGTAACCAAGACCCAAAAAACTTTGTATTAAAACAATTATGGAATTTGGTCAAAAATAAAAAAGCATTTTAGATACTTCATTGATCTCTTTTCAGAGAATGTATGCACTTTTTCAGCCTAATTTTTACTCTCCATAGACTTGGACAGACATTGGTAATCTAAATCGGTGATTTATCCATCTGCACACAGGGACTGTCTTATCAATACGCCTCAGAGTGGGTTAGTTTTTTCACTTTCACCACAGAAAATAATCTATTCCAGAAATCAAATCCATGAGCCACCAAAGAATAATACAAACATACTTATTTTTCTGTGGGTCAGACACCACAGCCTGCCCGTGGGCTGTGGACGGACTGGGGAAACACAACACTTATGTGGCTGCACCTGCCCCCCCAGGTTACAGTTTCTTCCCCAAAACTCTAACCAGCACATGATTTAATACATGCTGCTGGGCCATTAAAAACAGATTTCTGATAAAAGTTAACTGCCATACTTAATCCATTAATCTCCAATACCTTTTAGAACAGTTTTCTTGCTGTGTTATTTAAAAGGACTCATGTGGATAAGAATCAGTTTTAGACCAACATATTACCTGAAAATTTACCAAGATAAAACATTTTTACTGATCATCACACTGCTATTCAATAGGAAAATTATTGCTCATGTTTAAAAGCATTCTGCTTTAGGGAAAACAGACCAGTATTAACACGAATGCATTAAGTCTTATTTTCCTTATTGCGGTTGAATACAATGCCAAAAAAATATATATAAACAACTTTAACAGCTCTACTAAGTAATTATTTTTTTTTTTTAAATCATTAAAAGGATATTTATTAGCCACACAATGAAAATAGCTTTGTGTTTGTGGTTTGTTTGTTTTTTTTAATAAGGGTATGGCTTTCAAATTATCCATTTGTCTTCACCTGCAATTCACACAGCACTCAGATGAAGAGTGTCAAGTCTCTAAACACAGGAAACATGAGATATTTAAATTACATAATTAGCTCCATTGTTTTCAGCGACTGCAAGATCAGAGGTTACCAGAAGCCACCTCTTCATCCTCACTGACAAACATTTGCGTAAAAAAAATTGACAGGAAAAGCAGAATAAAACCAAAACGCCCCAAACGCCAGAATATAAAGTATGCTGTGAGGCAGCCCCAGCCAGCAGCGCGACAGGGTGTGTGCTCCAGCACTCCAACCTGGCACTACCCAGTTTTGCTGCTGACTTAATCGAGGCCACGATTTCAACCTACAGCATTTTCCTCTGTAATTTGAGGGATACTCTGATTAACTACAAATAATTAGCTCATTTTAAAATGGCATAATCTTCTTTGTGCACGATGCACATTCTAAAAATGGATTAGCACAGGGTCTAATGCTGGAGCCTCTCTAGCATTAAAGGATTATAGGACATCAATCTGAACTCGCAGCTAATTGGGATGGATGCACCACCCTCAGCCGAATCCACTTGCCGTGCCAGCGCGGCGGGACCCCGAGGAGGGTGCGTGGAGGGGCACACGCCTGCCCTCCCCATGTGCACACCAAATGGTTTTCGGTGCGGCTAAAAGATCGCTTTCTGCAGTGCTGATTTTTTGGAAAGCCAGGCACAAGGGCGTTCGACTGGACATCGCTGTTTAATAACCCTGGAGTCACAACTGCAGATGTCTACATTAACACGAGGTTTGAGAGGTTAGCAGATGGTTAGGAAGCTCTTACTGTGAAGGCCCTAACGATTTCCAAAGGTAAAACAGCAAGCAGCTTTTATGTATAAATGATACTCACCATATGGTAAGCATGAGTGAAATTCTAAACAAAAAAATTAAATTATTACAGTTAGACTGAACAGAACCAAACCCAATTAAAAGTAAAGCTAAGCTTTACGATAAAGACTGGAAGCAGTTTGTACCAATAACATTAACAGTGGCAGAAAGGGGAGCAGGGCACCCACCAGAACAGTGTTCTTAAGTGCTACACACAAATACCATTAAAATTCAGCTTGCCCCTTTGAAGATACACCCAAAGATGAGGCTGGCATTTCCAGGCACCAAAAATCAATAAACAGACATACAATCAATATTAAAAATCATATTTCATTGACGTTAATTTATTAATTAATCTATTAATTTATTGATTATGATTACAGGCCATGATTACAGCCTGATTACAGGCTGTGAATAGGTACTTTTTTATATACATAAGCATTCCACAAAAATAAATAACAAATGACACATGCGCTTCTCCAGTTGATCACAGCACCTATACATGCAAATGAAGGCAGGAAATTACCAGGTGTTCTTAATAAAAAATAAGAATCACATTTGCAGGTTTTCAGTAAGGAGCCTGGGTACATCCTCACCATCACTTTAGCTAAAGCAGGGAGCTCTTGATCACAAAAATTAAGATCCCTGGAAGCCTGAGGCTGCCCCATCCTGACAGGTACCCAAAGTACCCCCCAGCTCTGCCACCCCCTGCTTCTGCATGTGGGGAGGGGGCTACCAGACAAACCCCAGGTACTGCCACTTCCAGGAATGGGCTCACAGCTGATGTGATGGCTCAAGACGAGCCATCCTATGTCATACATGGTCAGGCCAAAAGACTAAATGCCTGTGACCGGTGAGGTGACATCTACTGCCCTGTACCACTTCAAGCGCTGAAAGAAACACTGCTCAGTTTGGTGGAGTTAAGCACATATTTAACTTCACACAGTAAAATCAAAATAGCCACCCATGGACGATTAGATTATCTGCTGCCTCTTAACATAATAAGCAGTTAGATTACATGGCATCCCTCAGTTCATTAAATTAAGCCCACTCAGTGGTATGCAGGCTGTCTCTCAGAAATCTGGTAGTTTACTGAAACCTGTCAGTCATTCTTTACTTTGTCACAGGCCTGTGATGAAAATACACATAATATACTGGTTTTACTAAACTCAATCTCGTATTTCCAAAGACTTTAAGGTAACTGGATTTTGCTGGATGTTACATGAGTTAGTCACAGCAAAAGCCCAGAGCTAAGCACAATTCTGGTCCAGTACTATTACGAGCTCCCAATTCTGCAGAGAATTGTCAACAAATCTTCGTATCTTTTCAGCAGGTCTAGTGTGAGTTGCGAGTGAACCCTGTGCATGTGATATGGAGCCTTTGCAGATAAATTCTGCTTTGATCTTTCAGGTTCACTAGAAACCAAAGCAAAACTCAAGAGATGTATTAAATCCAGGGCAAAAGATGTTTGCACATATGCACACACACACAGAGCACTCAGCCTTTATTCCCTTCCTCATTTTGTCCCTACACCAGCTCCCCAAATGCCAAACCCCAGTTAATATGGGTACACCACCCAGTGACAATACAGGAATTAGAGGAAAACTCTACAAGGTTCCACCAGGCTGTCCATTATACAGTGAAACACAGTCCTACTCCATGAAACACCAGCCCTAGAGAGACTCTTTGCTATGGACCTAGGCCCCTTCCCAAGGCATAATTCTACTAGTCCTGTGCTGTGAAACAGGGTGTCCAGGCAATGCTGGAGACATCAGTCCAGGCAGGCAGGCCAGTACTGATGGGCAATGTATCTTCCCTCTCCCAGTATCAGAGCAGATCATCCATTCACTGCCCTCGTTCTGCACTGTCTGGGAGGGAGGCAGGAGCACCAGCTGGCCAGGTCAGACCCGTGGAACAAGTATTTAGGGAGGCTCCAGCACCTGCATTTGGCACTGGCAGAGAGAGGAGTTCCAGGTGCCTCCAAAATACCTCCTCTGTCAGGTTCACACAGGACCTGAACTCACTGTAGATGAACTGAACTACTTGCTGTAGATGGGAGAGGGAATAGGGTTATAAACCATCCTCTGGGGAAGATAAGGAGAAGCCAAAGTATGTTTTATTGATTCCTTCATTTTTGAATGTAAGTGGATAAGTGATTTCAGCCCTCAGACGTTCCTTAGTCACAGCTGACTTTTACATATTCTTTCAGGGATCAGAAAGTTCATTGTTTCCTTCTTTACCTGTGATGGGGATAATGAGAGACATGGAGCACTCGGGGGGCAAACATCTAGCAGCAAACTGCAGCCAGGCCCAGGGCTGCTCTAATTAATTTTTGTGACTTTCATTTTAGTCCACACTCCATTCATAGGAGAGGCTATTCCCACAAAAATACAGGTCATTGGGATAAACATTTTACAGCAGTTTAGGGCTGAAGCAGAACATTAGGAGGAAAAGTGTGTACATCTCCAGGGTGTGACAGATGGAGCACAATCAGTGTTACTAAATCCCATTCCCTTTCTTTCAAAGAACCTGCAGTGAGTCACTGCTACACTATGCCATCCCATCACACTGTAAAAAACCTCTTAGTAGTAACACTGGCTACGAGTCACGCATCCTTCTGCCCATGTAAGCACTGTGTGGCAGGACCATGCAGACAAACATTAAACCAGCTTTCCTTTGCTGCAAAACCACTGCCCTAAACCCAGAAGCAACTCCAACACCTGAAAGTGCTTCGTTCTGATGGGGACATGCCTAGGACAAGCCAGCACTGTTCAGGCTGCTCATATAACCCCTGAAGAATTTCCAATTTCTCTCCCAAATTTCCTCATTTGAAAGACTTAATGCATTAATTGTAAACTTCCCCATCAGCCCAGTTACAGACGCCTCAGCCACTCCGTGGTCCCCAAAACTTCTCCCTAGTACCCAGTGGGAATGGGTCAAAACTGTGCCAGGGGAGGGTTAGGCTGAACATTAGGAAGCATTTATTTACCAAATGGGTGGGCAAACACTGGAACAGGCTTCCTAGAGAGGTGGTTGATGCTCCAAAACTTTTCAGTGTTTAAGACGCATTTGGACAATGCTCTTAATAACATGTTTTAACTTGGTCAGCCCTGAATTGGTCAGGTAACTGGACTAGATGACCATTGTAGGTCCCTTCCATCTGCAATAGTCTAGTCTATTCTCAAATGCTGAATTAGTAGTCCATATTTTTCTAAAGACTGTGGTTTTTCCCACCAGAAGATAGATGCATGATGGTGAAACACAGGATGCTCCCAAAGATGGGATCATTCCTCTGCGTAGGACTGAGCTGACCTGAGCCACTGCACTTGCTAATTAATTGTTCTTCCACTACTGAGGGAAGAAAATCACTATAAGAGTCCAGCTCCAAGATGCTGCTATTCTTATTCTTCCATCCTGATTCACACACAGCAGAGATGAGTACTAAAGAAAACATGCCATGAGGATCTTACACTTTTAATTATTTTATCACAGCCTTCACGTACCTTTTTTTGGATATTATTACCCTGGAGAGTACGCTAACAACCTTAAGATGCTGACTAATTAAGTTTTGGTATACTCCAAAGCCAGTTTTTGCACACTAATTAAATTTACAGGCAGTTAGATTTGACAGGTACTATGGTATCTGCCAACGTGCCTTCATAATCAGTTAAATTATTAATTCTGAGGCAGCAGGCCATCCCCAAACGGGCAGGGAAAACTCCGGCAGCAGAGAAATGACCCTGTGCCACAAGGAGCTGGGGACACATAGGTGCTCCCTCCCTAGAAGGCGGCGATGGGCTGCAGTGGGGGGCACCTCCTGACCCCATATCTGTTGGGGAGCCATCTGAATTTCCTTCCACCCAGATCTGGTCCTTACAGAATGGCAGAGGCCGGACAGCAGACGCATGGGGTGCCTCACTACCCCTACCATGACGGTGAACAACCCCCCCGCTCTGAGGCACAACCACCTTGAACTGCAGACAGCATCCCTCACTCAAATTTCAAAATTTCAAAAAGCAAGGCAAAATTTCAAAAAGCAAGGCAAAATTTCAAAAAGCAAGGCAAAATTTCAAAAAGCAAGGCAAAATTTCAAAAAGCAAGGCAAAATTTCAAAAAGCAAGGCAAAATTTCAAAAAGCAAGGCAAGCAGCACGAACCCCATCAGATACCTGTCCCCAAAAGCCCTCTCCAGAGCTCTGGGCGGGCAGGCAGAGCCGGCACCATCTGAGCTGCCATTGCCACGCTGCTGTTTGAGATCACAGCAGCCAGACAAATCCCCCAACTCTGCTCCCGCGCTATCACACCTCAGGCCCTCTGCAGACAAAACAGTCATTTAGCAATCTATATGATTCGCAATGTCAAACGCCTCTCTGATAGTTCCCTTAGGACAGCTGCTCTTGCTATTTCATCTGTTAAACATTTCCAAAACCCAAAAGTCCTCGGGGAGAAAAGCAGTTATTTTGACTAAAAGCTCCTCCTCCTCAACTAGTTACTGTGTTAGCTTCCTCCCACTCAAACACCAGGAGTTGATTAAGACATATGGATTATCTCAACACTACCAAGAATTTCAATTTAGAAAGTGAAATATTGACATTCTTAATATCACATTCCTCTTTCACTTGGGAGCTCCTCCTCTCATTGACACTGATACCCGCTGAAACATGGCAGCATCACACAGACTGCGACTTAAGAGCTAGGTTAGGGAGCTTTTTAACATGGTTTTTGGTTAAAGTTGCTGGTGGAGTCAACCCATCACAGTTTTCTTAATTCTAGTGAGACACATACCTGCAAGTGTCCCTCATTTATGGAAATATTTGGGTCATAAAAAGAATTATTCATTTCCACATAAAATTCAGAATTTTTTTTTATGATCTCCTCCTTGTTTAAGAGATTATTTTGTAGCATGTTGGGCCTCTTTTCAATATAACATAAAAACAACACACACAAAAGAAAAGCCATAAAGGAAACTTCTACGTTTGGAAATCCCACGTTTGGAAATCCTTCAGGAACACATCAGTCTTTAAAGTAGAATCTTATTTCCCATATCTTAGAGCTTTGAAAGACTTGTTTTGTTCTAGGTAGAGGAAAGGTGAGGTTTTGTTTTGAACGGGAACTAAATTTAAAGTTTCCTTTTAAATAGAAATCCTGAGTTTGGATCTCATTTCACCGAGTTTCTATTTAAGACTGATGGCCTTAAGCTGCAGTTATGTATTTAACCAAGTCAAGAAGAAAATCAGAGTGAACCTCAGTGACCTTTTATATTTCAAAGTATGGGGCAGATGTACTTAAGTTAACCAAGTGTGAACTCATGAAATATCTCAAAATAAAACCACAAACTCTCAGACTCAGACACTACCCCACATTTAGATAAGCATTCCATAACAAAGAAGCACTTTTAAAGGAAAAACATGGGAACTGTAGTTGTGCCATTGTGCACTTAACACATCACAATGTGCTATCTGTACAGAATCTGTAAAACTCAAATTTCAGGACCTTAAGGAGGTGTAGGAGAGGGGACAGGCTGCTTGGCTAATTTGGTAAGAGGACTCACATAAAGCACAGGAAAGTGGAAGGAAATGGAATATAATTGTATGCTTTTGACAAATCATAAATAAGTAACGACTAGGCAAAAGTATCATTTCAGGCAAGAGACAACAGGGTTTTGCAAACCTCTGAAAACATGTGGTCTCAACCAGAACGATAACAGGTGGGGAAAGGCTGCTATCTTTATTGGTATCCCACTGCATCCTAGACTTAAGGTTGCCAGAGACAGGAATTAAAAAAAAATACATAAAAATATATATGTATATATCATGACAGCTACATAATTTTGGAACAGAGAAGTTCTAATTTAAAGGCATTGACATATAAAATAAGCCATGGTTCAAAATGGTTTGTGCAGCTCCCACTGCTGAATTCTCCACATGATTCAAGAGGATTATTAACTAGTACTTTAGGGAAGGGAGATAACCCCATAGACTCTGTGTTCATCAGCAATCTCCCTCACTCCTCAACATTTTGAGACCTTTCTCAGTTTAAGCAGTTTTGGTTAAGCCTGTTGCTCAGCAGTTCCCAAAGCAATGCCAACCTCATTTTTAACCAAACCTGTGTGAAGAACCCTCTATTTATTTTAGACAAATACCCCCAAAAAACATGGAATATACACTCCTTTTTCAGAAACCTGTGGCAGACAGTAAAAGGATCAAGTCCAGGAGATAACCTTAGTTGAAAGTAGTTGTAGCCACCACCAGAGTCTCCTGCACTCAAAAGAAAATAGTCATCCTACTCCCAATGCTTTTTTTACAGCTCTACCCCAACAAGGAAATCTGTAGGCCCCAGAACTGCTTGAAGCTGGCATTTCTAGTGCTCTGAGCCACCATTTCTGAGGCAGTCACACATGAAAGAGGCAAAAGTGATTGCAAGGCTTTATGTATTGATGCCAGCCATTGGTTTGGAGTCAGTGAACCAAGAGAAATACACATTGAGATGTACTGAAACAAACAAACTAGAAACAACCCCGAGGCAAAGAAAAGAGGTTTTTATATATTAATTATACCCTGGTTTTGGTTTCTGCCTTGAATAGCAGCTATATAATGAAATTCAGCAAGCACTCATCTCAGGTATTGCAGAAATGTGCAAGTCAGTCAAATGACCTCCCAGCATCAGGCTCAAAGTCTTCAAACACGAGGGAAGCTTGCTCGAGGCAAAGAACTAGCGTTCATCCTTGCTTTGCTGATGCAAATCCTCTTTACCTTGAGAGCAGTCCCTCGGCTTTGGCAGCACTGCCCATGACAGCGACGTGGTGAAACCTTTGCTCTCAAGTGCTGCCAACCCACCGCCGCCACATCTCTGCCTGGCGCCCATCAGAGGACGATGATCAGACACCCCCAGCAGTACATTACACCCACCTCTGGCCAGCAGCAAGATGACCCCTCTCAAGGGCAGACAGTGAAGATTTGGAGCCAGAGCTGCCAACTCAAACTTCAGGAGTTCAGCCCTGCTTTGAGGCAGGTTGGAGACGACAGAGAACAAAGCCCATCAAAGCTGCACTCCAGAAAGGGCTTCGCTTTTCATATTCAGTACATTTCAGTGAGGCAAAACTGGCACTAGGCTGACTGGAGTATGACCCAGAGAGTCTCTTTAACTACATTACAACGACCCTGTGCATTTTTAATGGTAATCTGCCCTTTATTTGTGTTTGCTGGCAGCTCGAGGGGGGCATACAACATTGCTCACGAGGGGAGGTGGGGATTCTGGAGCATCCTAGGCTCTGAGGGCACTATAGCGTCTTTCAATTGGAGAAGTTCTGCCTGGATGCCCCCTGCAGCCTACATGCAACCTGAGGTTTCCCCTTGAACACACTGAGCCAAGTCCCTGCTTCCACAGAGGGGAAAAAAAAAAAAAAAAAGGTTCTGAATGTAGGCTGGAAACATGGGAGGAATTCAGCTGCTTCTCCAACCCCTTTTTTATTCAGAAAAGAGCTTTCTCTTGCCCAGCTGCTTGAAATTTTCACTTTTAATCTGCTCAGGATCTCTTTGCTCTTCACTGAGTAACCCCATTTCTGTCACAAGTCCTCTGCCTTGGACCACCAAGCCCAGCTTTTCCCTCCACCTCTCACCAATGCAGTTTGAAAGGACAATAGTTTTACAAGTTCCATTGGGGTCTACTTCACAGGAGTTCCCAGGTGTTACGTGGGCTGTTGTAAGCCCCAAAAGCTGCCAGAGGCTCCAGTAAAAACCAGAGCCCTGTACACAGTGGGAGGACAGCTGTTGAAACTCCAATTTGCTGCACCTGAATGAAGAGAGGCTGGCCCTGAAGCCATCAAGGCCTCCATAAGTTTCAAAGAAATTTGGTCATCGCTTGACAATTTTGCCAGATAAGCTTTTTTTTTGCAACTTCTACTTATTTTCCTTGTTCTGCAGTTCTCCACAAAGTTTTTCAAGGAAAAAGAAAAAAGAAAAAGTACTCATCAGCCCAGGCTCCAGGCTAGCTGGGAGCTGTTTGTTTACCTCAGGTAGTATTGTGCTCAGCCAAAGCTCCCCTGTTCCCAGAGGCAAGCTCCTCCACTCCTCTCCTCTTGCAAGGCATCATGAGGACACAGCCCAAGATTCAGAGCCAGGCTGTGAGAACAGCACACTGAATGAACAACCCACTCTCCATAAATGCAGCAGCACTCTTCTACACAGCTTCTGAGTCCTGGCAAAGCTAGTGGCTTTGCAAATCTTTTCACTTTCCTCTCCTCCACCTTCTTCCCCTCCATCCATCATGGAAACACACTCTTGCAAAGAACCTCAGCTCCGTTCTTCTATAAAGTTTATAACATGCCTATTTTTATTTTTTTTCTGTGCATTGGTTAATCTTTTCAATAGTTGCAGTGAAACTAACCTACACTCCCAAAACTCAGTGAGTGTGTGCAGAAGCCCAGGAAACCCTATGTCCTGAGAAAGGGCTCCCAGCACAGGCAGGCTGTGAATGAGCCAGGTGCAGCTCCAAGCACTCACACAGGTCCCACAAAGCTCTTATATTCCACTTGCTACATATGTCATATGTACCAGGATGTAACACTGCATACTTAGCCTTTTTTTTTCCCAGTTAGTACTGCAACTAAAGAAGAAACCCACCTTATTAAAAGTTTAAACCTCTAATTCTGAATACACAAATGCTACTGTCTCTTTTAAAGAACTCTTCCTATTGATTTTTTTTTTTTTTTTTTTTTACTTAGTTATTCCAGTATGCAACACTTCAAGTATTAGCATCCTCCAGCATAGAGAAGCTACACTGGTTTAATAAAGCCCTATACACTATGGTGCATTTTATTGTTCAAAGGCTTATGAACACAGATCAGCAAATGAGAGCATCACCAGCAGAGACAAAGACTCTACTCAGCTCTTGTCAGGCCACACCTGGATTACTGTGGTCATTTTTGGTCCCCTCAATACAAAAAAAGATGTGGACAGGCTGGAGAGGGTCCAGAGAAGGGCCACAAAGATGATCTAAGAACTGGAAGCCTGTGAGAACTGGGTTTGTTCAGCCTTGAGAAAAGAAGGCTTAAGGGATAAATACTTATCACCATGTTCCAGTATTCAAAGTATTAGAAAAAAGATGGAGACTCCCTTTTTACAAGGAGTCACATGGAAAAGACATGGGGTAGTGGGCACAAATTGCTCCTGGGGAGACTCTGATTGGACATAAGAGGAAAGTTTTTCCCAATGAGAATAATCAGCCATTGGAATAACCTCCCCAGGGAAGTGGGGGATTCCCCATCCTTGGACACTTTTAAGATTCAGCTCAACAAGGAGCTGAATCACTTTGTCTAGAGTGTGCTTTTGCCAAGGAAAGTTGGACCAGATGATCCTTGAGGTCCTTTCCAACCTGGTACTCTATGATTCTATGAGGTACAACCTGCTAATTTAATGAGGACAAGACCTTCCATCCTGTAATTCATCTTGTCCAGAAAAACTGCACATTTGTTTCCTCCTTAGAGAAAAAAAAAATTCCTCTTGTTATCAATAAGCTACAGCAATCACTAAACAAATCTGAACTTGCCAGCAGCAGCAGCTATCAGCGCATTATAAACAGTTCTCACTTTCTAAGCTGCCCGTCCCATCACAGGACAGGGGAGAGGGGGCATGTGTGGGTTCAGGGACCGAGAAAGGGCTTTCAGGTGACCCTTCTGTAGCTGCTCTCATTGGAGAGCCCCAGCTCTGCTCTCAGAAGGTGACACCACCAGAAGCAAAGAGATGAACAGAAACTTCTGTTTGTGTAGGTGCTGGAATTTTAAGTAAAGCTCCTGAAACTCCCCAAGGCGTACTGTTGCTTCCATCAAAGGAAGCCAGTGAGCGTGACTGATAGTTTGATTTTCAGTGGTGCTTAGGTTCTGCAGTTCTCATCAATTGCAGTGCAAGTTGTAGGTACTCAAGGCCAAATTTTTTTTTAAGGGTAGGTATTTTAAAATGAATTGCAGTCAACAAGAATTGGGAGCTACAGTTCTTTGAATGGTATGAAGACCTTCAGCACGTCTCAGAAGTCACAGTGTGAATTTTTTTTCTATTTTTCTCCCAAGTGTTTTGCTTGGTTTCTGGTTCAGAAAACACAACAGGAACATTGGAGACCCCCATTTCATTACAAAAATTAAAAAGAAGATATTACAAAGTATGTCCTTGGAGAGGAACACAAACACTGCAGGGAGCCTCTGAAAAATGTACAAAACACAGAAAAAAAACTCAGTGTCTCTGGAATATTCATTCATTTGCTTGTTTCCCACAGGAGAAGGGAATCCACATCACCCTTTCAAAACCCAAATTTATCCCCCTCTCAGTTTAGCTAGAAGTAGACCTTTGTCTTATTACTGCTAGAGAGATCTCATAATAAAGTCCTCTCTTTGCCAGTGCTGCAGGAATTAAATAGTAAAACTGCATTATCCATTAAGAGGTTTTGAAGTCTATTTGTTTACATAACAAGACTTACTTTTACATTTCTAATTAGGTAGCTATTAACTAACATACAGGGAAATCACACCAGCATATGAAGTTTTGCTATCAGCACAATCTTATTAAAAGCAGGGCTTAAGATTTTACCAAGAACAACAAATTAATTTGATAATGTATTTTTAAATCATCAAATGCAGAAGTCAAGGGGGGCCTTTTAAAAAGTTCTTTGAATTAATGTATTTTCCTCTGTTGATGTCAGAGTTTTAACTCAGGCTTCAGTAAGAGAAAAGCTTTTTCAAATTCTTCTGGCATTATTCTATATATGAAAATCTAGGAGGAACACTAAATTAAGTTAAAATTAGATTATGCATAGTCATTCTTCCCCTGTTACACAGGGAAAATAACTGCTCTAGTATTCAGAAGCTGCCAGAAAGTCTTTAACCCCTTCTAAGGTAACACAGCAGAGCGGATGCTTGCTAAGGTGGAACAGGTCAGAGACCCCACCAAGTCCAAGGAGATCTCAAGTGCTTTATCATCATTCTGTGATCCCCTGCAGAAGAGATTTCCTCATGCAGTTTTCCAACACAGCAAACCAACAGAGAATTCAACTTTGACATTTTTAATGCAGCTGCATTATGCACAAGCACTTTTTTTTTTGACCCTTTTTTTCTGGTTAGAAATGTGGCTTGATGGACTGTTGTCAGTACAGAGAGACATAAAAGTTAACAGCTCAAAGAAGCATGTTAGTGGTGTTTTTGGAATAGCACTTGAGAGTAGCAATATGTGACTGTGCCATCAAAGACTGTGGCAGAAAGCAGTCATAATTTACAGTCTCACTCAGGGACTTAATTAATCCTTCCTGATTTGGGGGTCCTTTACTATCTGTAGGAGGCTGCTATATTTTATTCTGCCAGCTAACAACAAAAGCTACATGGACTTGGATTCAAACTGTGAAAGTTGTAACCAAATGCAGACTAGATGATTAAATGCAGGAAGATAATTTATAACAGAAAATAACAGAAAATTATATGTCTGTAATTCCTGAAAGCAGGAACCTGAGTTTCCCCACATCCTACTAAGAACCCTCTGCTCCAATGACTGTTCTGTTTGGATCAAACAAAACAGCTTGAACGAGGTAATAAACCTGGGGTGGTGCAAACTTGGATTCCAGAAGACTGTTCTGCAACCTCAGTCTCAATGTATGCTCTGAGGAAGGTATCTGGTTGTTGGTAGCCTTCACTGGTTCTTCATAGCCACAATGATGATGGGAGACAATGGAGATCTTCGGCCTGTTATTCCCCCCAAGAATTCAGGCTAACAGCTTTTTTGGCAGAGGCATCCTTCACACACTCATGTTTGAGCACGATGAATTTGTTCAAGACAAAACCAATTTGTTCTAGCTACTTAAAGAGTATTCCTGGTTTTGCCTTATACAAGGAGATGGAGATGTTGTTACCGTTTTAGCAGCGTCCAACCATCAAGCTCCAAGAACTAATGTGCAAGCACTTATTACACAGCACTGGGTCTTCCATCCCAACAAACCATTTCACTCAAATAAGACCTTTAAATATATTTTTTAATATATTTGCTGCTGCGAACTGAGCAGGAAAGGACTGAGATGGCTACTAAACAGACGGTCAGGCAATCCCATGTCTTTTCTTGCAGAAGGAAGTTAATTTGTGCACTCAGTCAGGCAAGTACTGGAGAATGGTACCCAACTCACAGCAGAAGAATTATGAAGCAATCTTGATCCATGGTGTAGTTCTTAGCCACTCAAATCACCGTAAAGTCCATTAGAACTTAATCACAAATAGTATCAGTAAAGTAGTTGTGTTTCTGAACTTTAAAAGAATAGCCCTGCCAGGAATTGCAGTATTTCTGCTCTTCTGTACAAAGCAATCCTTATGTCTATAAGTAATCTTAATTAACATTCTAAGAGATTAATATTTTATCATTATCACTGTAAGTTCAAACGAGCACTTTACAACAGGCTATGGCCCTCTATTTAGCAGTACTAAAGTATTTCTGTTCATAGAGCTGAAGGACTCAAGAGCTCCAGTCAAATACAGAAAAGAGATGATGCCAGTCCACGAGATCTTACAGTTTAAATGAGTCAACAATTCCAACCTTGAAGATAATTTTATCACCACATATACTTGACAGAAGAGAGCTGCTTAATGATATAGTCAAGTTCTGTTTTACAATTTCATTTAGCCTTCCAATTGCAAAGGCAGTTTGACAGGCAAAGCTCAGCTGGAGACTACTGCAGCTTTGTTTCTTTACATCATATCTAATTGAGAAGGTTTTCAAGGATCATCATTGTTGAGAAACATATTGATTTGCTCCTGAGAATCTTAAAGATGCTTGCAGAATTGCAACTGGGAGTTTCCCTCAAAGGATTTGTCTTTGAAATAATAGTAGTGATACATTACTTTTCTCTTGTGGGCTACAAAACTTCAATTAAAATTCAAATTTTGTTTCGAAATACAATAATGTGGTATCCAAATGGATTAGCATTAAAGGGCCTTTTCAAGTGGATGCACAGCATGCCTGAATTCAGCCTGCACTAAACTATTTGCTGATTGTTTAGTCAAACTGCAGCAAAGGTGTCATTTTAGGGGAATTTCTGCTGCTGCACCTACCATATTGACAGGCTTTACTTTCATTTTAATGAAGAGCCAGGTCCCTACAAAATCCACTGCGGTGTAATTTTCATCATGATACTACCTAGAAAAGTTAAAGATTCTTCCTGGGGATTTACTGTGATACGTTTACACTTCTCTCTCCACTTACCCGTCTCAATGCCTGAGGTAGAAGCAGGAGGGGGAGCTCTCAGAGTCTACTTTCACTGATTACTTGGTTTCCTCCCGCCTGTGTTCTCACCTCAGCAATTTGTGGCATACATCAAATTACACCGGCAGGGAAATCTCAGCTTCAAAATGCTTCAAATTTACAGAGTACAAACATCCATTAACTACCCATTACTTAAATGATAATTGCTGTCCATTTGCATGCACAATAGTCACAGTCTAGAGGCAGGATACATGCATAGGGACCTGCTCTGCAGCCATCTCAAAGCAGGGTCAATGGGAGGTTCCCTGCAGCAAGTGCCAACACAACTGGGCACCATAATAAGAACTGTGTTGTTATAGGCTAAATAAGCAGCTCTGCTGCTTGATCCTGTGGGTTACGAGGTAATTAGCTTCTGAATAACTGAAATCAATGGATGTTTTTGCAGTATCACACCAAATAAGCAGAAGCTTGGCACACAGAAAGGAGAAACAATCACACTGCTACACAGTCATGTTTGTTAATTCCTAGTTTAATTCCACCAACTTCAATAGCTTTACAGCAGGAGAAAAAAAAACACAGCCTAGGGTTACTAGTAAACCTTATCAAATTACCCTATAATTTGAAAGCTAAAATGAAGTACTGCTCTTCCTTCTTTGACACTTTCACTTGAAAGCTCTCCTCGCTTCCAGGACTGCATACGCAGCCACCTTCGAACAGTTTATGGAATCCCAGTGCCACCAAGCTCCTGGAATTTCCTTGGAAATTGTGTCACTTGGTGATTTCCTGTCCTCATAGACCCCAAACTCTCCCCTCTTCTCCATCAAGCCAAATCTATAATCAAGTAAACACTTTCAAGAGTTTTATTCTAAAGCCTTAATCTTTCACACATACCCTTGCAGAAAGCCTTCCCAGTTCCCTCTGTGCGATATCTATCCCATCCTCTCATCTCTTGATACACCACTAAGTTGCACTTCTACTTGCAGCCATCCTTAAATGACCTTAGAAACATTGAATCCCATTGCCCCAAAGCAGTAAGTACATTCCACTGTTTCTTGAAATTTTTCAGGTTCAAATATTTAAGTTCCACAAAATAAACCTTGTTTCATGATAGTTCTGCTCCCTCCAGTGCAGGCTGCGGAAACCACGCATGTTACCAAGGATTGAACCTGAGCCCAAAGAGGAACTTAAACTGAATAGTACTCTACATCAGAGAGGATCGGCATCTTTCAAAACAATTGTGAATCACTAAAGCAACATGGTAACTATTTAAATATTCTTCACAGACTAAATCTGTTCCTGAATTACCTCTTCCAGGCTAGTATTTTTAACACATGCTCCACAAAAACAAATGTTAACTTAAAAAGATCTACCAAAATGGCACTGCAATTTGTACATACACACCAGTGCAAAAACTAATCAAGCTGAAGTGGAACCATTCTTTTCAACAACAACAGCATACACTCAAATAACAGACATCCAATCTATGAGAAATGAAAAACAGAGTGAAGCAACAATGCAAATTATATTGGCTGAAAATGCAACAAACAGCTCTGTTGAGGGCTTGGTGAAAAAGCGTGCACCAGACGGGTGTAACTGGCAACTCTCCTTAAACCCCCCAAGAAAGGCATGAAATGCACCAAGTTTGCAGAGAATCAACAGTGGGAACATTACATTCTTTCATTAGAAAGAGTTTATCACAGTTCCTGACAAAGACACGCAAGCACTGATTTGAAAAGCAGCTCCAAACAAAGGAGACCAAATTCTGACTGTTGGGGGAAGAGCGATTATCTGAGGCAGACCATTCCTTCCCTGTCCCAGTCTTAATTGTAAAAGTCTCTTAAACGGGAAAGCCAATATGCTTATGAATTCACAGGTAGGGTGAGAGAGTCTCACTGCTCACAGTCCAGTGCACTAATGGACAACAGTAATTATAAGATGGGCTCAGACCCTGCTCAGTCAAAAAAAGAGACAGCCCGAAGGAGGGACGGAGCAGTTCTCCATTCAACGAGACACATGGGATGAGGAGCAGAGGGCGAGTCTGTCATTTGAAAATGAAGCCCTGGTTATAATCACCTCTGAGTTTACCCTACATCTTTGAAGTCAGGAGACCCAGGGCAGTACATCTGCAGGGCAGCACGGCCTCAGCTGCACCGGCAGGTTTGTTGGGAAGGAAGCCAGGGGTGCCCCCGCTCAGCCCCTGCTCACCCGCCCCAGGGTAACTCCTGTTCCCCAGCAGCGCTGCGGGCTCTCGGCTCTGTGCTTTCTGGGTGATTTCTTATCTTGCTACCTGCTAGCATTTGCAGAAGAAACTTAACTCACTCAGAAAAAGTCTCATTTTGAATAAACCGTTAACAAACCCCGCACAGAAAAACATCATCGGAAAGAACAAAAAAAAAAATCAAAAAACTATATATATTCCAAATAAAAATTAGGCTCTGAATACATCTCTCTCTAGGCAATTATATGGGTAAATTAGGTACTGAACAAATGAAATAGTTACTGTAAGTCTGTTTTTGCAATATAATTTTTCCAGAAAGAGTAAATTACTTTGAATATTTATCATAATCTGTTATCTACAGAAAAATGTGAAAACTAAGTAAATTTATGGAAATGCATTTACCTAATAATATTTACCAAATTACATTGTTCCCTCTGCTGCTTGTAGCAAACTCAGTCACAGAGACTAAAGACAGGTTTGCCTTATTAATACAGGTCTCTGCCTGTGTACTTTAAATACCTTAGAGCACAGAACCATCTGTGTGTATTCTACTAATGAGCTACTTCTTAGACTGAGGAAGGCCAGCCAGCCAACACCGATTACTCAGATCGACTGCCTAATTTTCAAGCAATTAATGAGCTCCTCTCTCACTCTACATAGAAGCTTCCTCTGGTTAGTTCCCTTGGCATATTGTGGTGTATCCTATTCTAAAGAAAGTTTCTCAAAGAGGAAAATAAAAAAGAGGAATATGACACAGCCCAGAAAAATTCCTGAAAGCAGAGCCCAAACCCCATATGTGGGACATAAACTTGAGTAATCTCTGCTGGGACAACCCTGAGCAAGGCTTGCACCACTGCTTCCCAAAAGAGCTAAGATGGGGAACAGTATCCTGCAAAGGGGGGTAGCCCAGCCCTCTCTCTCCCTCTAGGGTGTGTAGAGCATTCAGATACCTCTGATAACACCTTGAAGGATGGACTAGAAGAGCCAGCACCATGCTTACACAAGACCTTTGATGGTTTTATTCCCTCTCACCTCCCAGTCATCTGGAAAAATCTGACAGTGCCTATCACCAAATGCTGCACAGCTCCACAGCTGAGGATCGCCAGCCGTGGATGCTGCATGCTGAAGAATCACTGAACACTCCGCAGGATGACTGACTGCTCCCATCTCGTTCCTTATCTGACTGATGTGATTTTAAAGGGTGAGCCTTAAGGGGCTATTAGATTATGCAAAAAAAATAATTCCCTCTTCTGCCACTAAAAAATATTTCTTAATAACCTAAACAAAGTTTAAGGAGATCAAAATTACCTTTTACAGCTCCCTGTTGGAAAGCACTGCAGTAAAGCATAGAATGAGTATTAAATTATCTCAGTAATTACACTGATAATGCACAACTTTCATGTGCACAATAAAACCATTAAAGGAGGTCTGATTTTTACAAGTATATTACACATCATGATTCCAGAAGGCCATCCCTATCCACAGGAATGGATGCGCTTGTCTTGCACAAACCTGAAAAACATGCCAACTCCAATCATAGCAGTGAAACTATTACAGAGGAGAGCTTTTACCCAGCAGCCCTCGGCAAGCGAAACACTTGCATCCCTTGGGGATGCTCATATTTACACACCAATAAGAGACCGAATGTAACATTTCAACATGGTTTGACATTACCGAGCCATTCTACAACCACTTTGTGGAGTTTGTATTTTTTTAAGTTCTCATGACCAAGGTACCCGGGATTTCACTGCTGGTGGGGGGTGGAAATTGTTCCAAAAGACAACAACTAATTACTATAGCACATCAAGGGTATTCCTCATTACAAAATGAAGCAAGTTGGTGACACAAGAGACTTCATGCAAGAGCATGCTGGAACACCAACTGTTCACATGGGATCTGTGTCTTTCAGAGAAAACCATCAATTACAGCTTTTTATGAAGGACGGCAAATGGAACAGTCTATTTGTAGACATTTCTAAAACAGGATTTAATAAAGATTCTATCTTCATTGGCTGAGCTTTACACTTTCCTTGTGTAAGGTCCACAACAGTTTCTGCCAGGCATCCCAGGTGGATTTAGGTTCCATCTCTCACCACGTAATAAAGTCAGAGGCATGTTTTGCAGTTGGAACAAAACCATTTGCAACAAACACTGAATGGTAAAGAGCAAATTTAATCATCCAGTCCAGATGAAAGAATCATAATGCTGTAAATAATATGATGTAAAGTCATAGTGAATAAGAATTATGTTGACCTACATCAGAAGTCAGCCAAAAAGCTTCAGCTTTCAATCTGCTCCAATAAAGCCGAGACTCCATTTTTAAGTGCAGTTTCCACTGCAGTCCCCTGAATTGCCTGAAAATACCGATGTCATTTGGAATGGAAATTTTACATCCAAAATGTCATTGGTGATACACATCCTAATTTCTCTCCTTAATTTTGATTGTTTAAAACCACACCATTATTCACCCCTTTCTGGCTTTATACAGTGGGACAAGATTTCAAGGTCACATCAAAAATAAGTAACAGATTCAAGGGCTCAAATCTATAATTATTTTCTTGGCTTGAGTTTCAAATCTGCTTCTCTCAACCACAAGTACCAGAACAAACAAGTTTCAGGAATACTTTACAATTGATTTATTTTCTCAACAAAACATATTCTGCAATAGAAGCCTGCAACTAGAGAGGAATTAACAGGTCCAGAAAGTGGTCCCCCTTCAGCCAGAGAGCAGTGCTGATGGCCACAGATCCACCTCCACCCTGGGAGCCAAGCAAGACTGCAGGATGACCTGGCTCCACTAAAGCACTCTCACTTTCTCAGTTTCAGATCTCCTCTGCAGGCAAACTGAGACATTTCACATGGGCAACTGCTTCCCAGCAGGGAATACCAGAAACAATAGGGTCCTGACCACCAATGTATTCAAAGTCTTCCAGCTTCTTCATTCAACATCCATATCAAGGACCTCAGAAGTCCTAGCATTGAGCTGCAACTCTTGAACACCCCAGAGATCCTGAGCCGGGGAATAACCCTGCCTTTGATCCACATCCCAGCAGTTTTCCATTGCTTATTAAATGTACCCATCTCAGGGAATTTACTGTTCAAAATGAAACTGTGTCACTGAAAAAGAAATTCTGACAAGCCCTGTTCTACAGAATGTGATTATATTTCTGCTAGTTTACCATTAGCTCAAAGACACTGGAATGATTATATTTCACGTTACTCTTCCCCTTCCAGGTCCACCCACATAGATGTTTTGCTGAACATGTAACACATCAAAAGCATACATGAAGTGACTCTGCCGTTGATCCAAATAACCTTAGGATCACAGAGTGCATCTAGCAAAACAAAAACATAATACTTTAATTCAAGAACAAACAATTCCTGTTGTCTTGTGAAAAATCTGATCTGCTATATGAACATAATTCTTCATAAATATTAAGTCACTTCTATCTTCAACATACCAGGCAACAGCCCTTAACTTGCAAATAATAAAAAATAAATTTTTAAAAAAAAAAAATCTATGAAACAACTTTGCACTCAAATTTTTATATGTATTTGTACAGTGGGATGAGAGGACCAGCATTTCTTTAAACAAACATGAACATTGGTTAGACTATACACTGAGGTGTCCTTGGACAAAGCTGTTTTAAGCTATTCACACATCTGATGACACAACTCCAGTTCCTGGTAATGCTGAAAATCTAAAGGCACCTACTAGGTAAGCACAGATGGAGCCCAGAGTGGCTCAGAGGCAGCTGACTGCCTGTGGAGTCACTGCAGTTGATGATCAACAAATCATAGAATCCTATGGGGTTAGAAGGGACCTCTAGAGATCATCTAGTCCAACCCCCCTGCCAAAGCAGGTCCACCCAGAGCAGGTTGCACAGGAACTTGTCCAGGCGGATTTTCAATGTCTCCAAAGAACAAGACTCCACCACCTCTCTGGGCAGCTTGTTCCAGTGCTCTACCACTCTCACAGTAAAGAAGTTCCTTCTCACATTTAGGTGGAACTTCTTATGCTCAAGTTTGTGCCCATTTCCTCCTGTCCTGGCTTTCCTTGTTTCTACCCAACGTAGTCTAACAGCATCCCTGTAATCCTTCCAAGTGGTCAGTCCCTTCTTCCACTTGGTGCTTTCCTTGTTTCTACCCGACGTAGTCTAACAGCATCCCTGTAATCCTTCCAAGTGGTCAGTCCCTTCTTCCACTTGGTATAAACTTCCTTCTTCCACTTTAGTTTTTTCAGAAGGTCCCTGCTCAACCACCAAGGTCTCCTGCTTCCCTTGCTCAATTTCTTGCTCTTGGGAATGCACTGATCCTGAGCTTGGAGAAGGCAATGTTTGAATATTGCCCAGCTCTCATGAGCCTCCTTACCTTCCAGAGCCCTAGCACATGGAATTTCACCTAGCAGTTTCTTGAAAAGGACAAAGTTAGCCCTCTTGAAATCTAAAGTTTCAGTCCTACTTGTTGTTTTGTGCGTGCTACCCACCATCCTGAACTCTATCTTTCCATGGTCACTGCTACCAAAGTTTCCCTCAACCTTGATGTCCTCCACTAGCCCCCCTTTGTTCATCAGTACTAGGTCCAGTAGTGCTCCTTTCCTTGTTGGCTCTTCCACCAGCTGAGTTAAGAAGTTATCATCAATACACTGGAGGAACCTCTTAGACTGTATATTCCTGGCTGTGTAGCCCTTCCAGCAGATATCTGGGTAATTGAAGTTCCCCACAAGAACCAAGGCCTGCAATTGCGAGGCTACTTGGAGCTGATTGTAAAAGGCCTTATCAACTTCTCCATTCTGATCAGGTGGCCTGTAATAAATGTTCTTTAGGTCAGGGGAGTAAGTATATACACTGGTTTCTATAAACTTAGCTACCCAAGAGACATGATTGGCATCTCCAAAGCTCATGGTCCCTCAGGTATTCCATATGCCATTTTACAGTCTTAAGTGTTTTTTCCTCCTGGGTCCTTAGCTATACAGTGGGAGGACAGTTTATAGCCAATACACACAGACTTGTAACATCCAAAGGCAAAAATCTCTTAGCCGAAAACTAGAGCACAAAACCTGGTATAGCACAATCTCCCTCCTCTTCCCCCTCTATTTCTAGCAGATACATCTTACTATCTTCTACTGAAAAATAACAGAGACTACAAACACTTTTACTTTTCCCTAGCACATGTATCCAAGGACTTTAAAGCACGCTCTACACACATGCTTATTTAGCCTCAAAATTTCTCTAGGAGATAGTACTGGTTTCCTCATCCTTGCCTAAGGCTCTAGCAACATAACGGAACAGAGGGAAACATTTTATTTGTGTTATTCCTCCACATCACCTTCAGTATGTTGAGCAACCTGAACATCAATTCATCTTTGGATGATTTTCTACCATGTGTAAAATGGGAATAACTACGATGCAAACATTAGAGACAAAAAGCACTTGTATTAAATATGATGGAAGCAGATATTTACTAAAAAACACCAAATAGTCTCATGAGACTTAAAAAAAAAAAAAAACCCTGCCAAGGTAACAAAGTGCAATTACAATACTGGAAGTCTAAAAAATAATGCCACCATCATGTTTCAAGGCCTCTACTACACAGCTCTAACAAATGTTTAAAGTACACTTACGGTTACTGGATGCCTAAAGAGCAGTATGTATGAGGCACAAGCAAGAGTGGCAAACAAAATATTGCACTTCAAACATTAGAAAGGAATTTGGGAACTCCAGGCTTTCCCTTTCACCCTGTTTCAGGCTTGTTCACTGAAAAGGAAGCTGAACACCTCAGGGGCTGGCCC
The DNA here is from genome assembly GCF_001431845.1 of Calidris pugnax. NCBI lineage: Eukaryota > Metazoa > Chordata > Aves > Charadriiformes > Scolopacidae > Calidris > Calidris pugnax. The sequence goes on from NW_015090995.1 coordinate 8,511,209, forward strand.
TGATGTGTACCGCTTATCCTGATGCCTCCTGCCCAGAGGGGTTGGTAGGTCAGGTCAGCAGTCGGGATCTGATGCAGCTTCCCATTCCCCCCACTTCATTAGAGCAACAGGAATGAGACAGCCAGATACAAAAGGCTCATGCCAGGTATTGCTATTGCCTACGGTTTCTTTATAAAAACCTGTGCACAAGGCTTACAGCCGCCTGGATCAAATGATCTCCTACTTACTCGATTACTATTTGATTTTCCATCTGGGATAACGGATGCAGAAATCTCAGTAGATACCATATTTAAAGGAATACTGATCCCTCAAAGATGCAAATCAATTGCACCTGTCTTAAATTGAAGTGTCAAAATACGTTTCTCAAAAGTTAACAAAAACTGACCGGGAGTGAGTTTCCATAGGTCATATATAGCACAACAACAGAGCTACAAGTTTTATGAATCTCAAAGGTGGAGGAGGTTTAAAACAAGTCAAGCTAACAGAAATACCCTCAGGCTGCCTTCCTGCCTCAAACGAGGAACCACGCAGGGAGGGCAAGCGAGAAGGAACTGCTGGTAGAGGTTGGCAGGCACAGCAGCTTGGTTACCCTGCCTCAGAAAAGCAAAGTGCTCAAGTCAGAAGCTTAACTTTTATCTAAGTCTCTGTGTTCAGTGGCAGAGCACTGTATGTTTTCATATCAGTTTGTATTATAAGTACTAATCATGCTTCTTGTAAGAGAGAATCGATTGGATTTGAAAGGGTTAGAGATTAATAAAGTGATAAAACGTACACTCTAGAGGTGACACTGCAGCTCAGATCAATTTTGCTTTCAACTCATAGACAGGGAATCATTTCTACTTGAGCAAGTACAACAGTTCCACAACAATCTCACGCAGGTTTATATACTAACATTTGCACATACATGAACTACGCTAAAAAGAATTCCTTCCTTCTTCACAGGTCAACAACTTGAAATACTTAACTCTGCACCTACTGAAAAGGGAAACCTCTGATGTTTCCTTTATTATTTGTAAAACCAACTTCTCCAAAATTAGATGCCAAAAAATAACCCAAAATGTGTCTTAATTCTCCTTTCTGTGGCTATTTCCCATATGGATCCCAACATCTCCTACTTATCATTTTACTGCTTGCCACTTTCACAGCTACATTCATGGCAAAAACAAGTAAAGAAGTAAACAAGAAGTTTCTGATAGAAAGCATCACAACAACTAGCAATTTAAAACTGAAATGCAATTCAAACAAGCAGCAAGGTTCTGAAAACACAGTATAAAAAGTTTTTTAAATTCAGTGGACAGAGGTATGAGAATGCATATTAATATGCATACCTAATGCAATCTAAGGAGCCTTATTTATGTTCTTTCAAAAATATACAGTAGTCTGTAAAACCTACCTTAAACACGTATTCAGGTTACGAAAACTGAAGCACACCTCAGAACTGTTTGTGGTCAGAAGTTGACCCAAAGCTAAAGCATTACATCCCAGATTCCCTATAGCTCCTATAGGTCCATATTGCCCCAAGTTACCTCCCAGCCTCTGCATCACCAACAGATGTCCCAAACTGAGTAGATATTCATCTCTAGGACTAATGAACAAGCTGAGCTTGAAGACTTTGTTGTTCTGGGTTAAGTCTGCAGCTCTATTATTTATATATATTTAAACATTAGATAAGACAGACCTTCAAAAATATTTTCATGAACAAGGTGAAAAATAAAAGACGCCAGAACAACTTTCCCTGTGTCTTGGGACAGTCAGTTTCCGAGTAAGGACCCAAACCTGGGACACGCACCCTCAAAGTGAGCATACTAGAAATATGTAAATGAAGATGCCTCTTAAAATTTCTATTTAAAGAAAACAAAGCACCTTGATACATTAGTTTGTTCCATTTTAAAAGGCCCCATTTGGGAGAGGAAAGGTGTTATCCAGTTAAAGGCACAGGGCTGAAAGATTTCTCAATCATGATGGTATGCCTACTAGAGGTTCAGACATTATTAATAAGCTCTTACATGCTGCAGCTCCATGTAGAACAGATATCCAAACAGCTGACAGGATGCCCATTGCAAAAGTGGAAGATTATAGATTTTTAACTGAGGAAATGACATTTCTTTCATTCTTGGCTTACTTCCCCCTATCCCTGAAGATCCTACCTTTGTGATTTAATGCAGTTGGAACAATTTAATTGTGTTCATTTATTTTATTCAGATACATCTGTGGTTTCCCTTTTGGGAAAGGAGTCTAGCTTTAATATTTAAGTATCAGCTCAATATTTTAATTGTTTTAATTATACATGAACTCATTTTAAACAAGTGTTATAGCTAAAAAATTTGAGTGTTTAAATAAGTTCAATATTTAAACCCTGTCATGTTGAGGTCACTAAAAAAACCCCAAACCTCTAGCAGATTATTTCCTTTCTTGTTCTTCTCTATGCATCTCCCTCCCCACGAGCAAACAGACTGTCTAAATGCTGCCAGCTGTCTCCCAGATAGGTCTGTCTGGCTGCAATGCTGCTCTCTGTCTAGAGGAGAGGAAACCAAGGCTGAGACTCCCGCAACGAGGTGCACGGACTACCCGTGCCTCACAGCTTACTTGCTGGTAGCCCCCCGAGACCTGACTGAGCGCAGGAGCCTGGCTCCTTGCTTCCTGCTGATCCAAACTGAACAGATGGAGAGCAGCCGTGAACCCATGAGCAGACACAGCCGTATGCAAGAGGGACCCTACACTCCTGCACCGATGACAGCTTAGAACAACGGTGATCTCCACTTTTTTTGTTTGCTGGAGCTGTGAATAATTTAACATCTTCTGGGAAAAGTAAGAGATCAGTGTGCACTGATTAACGTTGCCAAGCTCCCATTTCCTCTAGGTCTGCACATTATTTGCAGGAAGTAAAAGGTGAAAACCTCTTTTGCATCACTCATATCATGGAAAGTGGGACAGCTCATAGCAATGCATCTTACACCAGGGCCAGAATTCAGCTCTTCAGGCAGATGCGATTGCAACCAAAAAGCAAATGGTAACAGTGAGTGCTCATCCTGCAACTCCTCTAGGGGTGCACCCCAACAGGAGCAATGGTCTTTTAAGAGTTAAGCTCCTCTAGGATATCCCACTCCTGGCACAAATCCATGAGTCACCTCTGGAGTTTACAAACACCTCCACTTCCATGTATGTCACAGCGTGATCAGGCAGCAGTACAGGAAGACTGAGCTGCATAGAAGTGAGCAAAGGCAAATCCCACACTAGAGCACTGACAACTACTAGGAAAGTGAAGGTCTCCTGAAACATCTACAGCAGACCACAACCACAGTAAGTTTTTGTATGACATTTAAAAGGCACGAAATATCAAGCCAATAGGTTTGGTGACACAGTTGGATCCAGGTGACAAAGCGGGTGAGGGATCAGAGATGCACTTGCTCCTCTGGCATATGACTGACTTTTGGGTAGTCCCAAGATAAAGAGAAGAAGGAAGGCCAGAATCCCTGAGCACATCCATCCAACACACTACAGAGGAGAAGACACAAGACTGGCGATGTAGCTTGGAGGACGTACCAGTGCCAGGTCTGAGCCAGTTAAGCCCTGTTAACCTGCAGAAAGATTACTACCAGCTCTGCCTCCAGCAGCCTCATAGAAACCTTGGGAACGTCTGCCCATGCTCCTCCACGCAAGGTTGGAATGCCCTCTGGAGCTCTAGCATGCTGAGATGGGATATTTCAGCTCAGCAAATAAATTCAGCAATAATAAATGGCATCAATTATTCACTAACGGAATTATGTCTAGTAAGTCAAACAGAATCTATAATCTGAAAAATCTTTTGCTTAAAAAAATGCAATGATTTTTAAATTGGTTTTATATTCCCTGCTATGATTATTCAAAGCACTATATACAAAGGGTTTGGGAGAATAACTCAATCAGATTAAAAGGAAATCACCTACCAGCCCAGAACCTAGCAGCTCCCACATCCTCAATTCATTTGTATAACCTCCACCTGTAAAATACCCTTTCTAGGGTATTGCTAAGGCTGCAGTACTAGCGTTAGCTGTTTGCTCAGTTTTACTTCTTAAAGCAGGCAAAAAGGATGACCTGCAGCTTTCAAAAAGGCTTCTTAATACTAAGAAATGCTCGTGAAACTTAAGTCAACATTACATTCACACAGATGCTTGAGGCAAACTGCTCTGTTCTCACCACAAACAGCAAACATTACTCTGTAGACATGACAGATTTCTTCTGGAGCATCTGGAAGTTGCTGCCTGTAATGGAGAATCTGACTAGCATAATTAAATTAGCTCACCCATTTTAATTATTTTGGCATCACATCTCAAGTGAGAAGCAGCCAAACAAATTTATCTTCCTACAAGTTTCTGTCATTTTTGCAGCATAGCAAGGTACTCTAAAAACCTATCTGTAGCCCTCACATGCATTCCTGCTTGTCTTCTCCAAATGGAAATATGGACACCTGAATCTGTAACAAAGGGCAAGTAAAGGACATGAGACAAATCCCTTTCAGTTCTGTTTTCTCTCCCCTTTAATGAGGATTGTTTCTTCAGCAAACTTTAATTCTATGCTTGCAACTGGAGCATCATTTCATCACCTTCTGTTTGACATCTTGGATCCTCCACTCCTGGCCACTCTTTAATGATTCTTGCCTGTTGTCCAGCCCCTCCGTACTGTCTGCATTTGCTGTCTGGAGTTCTCATCCTCAACTTTCTTTTCTTGGGTTTCCATTCCTTGGCTTAGAAAGAATATTTTTCAACTAGCCTATGAAGATGCCTTTCTAACCAAATCCCTGTTTTCTTTAAGGCAACTTCTATTTCACCGATCCAGCCCTTCTGGACATTCTGCCCTCCTTTTGACTGCTTCCGTTTTAGTGATGCCTTTGCATTACCTGAAGACAACACCACACCACCTCATTGCTCCACCCCAACTCCTCTTCAACTCAGATCTCTTTAGATTCTCTCTACCCCTTAAACAAGATATACTCTATTATGTGACATTACACACATGCTAGTCAATTCATAATTGCTCTTGTACTTAATACTAATCACAATTCTGGCTGTTAAGGCAATAATTCTACGTATTGCTTGGAAAAATGCCAGTCTACGTAAGTCAGCAAAGACACCAATACCCTGATTTTGCTGGTTTATTGCCCTAGTAGCCCAGATCTGTCTTTATCATCAGTGTCAGTACTTTCCGTGCACTGCTTCACACAGCTCTACATAACTGTCTGCACAATTTCCCTTCCCCTTTTAAGGATGCTCACCAGATTAGACATCCCCATACCCATAGCCAGCAAGACCAAAGACTACAACCTCCATCCAGAACACTGCTGCAGAGATCCTGCCCACAGGCTGTCATTTGGGCACCCCATCCACTGCCCCCGACAGCCTTCATCTGCAGCTAAAACAGTCTTCCTGCTTTCAGACATCCTGCTGTTTACACTGCAGTGCAGCTGCCCACAAATAACCATTAAATTACTTTCCCCTGCCCACTCTCCTTTATCAAGACAACAGTAAAAAAAAAAAAAAAAAAGGCCCTGAACTAGAGCACCAGCACACTACAGCTACCATCACCCTGTCAAGCAACATGGTCTCATTGTTTCTTCTTGCATTTGCCTGGCTGCATCCATCCGCTATCTCTGATCTTCTAATTAAGTAACAATACAAATAGTTAAAGTTCAGAAGCCTCTGGAGCATCTGTCCCTTCACAACGTATAACATTTAGTGAAGCCTCAAGCAATCAAATAACAGCCCTTCATATATAAGGACCCCTTTCCGGAAGGGAGTAAAATTATCAATTTTGCTCTGAAGTGCTGAAATCACAGAAACAGGAAATGTATTTCACACATAATGTAGTGGAACAAGGAAAAAAAAAAAAATCAATAGTTTGCTCCGCATAGCAACCTAAAAATCAGCACGTAAGACAGAATGAATACTGAAGGTGAAAACCAACTACATGATCATATATTTGCAAAGAAACTATAATTTTACTTTATGTGCATTTTTCCCCTTCATCTTATACTCAACATATACCAACTCAATCAAATCAAAAGGAAAAGAATAAGCTATTCACTAGTGGGTTATATTTAGCAATAGCCAGTCTAACATATTAAAGCATTTTCCCTACCAGTACCTGAACCTAAATTGATACTGTCAACAGCTGCCAATAACACAAGACATTCTGCAAAGTCAAAGCAAGCAGATTGAAAAAAAAAATAAATAAACTAAAATATAATTAAATGTAAGCTACCAGCTGAATGATGCTATAAACACAGGCATGTTACTTCTACAGACATGTACTTCTGATAAAGAATATGCAAAGGCCCTTCCTTGCAGCCGGGTGGCGTTGCCTGGCATCAGTGAATCAAGGCTCCTCAGCTACACAGATTATGGATCTCATAGGGGTTCTCATGCAGGTCAGTCACAGCAATTTTGAAAAAGCAGGAACACCATCACCCTTAGTAGAGTTTAGATCAAGCTCCACTGTAGCCAAACCCCAATATACATGACCGCAGTCACAGGGCAAACAGGGCCATTTATACTTTCTAGCCCAGCAGGAAGAATTCAGCCTAGCATCTGGTGGTTCCCAGAGTAGCACTTCCTAGCCTGGGATGTGACATCTAATTCTTTATAATAGACAGACCAATGACTTTTCACCTCCATCCTCAAGAAATACAGGATTAAACTTAAAACTGGCCATACACCAACTAAAGGCTGTAATTTCTGTTTGTACCTGCATTGCTAAAAGTGTTAGCTGAAGACACTGAGGACAGTAAGATTAATGCCCTCACACTTGCAGATATTTTTTTGCCACTAGTTTTGTTCTCTAAGTAGTGTAACATGCAAGTTTAAAAGCACAACAACCCCAGTTACCTGCCCACATATACAAGGCTCTGTCAGACTAACTAAAACACTAACTAAACTATCTGCAACACTGCAGATAACCTACTTGCCTGCCCAAAGTCCTTCCAAACTCACAGCTTACTTGAGAAAGGCAAATAGTCACATGAAGTCATTCCCTATGACAGGGGAGAGCAACATGGACTAAAAGTCACTTCAGGTTCTAATATAGATGAAACATCATTCAGATCAACCGTCTATCCTGGAAGGAGATGCTTTAATGCTTCTTTGAAGTGTTCTGTTACTCTTAGTGGGTTTCAAAAGCAAATGTAAACATAAAACAACTCCAGATCCCTTCCACTGCCAGACTAATCAGAGATTATCTACTCAGGAAAGCTCTTTCCAGTTAACCCTATATATGTTCACACATCTGGCTCGCATAACTTTTTGGAAGATGCCCTTCCAACATTAAAAAAAAAATCATCCAGACTTAAAAACACCACAGACCACATCCATGGTTCCTTAGCATGAGTAAAAGATTGGATTTTACAACAATGCCGAAGTCATTATTACCTTTGTGGGTTTTAAATCAGATCAACCTTTTCTTAATTTTTTATTTTTAAATAAAAGAAAACATAAGGACAATTTCAGGCAGCTTAAAGTCACATCAACAAAACATTATAGTGAGAAAATTCATCCTGTAACATCTGGTAAACAAACCATATTGGTTATGACTTTTTTTTTTTTGCAGAAGAGAACAAGAAGTGTATATGCAAAACAAAAAGCAGCCATCTAAAATGCTTGATTGCATGAGCACTAGGTCCACGTTCAAAAGTAAAAATATTGTTCTGTGACTTACCAGAATTTCTCTTTGACACGAGCTTCAAATTCATGCTGACTACAGTACAGATCACAAGAACCAAGAGAACAAGAGGCTTCATCTTTCACTTTCTGTGACAGCTGAAATGCAAACATAGTACGAAGTCTGAATCACAGCTCTTCACTACAACAAAGCAGCAGCTACAGTTAAACATTTCTCAAAGAACCATTACAGGGCAATGGCTTAATCTAGTGAGTTCTGGGTTTATTTTTATGCAGAGGTAGGAAAACATAACGGTTCAAAGTAACTGTCTATGAATAATTTATCTCTGACTATCACACAAAAGGGTTGGGGATTTTTAAATGACACTTTGAAAATATTTTGCTTAAGAAAAAACAAAACACAAAACTGAATTGTTTATTTGTAATAGGACGCGTCCAATCTGGCAGATTTTTGTATGTCATTTAAGGGGGAAACTCTGATGGTCATGATTAGATTGTCTCACACAAACAGGCCACGTACTTGAAAAAACTTCAAAAAAACTTGAAAAACTTGAAAAAACTGTTCAGGAAAAGATAAAGAGTAGGTTATTCATGCAATTTCTCTTAGTAACCTTATTTTCCCACTGGTGACCTTGTAAAAGTTCCTACAATGAATTAATTCTATTCCAGAGCTTTCTCCAGTACAATGAGGTGAACAAAATTCAGAAACCAATGAATGCAGGTCTCAAGATTCTTTTTAAGCTAAAATTAGTCTATCCTGTAAACCTTACTACCTATTTTATATTACGTACATAAAAAAAAAAGAAAGCAAAAATCCAGTTTAAAATTGTATTTTTAATTTTATATAACTACTGCAACTAATTCTGTTTTCATTTACAATTACAATTATGAGGTCATTCAAGAAAACATAGCAAGAGCAAACTGAGGGTCCTTATCTATAATTAAAAACAGGTAGAACAAATCTAAACTCAGCAATGCCCATCTCTCTCTATATAAATATCTTTCTCTCTAAACAAGAGATATGCCTAATTATAAGGTAGAGTTCTCAAATATATGCTTAGATTGTAGTCATGGGCCTTGAAGTGCCTTGATATATTTAGACTCCAGGAATTCATCTCTATATCAGATACAGACTTTAGATCAGGACCCTTAATAAAGGGGGTAGTCATCTAAATCAGTATGAAATTATTATTTCTGTCAAAAGATCTAGCAAACATTTTATAACAGTTTATTTTAAAAAGAAATACACAAAATTACCTGCATAAATAGTCAAAACGAAGGCAAACAAAACAGAATCACTCATTAAATGCTGTACCACATCCACCCCCCCTCCCAGCCTGCTCTGAGGCGCTCTCAACTTTGGGACCAGCTCTGAACATTTGCTCGACGTGATAACCCAGCAATAGGCTGCAATGTCCTGCAGTTCACTGAAAATTATTCAGTTTAATTTGAGTTTATTACATCAAATATTTTTCCCTTGTAATTATACTACCAGCCTATTGTTTTGTGAAGAAAATGTAAGGAACCATGTATAATCTTTTACACGATGGCAATTATGCTGCTATTCAATTATTTCAAAATTACCACTTAAAACTGAAGTTTTCCCCCTCTCACCTTCCGCACTGTGAGCTATAAATAGGCAGTGAATGTTTCCCCCTTGAATTCTGTGTTCCCTTGGGCACTTTATGCCTATTGATTCCCAACAGTAACAACACTAAAGGAGTTTTCAAAGAATAACATGCGCTGGAGGCTGTCTGACAGTGGTTAATGGCAGAATTAGTATTCATTCTTCCTTAACCTCTCCTTGGAGTACCAAAATCCTGAAACAAGCAAGGCCATCTTGACAAGAGAGCTTAAAAAAAAAAAAAGGTAATTGAACTAAATCTTTTGACAGATAATTGTAATGATGATGTTATGCTAGAATGATTTTCAAGTGTAGTTTTGCAAATTACTTTCTCCACTTTCCTCCCTTCAGTTATTACAGGTGAGGTATGTTAACTCCTAGGTCTTTTTTCATGTGGGTCCCTCCATCCCCACCCCAAATGAGTTATGCTGCATTAAATACACTTAAAAATTCAAAGCAAGTTCTCCCGGCCAACGTTCATGCTAGAGACAGGGGAGAATTCTTGGTTCTGTCATCATGGATAGGAGTTTTGCTCTATGAGTCCCTGACCTCACCAAGGCAGTCAGTCTCTGTACCTGCAAAAAATCAGGAAAATACAGCAGGAAAATGGCAAGAAACTACTCCACCATCCAGCCACTCACAGCCTAGCCCAGAGCCTCAGCTTGTCACATCTGACACAACCCCACTGAAGCTGGCATGAAAATACGTGTTGGACTTCAGGGTGCCATCTTCACTGTCCTAGACATCCAACCAGAAGAAGGCTGGATCAGTCACACCAGTGTGACCAGTGGGTCAGCTGGTTACTGTCCTGAGACAGCAGAAGGTATAGACAACAAGGCTGCTCAAACTGCCATGCCATAGATGATTTTTTTAAAACAATTTGACAAAGAAGGTAAGGTACACTGCAAGATCTATTTCCCTCAGAAGGCTGTCAAGCAGCCAGATGAGGGAAGCTCCTATGTGTCTGGGACAAAGTCTCTAAATTTGTTGAGAAGGAGATTTCTGGGGCTAAGCCTGCCAAGAATCCCATCATGGCTCCTTATGGGACCAGTCTCACAACTCCCTCTTCTGGGCCATTCGCTCACATATCAGGCAGTGGGATGGACTAGAGACTCGAGAAAATCCTGTGCAAGACCTACCTGGACTTCTGGAAATAAATGAGAGGGAGAGTGTCTATGATCTGATGAATAACATGAATAAAACTGTGCTAGCTTGAAGAGATATGAGATGGGGTAAACCAGTTAACATTCAATACCATTTTTCTACAATCGAGGCATTTTCCTCCAAGCAGGACATTTTCCTCCTCCAGTTTGTCATCTGACAAACTTTGCCCTCACAGGCACAGAGCAGCGTTTCCCTGAGGAGCCACCCACTCTGATGCTGCCAACTCCAAGCAGCTGTGAGTAGGGGCTCACGGCTGTAAGAACATGGTACTCTACTGGATACATCTCACAAGACAGGGACCAACTTTAGGACCACTCCCAGAAGAGTGAAGAAAATGTCTTATTGGATGAGGATACAGAAATACCAATTACAGCTATCTTGCCCAAGATCATTGAGAGGAGGGAAGAGAAACACAGAATGAAGTGCTTGTTGAGAAGGCTGAAAGAATTGCTAAACAAGTTAATCCAGCCCTTGTTATGACCTGCCAGGTTGCATTTGTATTGAGATAAGTCAAGGGAGGTTGCTACCATCAGAGGGAGAAAGGTAGGAGAAGCAAGGTGTAACAACTTTACTCTCAATCGTTCCACTGCTAATGAGGCCACCCCCTTCCCTCCTTGTACCATTTGATGCTACAGACCACAGGCAGCTTTCCCAGTCTGCTGTAAGCACCCATCAAGTACAAGGGGACCAGGCTTGCAACGCAGGACAAATTCTAATCTTCTAACAGAAACCTTGACTCCCATATGCTGCCTAGTGTCCTTCACATGTGTTTACAAACTTAGTTCTTTCTTCTGAGTCCTCAGAAAACAAGGCTCAGGAAATTGTGTCCCATTTTCTTCTTGTACTGCTTGCTGTCCTTCCAGCAGCCGCTTCAGCTCGCACAGCTTCCCAGGCTCAAAAGAATTCCAAGCGACAACGTTGGAAGAAAGCACTCAGAAACACAAAGGGAACTGGAGCATTGATACTCTGCACAAAACCCAGCACTGAGATTCCCAAGTTCCTGCTTCAAATATAGTTTAGTTTTGCTCTAATTTCTACTGCAAGCTTTGTTTACACAGTGTTCCTTTCTAAGAGAAAGCAAGAGAAGAAAAGTGATGCGTGTGTGCACTCAGGCACACGTCTGTGCGCAGACTGAGATCTGCTGACACACCGTGAGGCTCTATAGGTTCTGTTTTCTCCATAGAAGCTGTGATGCAGAAGGTGCTCATTAAAAACAGCAGCCCACCTCTTTAGTGGTTTCCAATTGTCAAGTTTTGTTGTTCAGAAACCTCAGGGAAATAAATTACAGTTTTCACCCCCCACACAAAGGATGAAATGGCAACAGTAATTCTTTCGTTGTCTTCACAACATGCTAGATGATGCCTTCTGTTCATTTCTTTTCAAACCATTTCCTCACTCCACCTTTTAAGGCTTTGAAATGTAATGTGAACTCTCTCTCAGGTCTTCTCTTCTTTTGCCATCGCACCAAAGTTTGAGCTGAAAGATTTATTACTGAAAGATTTCCAGTCTATACCACATGCTGGATGGAAGTAATCCACAATGGGCACTGGTCCCTTTCTGTTGATGTCTCAAACACAAACGAGAAATTATTTAAGATCAGAGATTCATGCTAGTTCAAATAACACATCTTCAGCTCTACTTGATATGGGTCATGCAGCGTTCTTTGCTCTGTTGCACGATAAGCATGAAAGAATATTTCATTTTGCGTAATTCACTGTGCATCTTCACATTCATAACCAGCCACTTAAGTTGTCTAAATACACAATGAACATTAATTCTACAAGGCAGTGTGCATTCAGCATTCATCTTGCTGGATTTCAGCCTCTACTGGGCTCGGGTCCTTAACTAAATTCACATCTGGCTAATTCTCCTTGTTCAGCTGAAATTCTACGAGCAATTTAAAGCTGAGGTAAGCACAGAGGGAGCCTGGCAGTGCTTGTGTTGTACGAACTGAAAGTAACCAACAACAATGAGACAACATCTAAAATGTCCGGGATTATTACTGGCTCACCAGTGTAACAGCTGCATGATAGCAATACAATGAGAAAAGACCAAGGTATTGTCCCGAGGAAGCAAAGGGAACCACAACTAAATACACAGAGCACCTGACAAGGTCACAACACCAATCTATAATGATTCCTCCAAAGGCTGCGTGTCTGGGTGCAAAAGAAAAGGAACAAACTGTAAAACTCGCAGATCTTTTGTGATGTGAAAGGGGTAAACTCAGAATCTTATCAACTATTTCAGAAGAAACAAATAGCACCACCCCCTTAGGTGTTAACACTGAGGTTTTGCTGGAAAGATTGTGGCATTTCCATTAAAAAGTTAAGTACCTTCCAAACAGCAGACACAGAAGGTATCAAGAGCAGCATCTTAAAGCTTAAGAAGGCATCTTACAGTATAACATCAAAACCAAAAATGGGTTTCAGTGGCAAGCACAAAAAAAAATACTGTGGATGGCCTCCACACAATAACTTCTCCCATTAATATTTCTGCAATGAGTAGAAGTGATTTTAGTCATGTTAAAGTAGCAATCAAACTCAAAACTATGAACAAACTGCTTGTTTGCCCTGTAGAGAGAAAACCCTGAGAGCATTAACACATGAGTATTTTCCTGCAAGAACTTTCCAACCCAATAGCTGCCTAAAATAGTGCTCATTCATGGCAAAAAAAAAAAAAAAAAAAAAGAAAATGGAAAAACATTAAACATTGGCCTCTAAAAATGCATCAGTTCAAAATCTTAAAATAAAAGAAAAAT
>NW_015090995.1:8524863-8531746 GCF_001431845.1 Calidris pugnax
AAGGCATCTTACAGTATAACATCAAAACCAAAAATGGGTTTCAGTGGCAAGCACAAAAAAAAATACTGTGGATGGCCTCCACACAATAACTTCTCCCATTAATATTTCTGCAATGAGTAGAAGTGATTTTAGTCATGTTAAAGTAGCAATCAAACTCAAAACTATGAACAAACTGCTTGTTGGCCCTGGAGAGAGAAACCCCTGAGAGCATTAACACAGGAATATTTTCCTGCAAGAACTTTCCAACCCAATAGCTGCCTAAAATAGTGCTCATTCATGGCAAAAAAAAAAAAAAAAGCAGGAAATGGAAAAATCCCCCAAAATATTCCAAATACAGATAAAGATTCCAATATCTATAGAATCAAAATGCTAACCGGAGGGGTTAGTGATGAGTACACGATACAAGCACCCGTTTAAACCTCTACTAAGAAAACTTGACAAAAAGCTGAGCAGCCCATTTTAACAGATTCAGGAACAAGAAGAACTAAAACTACTCAGCACTGATTAGCAGATCAAGCACTATCAGCTCACACCACACACTGACCCTGATTCCCCAAGCAACTCACTCACACAGAATTCAAGTTCATTATTTCTTCAAATTGGATTTTAAATCCCTGACTCGTACTCCTTCCTTACTGCAACAACTCCTGAACTTGGAAATGCAGAAAGCAGAATGCAGGAGGCACAAGAAGAACAACAAAGGAGCGTGAAAGTTAGCTATTATTTTTTAAGCCTCATGCCCAGATGCACCATCAATGATGTGCTGATTCAGCACCACCCTGGATTCTACAGAGAACTATTGTTCCAGTCTGAACTTTGCAATATTCTAACTTCACATCCCAGGACATATCGATAAACTTGTCCAGTATCACAGCTTTTAAATTTCAGTAGTCCAGGCCTTTTATAGATATTCGAAGTGAAATACATGTTGTGGGAAGAGGATTACAGCTGTACTTCAAGCCCCCATGGTTTATGAGGTCAACATAATGGATCTATTAATTTACAGCCTTTTTTTCCCCCTACAGTAGGGCCTATTAATATTCTACATATATTTACTTCTGCAGATTGTGGTTTAATCAATACAGTACTTCAGGCAACACGAAGTACCGTAGGCAATGTAAAGACTGTCAGACCCAGGGAGTTTCAGTTTACAGCGTGGGTCTTAGCCTCTTACCGCTTTGTAGAATTACTTAGAAGATTACAGAAAAGCCAGCTGGGGGAGAGAAGAAAAGGTGAAGACAGTCTACACTCGGAAAGCTAAACATGTACCCTAGTACTAGGGAAAGAGGAGGGAAAGAGGAGTCCTACAGCTGACACAGTTACAGCAAGACAGTTCGCAAAACAGAGTAATCCAGGCCACCCCAGGGGGAAGACGAGCCCCAGCCACAGATGACCATGTACACTTCCCAACACTGAGAAGGCCACTGGGCACTGTCCCAGGAGGGCAGACTTCTTCTAGGCTGAGATGAACTCTTTCAGACCAAGCCCAGCCAGCCCAGCCCTGGGCTGCAGAGAAGCTCCACTCAGGAAAAAATGACTCTGAACCCTGTTTTTCAGCTCTCTGGGGAAAAAAAAAGCAAGGTGCTGATGAGAATTCTTCGGCTTCAGAGCTGCTGATAAACCCCATAAATTCCAGAAAACCCATGGCTTCACCTGACTCCAGCTCTTCAGTCACTGACACCCCGAGCAAACACCACTGCTCAGGTCACGGCCTTTTCCTGCTGAGTACTTTAGATGATCTTGCCAGTGACCACAGGTCTCCTCTACAGAGCCTCAACCACAAAAGGAGAAGACGTTTCAGATTAAAAGAGATGCGAAAAGTCCATTCTTGCCCACACCAATTTCAAAACTAACTCACTGCTCTTACATCAATAAGGAAGTCTGTCCAATTCACAGCAGCCTACGCAAGAGCATTATTAAGCCAAAAGATTAGATGCTTTGCTTCTTTCATACTCATACCAACCTTGCTCCCCAAGCAGCTTTTGTAGAAAAGCTATTAAAAATGGAGAGAGAGATAGTTCAGAGAAAGGTCTCAATCCTGAAAGATAGCGTATCTCTCCTCTTCCCCCCCACACTCCTTTTCTCATTCCCCTTGTGTTCCTCAAGGCTCATTACGGAGGTGCTCAGCTCAAAACAGAACTAGGTTTTAGACTGGGCTGCCATCTGCATGCTGAAACATTCCCTGCTTTTATAGAGAAACTGCTTTTACAGCGTCTTAAAACAGTCCTATTTCCGGGACCACATACAAGATGGACTGCAGTTGTTACAAGTGTCAGCTATATTGACTTTATATCTGCTCCTACGCACATCCATACCTCTGTAATATTTACAAAATAACAATATTTGCACTATTCATGGCAAACCTGGTCCACAGGCTCTCC
This sequence comes from Calidris pugnax, assembly GCF_001431845.1. Classification (NCBI taxonomy): domain Eukaryota; kingdom Metazoa; phylum Chordata; class Aves; order Charadriiformes; family Scolopacidae; genus Calidris; species Calidris pugnax. The sequence goes on from NW_015090995.1 coordinate 8,527,245, forward strand.
TGCGCATTAATGGAACAAGCGCCAAGAGAGTAAAACTCTGCATGCGATGTGCTCAGAATTTCATTCCTTGATCTCGTTCAAGGCCACATGCTTCCCTAACTAATATATAATGCTCAAAGAAGAGAGAATTAACAGAAAAAAGATGACATACCAGCTGTTACGCTTCTTATAAAACACTCTTCCACAGTTTTCCACTTAGAAAACACAGTTCCAGAGAAGCGAGACAGGGCACTTTGCACTGCTGTCAGCAAAGGCAAGTTGTTTTCACTGTGCTCGGCACCATCTCACAGTAACTTAAAGTGATAAACATCTTCTTGATGAGGATTTTTTTTCCCTTACATAACCAGAGGCTAGCCCATACCTATATAAATTTTGCTAGATTTGTCTGGGTGAAAATAAGAATTTAATTAAGCAAGCAAACAAGGAAGCAAACCAATCCCCTAGAATTTGAGAATCACGAGAAACTGCTTATAGAACATTTCTTCCAAATATTTTTGTGGGGATCTTGTAAACAATGGGGTTTTGTTAAGATGCAGGCCAAAATCAAATTAAGATATGTATTTCATGTGCCCTTGAATTGCTCTGCGAAATAGACATGCTTGTTAATTTAGCTGTTACATAAAACAGTGCAAAGAGGGGTGGAAGGAACTCTCTTCCTGTAGTGCTTTTGGGGTAGAATGGTGCTGGAAAGGAAAGGATTAGCCAAACAAACCCTGTGGAAGTTTCTAACACTCAGTCTCTCTCCCACCAGCTTTGTCACTGAACATAACACAACCCTTGGTCCTCCACCAATCCCAGGAGGACTTACTTAGGTCAAGTATCAGGTGCCAGAGGAAACCCTGACCATGACAGCCAGCAAGAAGGTTCTCGTTATTTTCAATAAGGGTACGATCTCTTCCTTTTGTCTTCTCTTCAAGGCTGTTTAAAGGAAGATTTATTTTTAGTTGGACACCCTGAAAAGCAAACAGCCTCTTGGATTGTCTCCTTATGTTGTGATACAGTTTAAATGTTCACTTTCCAGCACTAAAGACCTCCTGATAAATAGCTCAGACTCACATTGTTTGCGGAAGGCTTAGAAATGGAGAGCAGGTACGGTTTCCCATACAGCCCGTTTAAGGCTGTTTAATAGCTGTTCACAATTTAGCATCCCTTGATATTTTCAGCTTGAGCCTAAGTTTGAAGTGAGAGATTACTCAGAGCCCAAATGTTTTGGAGAGCAGGAAAAATCCATACATTATAAATGCTTTATTTGTACTTCTTATTGTGAGTACAAATTCTCAGCCCTTTCCCTCAGACACACAGCTCAATGCCACCAGCTCCAGCCATCTCTGGCAGCTTCCCATCTCAGCCAGCAGGGACAACTGGGCACAGACATGCTCCTTGGAACTTTTCCTCCACCTCCAGTTCCACAAGGGCATCTCAACACAGGACATACAAAATTGGACCAAAGAGCCTCTCTTTCAAATGCCACATAGAAGACGCTGCTCTCTGTAGCTTTAACTAGATAATTGCAGCATGTGCCCTTCTCTCCCCAGGACACAGCTGCAGACAGTCAGGGAACAAATCACTGCCTCTGCAAACAAACCAGACCCCTTTACAGACCCATCACAGCCAGGGAGCCTCACCTTGATGCTCCCACCATCTCCAAGCAGGCAGAGCATCCCAAGGGCTACAGACCTCACATATTGTCCCCGTTTCCTCCCCCTTGCTCTCCAGCAGCCTACCTGCACCTCTGCTGGGCTCCTCATGCACACTGCCTCCATACACAAGCTCCTGTTACTTCCACAGGGAACTGAAGCCAGCAGCTGCCCTACACCTCCAGATACAAGCACTCTTAAACCCTCCATGCCTTGCCTATTGTATGGTGGCAAGGCACAACACCCATGAGATCCTGAGCCCACCAAATGCACTCCTACCTGCCTCTGCTTCCTCACTCCTCTGCAGCCTCCTCTGGGCTTTAGGGCTGCCAAGTCCAGGTTCTTCTGAGGCCCAAGCCTCCAGCCTCCATCAAATCAGGAAACCTTCTCCTCCCACGCCATCAGTCCCTGTCTGATCAGAAGAGATCTGTGCCACAAGAACAGCCCTTCTGCTGAGCTCACCTTCTCCCTGCCAGCCTATGAATCCCTCCTGACCCTCTCAGGCTCTTTTTTGACCTGACTTCTGTTTGGAGAGTGGCCAGTCCCCCCACACTGCTTTCCAACAGCTTCAGTTGCACTGCTTCAAAAAGCAGCCACTAAGACTGGCAGCCCTGGAGAATAAAAAGCTTTCCATCGCTCCAGTTCTGCGAGATACGAAGCAGTTCAGACAAAGCTGGCTGACACCACACATCCACAGGGGCTCCAGTGATTGTGTGGCATGCACCGAAATTGACTAAAGTTGGCTAAGTGCATTAATGTGACACACCTGGTCTTGCTTCTTCTCTCTTGTGCAAGCAAATCTTCCTCCCCTCTCCCTTCCCCCCATTTTACTGCTAAAGCATCAATCACCAAACAAGTTGAAGACAAACCTTCTCTGAGCTTCCAGGTACTGTGAAAGTAAAAGGGTGGTCGGCAGAGAACTCTTGAGCCTTACAAATGGAACAACCAAAGACTGATACCTCTCTCCTGTGTTCTCTTGCAGCCCAAGCAGGGGGATGAGTATAAGGAAGTCTTGCCACCAGCTAATATCCCTGCATGTTCCCAACTGACCACTCCTCCCCTTTCCGACATCCTTGGTCACCAGCTAGAAAGCTTTAGTTGAGTAGAGGAAGGTCTCCCCTTGCAGACTCAGATCTGGAGCATGCTGGAGGTGCAAGCTGCTGCCTAGCAACACAAGTGCTCTGCAGGGAGGTCAGAGCATGCCCCTGTCCTCCCACTGCAAGAGGTCTCCTATGCACAGAGAAATACCCTCAGAAGAATGCAATCCATAGTAGTTTCTTGGAAAGCTATCCTGCACATCACCAATTACAACCCCTGCTTAACCACAGACTTGCCAAATCCTGAAGAGCACTACCTGTGCCTTGGTGAACTGCCAGAAGTCTTCACTTACCATGTTGTGTGTGCATTACACCCCACTGGCTTATGAAGCCCAAAACCCCAACTCCCAGCCTGTTCCTCTGTCTCCTCTTCAGCCACTTCGTCTATTGCAAAGCAAGAACTTGACTAACTGTCAGACAGCTTCCTCCCCAGACTTACCTCCCGCCTGGGCTCTGGCATGAGTAAAGCTTTTCAGCCAGCATGTCCTCCTCAAAGCTGGCGCGCTCCTACCCCCGGAGGGAAGCCCCTTCCCACATGGAAGCAGGGCAGGCAGTCACCTGCTCATACAGCTGAGATATCTGACAGATAGCACAGACCACCAGGCAGCTGCCAGGGTTTTATCCCTGCTAAGACCTAACATCCCCCTTTAAGCACCGACAGCAAGCGTTTGGGGTGAGTGCACTCACACAACACCTGGGCAGCCTCAAACAGCCCTTCCCCACCAGCCTTCCCCACACCTGCACAGGCACCAGCTCCCCTCGTCTCGCACCAACCTCTAACAATTCTCTGAAAAACCTCAAAACTCTGATGGCAATATCGTAACAGCCACAAACTCCCCATACATTCTAAAAATATGAATTATTTTTTTTTAAAATAAAATCAGGATAAAACCAAGAGAGTATAAACACTGCAGAGGAGCATGAGAACGTGCCAGCTCCTGCCAGGATGGGTTTTTCCTCACAGTACAAGCCTAAGTTTGGGTGTTAACCCAAGGGGAGCAGGGGTTGCCCAAAGCACACAGACCTTACCGTAACTTTGAGAAACTGCAGCTTACAGCATTTTCCACCAGAAACTTTATATTCTTCGAATCTTAGCAGAGACAGCAGTCCAGGGACAGGCTCTTTAAAAAACAGCTGCTTAATCAAGTGCTTGAGAGAGGTTTCATGCCCGTTAGCAGGTTTCCATCAGAGCCCAAACGAAACCAGAGAATCCTGATTACCGCAAAACTTTGGGAGGCAGCTAGAGATTTCCAAGTCACCCAAGATTCAGGACACCCCGGCGGTACCTCACAGCTGCCCAGCCTCCGAAGAACCGGCACCTTTTCAACAGGCTCCACCAAGCTGCAACATCCCAGAAAACAACTCCTGGCGTGGTTTTATTTTAAATCCCCGGCGGTAACACTTTTCCGGGGAGCCTCAGGGGCGTCCCCGGCGCTGGGCGAGAGCACCGAGACCTCCTTTCCTGACAGAAACCACTTGGGGAGCCTCCGCCGCCGCAGGGCCCGATCCGGGGGAACCGCGGAGCCGCCGCGCCGACACGGACGGCTCCGGCTCCGGCTCCCAGCAGCCGCCCTCTGAGGAGACCGGCGAGGAGCGCAGCCCGCCCGCCCCGCAGAGCCCCGGAGCTGCGGGGTGCGGGGGGGTCCCTGCCGGGATCGCCCCGGCGGCAGCGGGGACCCCGGGCTCCGTCCGCCCGCCCCGCGGCTGAGGGAGGGACGGGGCAGCAGCCGCCCCTCAGCCCCGTCCCGCGCACCGGCGGGGGCGGCGC
>NW_015090995.1:8532060-8612837 GCF_001431845.1 Calidris pugnax
GCCGCGCCCGTGCCTGTCCGCCCACCGCCCCGGCCCCGCTGCCCCTCTCCGGGCACCGGCGCCCCGCTTCCAGCCCCCGCTCTCCACCGGGACCCGGCCGCCGCCAAAGCCCCGAACGCCCCGTACAGGCGGCAACGGCGAGGGCCCCCGCGGGGCAGCGCACGTCGGCCTGCTCTGGGCGGAGGAACCCTCCTGAGGAGCAGAAGGAGCGCCCGCAAAGGGCTGCAGGAGCGTGAGGAGGGGTCGCGGCCCTCGCCCCCGGGTTTGCGGGGCTCGGATCAGAAACGGCGGCTTCGACACAGCCCCGAGCTGGGGCCGGGGCAGCCCAGGGGAGCAGCCCAGCGCGCCCCGGGGAGCACGGCGGCGGCTCCGGGGCCTTCCCCCGCTCCTCCGGCAGAGCCCGAGCTGCTGGGGCCCGCAGGGCGAGCGCCGGTCCGGTGCCAGCGGCGGGATGCGCAGCCCGGCCCAGGGGTTCCAGCGGTCACACTGCCCCGGGAGAAGCCACTTCCAGACCCACTGCGATCACCCAAACCAGCGATTTTTTTCGTACCGACAGTAACACCAATTTAACCAGAGTGCCTCGAACCGGACCAGATTAACTTTCTCTTCCCGAACTCTGCTTCTGACGTAGCAGATCCGTGCTTTCTACAGCATGGCAGCGTTATTTTTAGTTTCCCTGTGCGGCTTTTTATTTGCTTTTTTAAATATCTTAGAATAGCTCCACGCAGAATATCATCTCCTTCCCAATTTTGCTGAGATTCATAGGAGGGCTCCAGTTTGTCCAGCAACTGCCATACAGGCAGAAAAACCACGGGCCAGATTTCTGTAAGCGCACTTCAGGCTGGTGCCGTTACCGTGCCGTCGCTCGGGCTGACCCATGCTGTCTCCCCGGCTCTGCGACCGTCACCCCTGCACCTGACCCCTGCGAGGCTGCAGGCACCGAACGACGCAGCGGGGAGAAGCTCAGGACCAAAACACACCAGCAGCCTCCAGCCCGTGACAGGAAAACCGCTTCCTCGGGAGACCCCCAACCCCCAGAAGTTGGTGTCACCTCAGCATCCTCCCCCCAAGCCAGGGTAGCTGCGAAGAGCCAGAACCTGCTCAGTCATGCACAGCCCACCTCAGCGACACAGCAGTGTCAGCATCTTTGCAATTATTGATGTCAAAGCCAAGAAAACACTCGGCTCTGCTTTCACGTCCTTATCGCGTAAACAAAGCTGACAATTAGAAACATTGTCTTGTACCTATAAACAAAGCACATCTGAACTAGATGTCATACAGGACAGCAAAAGTAGCAGCATTTTGAGTCATTTCTCTGAGTATAACCATCCTTTAAAACCTCTTTTTTTGACTTGAGGAGGTGGTGGGGACGAACAGCGCGGGGCCGCTTTGTTCTGCAAGGTGAGGCCAAGATCAACCCAACGCGATGACTCTTCCCAGTCCCAGCCCCGGGGAGGGCTCGGGCACACACAAGGTATTCTTACGTACAGTAAATGAGCAAAACTATTGTAGTGCAGGAATGTGACAAAAATCAATAAACTAGCCCATTTTTACTGCCTGTATAAATCTTCTAACTAATTAGAAAGAGTCAATATGTTGCCAGGAGACCTTGCTTCTCCGGGTGACATAGACTTCTTCACCAAGATGCTAATACCTTTGCTGCAATTTATAACCTCTGACACTTCACCTACTCTTTCATTTCTCCTGGCATGATTACAGTGTAAAAGTGCTATTTTTTAAATTATTTATCAAGTCACTTACTAAAGTCACTTTTTAGCTGAATTAAAAGATTAAAAGCCTCGAAATAAAACATCTCGTGGACTTTGAAATATACAGTTAGGTGAAGCCGTATTTAGATACCTGGGATTTATATTTGACCTTTAAATGACTAGAAAAAGCAGTATCATTAGACATTCTTCAGCATTTTATAATAAGTCAAAACCCCTTAATTATTATGCTACACTATATGAATGAATACATTATTCATAAAGAAGAGGGGAATATACCACTGACTGATTTTTTTTTAAAAAACTAATTTCGTTTCCCTTATTCTGATCTCAGCTCAGCCCATTGTGGAAAATAATCCACTTCACAGACAAGAGTAATATGATATACAGCTGTCAGTCTTTAGGTAGGCTCAGAGGCTCAGTAGCAATGAAAAGAGGAACGAGGTATTAATGGAGTTGAATACAGAGCGGAAGAGATCAGGCTTCAGAGGAACTGTAGGAACAGCCTGCCATGCACCAAGCCTTACACTAATTTCTGATGTACTGCTAAAGAAGTAATGAGACCTGGTTTTGCCTTTGTTTCTGACCTTTTTTCCTTTTTTTTTTTAATATATGTGATGAAGCAGGCTAGGGACCCCAGCTAAGACATCCCAGGTGCACTGCGTGTTGTAGACACACACAGAAAGAACAGAGAATAATGCAGTTGACATTGGTAAAAATGGGAGAGAGAAAAATTATTCACAGTCATACCTGTTGGTACTAGGAAGGGATGTCCAAAGAGACACATGAACTTGGGTAATGTCAAGCAGCAAGTCTGTGGAGAGACAGGAACTGAATGCATCACCTTGAATCCCATTTAGTTCTCCAATTCTTGATTTGTTAAATCTCTCCATTCTTTCTGCTAACAAAATTATTCCATGATGGGTATTCTAGGGTTTTAATCCAATGCCAGAGAATTCAGTGAAAAAGACTCTTCCACTGACTTCAGTGAGCTTTGGAAGAATCCCCACCTACAGTTTCTTAATCAATTTCTGCATGGACTCACCCACATCCCTTACAATTAGATTGTGGCCAAACATCCTCTTCTGACTGCCACCAGCAGACATTGTCCTCCCAGCTGCTCTTTTCTCGCCTGCCAAGGATAGATGGATCTACCAGTTGAGTGCCTAGCACTCAGTCCTGCTTCAGTCAAATAAGGTAGGTTTGTTTTGACTTTAAACAGCAGAAATGAAAGAGCTCCCAGCTGAGCAGCTTGCTTGGCAGAGATCGGGTACAAAGTGAACAGCCTCTAGCATGAATAGGATAATTCAGGGGGCATAAATCACCCTAATGAAACCTACCACTAACACAGTTCCAGAAGAGGCCATTGTCCGTGACTGTGATCAAGAGACCCCCAGTCTTGCCATGAACCTCTGCTTCTGAATCTAAATGACTCTCACATCTTTCTTGCCTGAATGGGAAGATGACAGGATGAGAGAACTCACAGCTGTGTAAAGTCCCATTTATTGACTTTATGTCTAGTCTTTTGTATATAGCAGCACGGGTTCAGGTCTGATCTTTGGGAAATATGGCCACACATGGAAACTGTGTGTGTGTGTGTGCGTGCTCCTGCTCAGAAGAGACCCTGCAACAACCACCATAAGCAAGAGGAAGCAAGGCTGAAAGCTAAGTCCATCTCTTCAAAAACACCATCAACCCTTCCCAGCAATTAGTTTCAGCAGACAGTGATGCAAAGCCGGTAGTTAACCCCATTGCAGCCAGATGCAAGCATCCAGCCTCTCTAAAACCAGGTGACAATGACAAGCCTGCGGGGCTGCAAACCTGCAGATGCTGCTGCCCACTCCCATGCTGTGTCCACCATCTCCAGCCCCACTGCATCCTGCTGCCCAGGTCCACATGCTCTCCGTAGGCTGCTCTGCCAGCAGCACCCACATGGCTGGAGCAGAGAGAGGCGGAAGCACTGATCCACAAGGATGTGAGATGCTGATGCTGCAACAGCAGAGCACGGAAGGGAGCTCATCACAGAGAGACTTGGCAGGGCTGCGTTTACACGGGACAAAAGCCAAAGCAAAGAGAGCCTGTTGTGAAAGGAATGAGGAGGACATCGGCGGCCGGATAACACAGGATGAAGGATTAGCTACAGGAAGGAATAAACTGACAAGGGGAGAATCCTGCCTGGCTGGTAGCAGCCATGATTCTGATCACCGCCTGTCAGGAGATAAACACAGAGCTGCACAGTAACATATTTCCAGTTCAGCTCTGCAAAGAGGGAGTTTTAATAGGGTGCCAGTTCCCTTCAGTTGGAGGGACTCGCACAATAATGTCACTGCTGTTGACTGAAGTTGCACACAGACAGTATAAAGCAGCAGTAAATGCCAAGATTTCAAAAATCATTTTGCATCTGACATTCTCCTGGGTTATTTCAAGTGAAAGATAAATGCACTATCTTCCAAGCAGTAATCTTATTTGATACCAACAACATACACAAGTAGTTAAGTTTGGAATAGGGTAACTTCCTCGCTTTTATGCTTGAAAGCTGAAGATAAAATTATTAAGCATTTTGCATGTACAGAGTGTCAGAGGAGTGACTGCTTTGCATAAATATATGGATTGGAAAACAAGAATTCCTTTCACCAAAGAATAACACAACAGGCTTACGGCAGAGGTAACATCTTTGTGCAGCATGCATTATATTTTTGTAAAAGAGTAAAAAGATACAGCATATTGACTATTTACCTGTCTCTCTTGACTGGCCAACAGCAGAAATGGAAGAATCATTTGGGATTAATTAAAATCAGACACAAATCCTAACTTTGCCTTAATCCAGCAAACAGCTACGAAGCTTGTTAGGGAAACTGCTCAAATGGAGAGCTTTTTTTCATGTGCAGAATAGTTTGTGGAGCAGGAATGTAAAATCCACTAACAAATAGTGGAAATATGCTTCCATTTCCCCTTGGGAATTTCTCAGACGAGACTAAGACAAATGCTGCCTTTGACTGTTTATTTCACTTTTTGGTGGGAGAACCAATAATCAGCTAGAAAAAAGCAGGGGTAGGGGGAAGAGTAAAAATAATTAGCACACTCAAACACACAAACTCTTGTACTGGTGATTTCTATCCTCTGGATGGGACGTAGCTACATAAATAATCAATCCAGCAGTTCTGAGACCTCTGGTGAGCACTAAACAACATCCTAAAGCAGATCAGCCCCTAATAATTGAAGAGTCCTCCATCAGCACCTCATTTCTCCTCTCTTTATCCCCTTCCAGCTGTATGGTATCTACCAGTAAAAATGGTTGACAGAGACACAGAGACAAAAGATTAGATGCAAGTTGTGCTTCTTCTAACCTCTTGTGGGATTTAGAGAAGCTAATGAACGTTGGGTTCACATGTATTCCACAGATCATTTTTGTTTGGCAGTATCTAATCATAATTGCAGAAATCCCACTGCAATACAGAGTTTGGCAAACTCATCTTGGAACAGCTCATTTGGTGCAAACTTAGATTATATTTTAACTTCAATGATAAGAAATTACTGAGAAGATGACAAGCACCGTTAGTTTTAGATGCCACAAGCTGAGAAAAAAGAGGTAAGTTACCTAAAATGATCTTATCACATTTTGTAACTTTGTCCTCATAAAATGCAAATTTCTTTAAGAGGATGGTTTGAAAAACCTAGTTTAAAAAGTAAATGGAAATAAAACCTAGAAATTAACAAATACTGATGTTGATGATCTGTGTTTTTCTATTACAGATTTCTTTTCCCCTCTCCATTTTTCGCTGGTGCTCCTAGAAAAGAAGAAATTATACAGCACTTTGTTTAGTTCTTTGTGTTTGTAGCAAACAACAGAAGTTTCAAATCTGGTTGTAAAAATTGTCCTATTTTGCATTTCTGTTCTGCTCAGATTATCATATTTCAGGCCACCGAACAGAGCAAATCATAACAATGAAAGGAATGGTACAACAAATCATCTGAAACTCTGGACTGATTGCAAAAAAATGCAAATTACTTTTCTGGACAGAAGCTACACGTATTTGGGGTAGCTTAGATTTAGCTGAATAATGGATTTTCCAGGTCAGTTGGCAAAAGGAAAAGAAAAAAGTTGTTTCAGATGAAAATGAAATGGACTTTCAGGGCAGGGGAGAAATGTGATAAAAATAATAATAATCAACTTTAAGCGTTGTTTCATATCCTTGTTCACGGATAGATAAATCATGTATTAAATGTACACACCTGGTTCATACTGTAAACAAGCATCTTTTTCAAGTTGAACAGCACCATTACTAAAATGTAAAGTTCAAGGTTAAATTTGAGCGTCTGTTTAGCTTCCCAAAAAGATAACTGGGCTTCAACTCAAGCAGGAGCACCGGGCAGGCCTGACACGCAGAAAAGGAGAATTTTGCAGTTCCCACTTATTGTCTGCGCAAGGGTCCTCACATGCTCACATGCTGCAGTCGCTGTCGGACCTGCCAGAGGGTGTAGAAAGAGCCAAGTGTGCGAAACACCCCGCGCTGCAAACCCGCAGCCACACAGCTCCTGGCTGGGGTAGCCCAAGCCAAGCTCCAGGTGGGGAGGGCTGGAGGGGGGAGCTGCAGGAGCCTGGCTTGGCTCCTCTGAGCACAGCCCTCAGAAGCCAGGGGCACCGTGAGGAGACTCACATGCCAAGACCCCTTCTCAAGCCTTCGCTTCACCTCCAGGGCTAACACAGGCATAACGATCCTCTAGGTTTTATGCAACATGGTATTTAGCAGGAAAGAGGTTCCTTTGTTTTTCTGAGGTGTACATACATGAAATACATTTGGCAAGACAAAGGTACTCCACACTGGACACACCTACACATCCACCCGTTCACCTGGCAGGCTGCTCCAGCGTGACCTGTTTGAGTAGTCCTCTAATTTATCACATCAGTAATTCAATTCTGATGTCAATATTTCAAGGTCTCTTTAAGCATCAGTGACTATATCCTATGAATGAGATGAGGGGGGAAAAAAAAGCAGTCAAACACATTGGCAGCAGTCAATAAAGCAAAGTTATACTAAAATACTTTTCCCAGCCTTACCTGCTTTAATGCCTGGTAATAAACACTTTCCAGGACATTTGTTTTCAGGCTTTGTCATCCTCTGCTGTCCACGCATTCTAAGGCACTGGATTCCCCTCTCCGAGTACATCTGCAAAGAGAAACATTTACGGGAATAGAGGGATATGATTTAATCTCAGATTCAAAGACTGAACAGCAGCTTCAGATAAAGCATTTTGAGTTTTTTTCACTATGCCTAAGCCAGTCCTGCCCTCCAAGCTGTCAGTGAGTTCACTTCCTCAAAAGCAATGAGTGTTATCAAAGACAAAACACAAAACAAGTCAGTGGAACTGGAGCTAATGGCTTCAAAAACACCTTTGATTGCCAATGCTTTTGGCTTGTGATAGCACGGTAATAGTCTAAAATTGGCTTGAATTTCTGTAAGAAGCTGTTTAGTGTATTTCAGACTTGAAGGTTCCTTACCTATGTAAAAAAGCCAGCACTTGGAAATATCAAGCACATTAGAGCTATACCCTGTCTTACAGGAAACAGGACATGCATGCTCAAACTACTTGCTTAATTTCTATTTTGAGTATTAATATTCCCTGGCAGGAAACAGGTGGAAGACAAGTGCATCAGTATCTGCTCCACACAGGCAGATACTGCCCATGATCTCCAGCCTCCACCTCCACCAAACCTCCAGTGTGCAGCTTCCATCGAACTGCTTAAGGCCAGAGGCACCTCTTGTATTTCCAAAATAAAAAGCCACTATCAATGTTCAGCACCAGTTGCTTGAGCAGAGCAAACATGTCAGTTGTCTTGGAATTGAAATAGCGACAGCTTTGGAGAGGGCACATCAGAGACAGTCTTAGCTCAAGCAGCAGAATCACAGCATTGACTTCAAGCACTTCGTAAGATCCAAAGCAGCACCATTTGCAGTATAAACCCTACAGTCCAAAACCCTCTGAGAGGGGGACATGTCCCAAGACTCAAGAAAAGAGCAGGGGTTGGGAAACAGGGAGCTCTTTGCTGAGCTAGGGAACAGCATAAGAAGAGCTCTGTGAAATGGTGGGGTGATTGGGAACATGATAAAAACAACTGAAAAGTGGAGCACAGAGTGCATCCTGGAGGAGAAACACAGTGTCTCTTATGACTGTGAGAGGGGAAGTGAAAGGAGATTAGGTGTAAAATTGGGTGAAAATCATGGTTTTGGGGAGGATTCTGGCGATCAGCCTATTTGGAGAGTCCCAGAGAAGTTGTTCATTAAAACCCCCTCAGGTTGCAGGAGTGGCTCAAACACCCTGCCCCATGCAACAAACCCACCAACACTTCTCTGAAGGGATAAAGACAGACTTGATAAAACACTGAGCTCTGCAAACACTAAGGGAAACACAGAGAGTGTGTCCGGGGGCAGATGGGAACAGGGGCAGGAAAAGGGTTATGGGAAGCACCACAATTTTATTGGAGATGCTGTGAGGAAGACTCAGTTTAAAGATTACTGCAACAATACATTCAAGAGCAACAGTCTGACTTGGAAGCTACAGACCACTGATTGACATCTTTCTCAATTACATTTCAAGTCCAGTTCCCTTCCTAAATCCTTGTGTTAAGTCCCTGGACTCAGTGCTTCAGAATGGCAATGCTCTGCCTGTTGAGGGTACTCTGGAGGTCCTTCTCATGTCACCATTCCTGGGAGAGTGACTAAGACGGTGTCATGGTCTCTACAGGGATCCAAGATTACTGAATCATGTCCTCCCTGGAGTAATCAGAACCAGGAGAAATATCAGAAATAACACTTTCTTCAGTGAAAAGCAAAGACAATTCTTAAGCAGTTCTCAAATTTACAGACGTGACTTTTCCATTGCCCCTGTGATAGAGCTTGCCATTCCTTCCTCTGCCTTATTGTCACCACGAATCCAGTGCAATGCAGACAGCAGAAGTAATGCACTAAGGGCGATGAACGCAATATATGATGTTCTCAAAAGTTCTCAGATCAAGGCTGATTAAAAATAAAAATTGTAGAGCAAGAATCAGCATTCAAGGGGAGTCAATCAGATGTCTGAATTATGTCCTGTCTTTGAAATATACAGCGGATAACAGTTTTTAAATGGTCCCTGTAAAAGCTACTATGTGTACTGTACCTTGACATTAGGTCCACAGTAAAGTACTTACCTTCAGGATTCTCCCCATTTATAGGTCTTTTATTCTGCTTCAAACTAATCAGAGCAGCTGCTCCAGAACATAAAAGGAAAAAGAACCAAACATATGATTTACTGCCAGACTCCCTGTGAGCAAAAGGGCACACACCCATGACTGCAGGTAAGCAGCAAGCAAGCAAAAGAAAAATGATTCAGAGCAAGAGAGGGAAGGAGAGGGGGAAGAGGGTGTGGGCTGGGCTGGGAGTTAGTATGCGATAGCTCATTAATGTGAGGGTGTACAAGGCCAGTCTGACACCAGGGAGGTTGTTACAGGATTGCAATGGGATTATGGCACATATATACAGACAAAAGAGGCCATTAGCTTCAAAGAACCACTTATTTATCCCTTTCAGTAAAAAGCTGTGGGCCCTGAGCTCACACAGCGCGTAGGCGCGTGCTCAGCTTTGTCTGTCGGTGGATCCAGACCAAAATGTCTGAGCCCACCAGCTCTCCCAGGAGGCAGCAAGGTCTCTTACACAGGTAAGACTCCTCCCTGCAGGCTCTTCACCCAGACACCAGTGACCAAGAGCAGGCCAAACACAGTTACTACAGCCAGGATGCTTACAGCAGCATTTGATCCTGCACAAACTGGGAAGGAGAGACTGGCCCTTCCAGGGGCAGCAGAATACCTTGGGGTTATTCATCCAGCTTGGTGTCCTTGCTGCAACAGAACCTCAAAAACAGCACTGGTTTCTTCTAGTTCCAAAGATTTTATTTATGATTGCCTCAGGACTTACATCAGACCTTAATTTTCACCGATCCATTCCTTTATGAAATTCTTGGCTTACCTGCCATTCTGCACATCTAGAGCTGAGGCTATTCCCCCTCCTTTCCTCATTTGTGGGCAGGCTAAAACAGTTTGCTTTTGCCTGTTACATCAAGATCTCTTCCATTTCTTCTTAGGAAGTTCAATCTTGGCAGATTCTTCAGTTCTTGGCTGAACCTGACAGCTGATTACTAGCCTGTTTTGAGTATGTGGCCACTACAGAGGTGGGCCATTTCTGAATAAAATTGTCTCTGGGGTCCACAGAGATCCCTTAGCAAATAGCAGTACCTTTAGGCATTACCTGTGCTGCCATGGGTCAGAAGTAACTATTCAGTTTAGGGGTTGCACCTTGGTTATTTATAAAAGTGAAGATTTGAGCCACTAGATAAGCAGTGAACAAAATAATAAAAAAGAAAGCTGGCTAGAGAAAAGCATCCGGGAGCCACATCAAAGCAGCTATGAGCCCAGCTCGGGCATGGGGTGAAATTCCTGGAGCAGCTTTTCACACTGTCCAGGGACAATCCTTCAATGTGTCCTGTGGACACGCATCTGTCTTCCAGCGCATCCAGCTGGCAGCAAATCTGAAGGACACAAGGGCTCACCCAAGCACTGCCGAGGGTAGGGCTACTCCTCCAGTCCCTTCCAGTATGACTTGTTCTCCCTCCATTCACTGTCCAGCCCAACCTGAGATGGCTACAAACACTGCTGAGCCCCTGCTCTGGAGATGTCTCCTCCACCACTGGCACTTCAGCCTCCTGAGGGAAAGCTGATTTGGCCCCTTACATGTCATCTCATGTTTTTCAGTAGGAAATTTAAATTGCACATATCTAATTAATGGAAAACAGGAATAAACAAGCAGATTGCTTACTTCAATTACGTGCACAGCGCCTGCGGGGTTACCATTTAAAAAACACAAAGAAAGAAAACAGTCAAAATGGGTAAAAAGACACAAGTGGGAGTCTACAACCTGCACCTTACCTTGATGATGACTAAAAACACCCTCTGCCAAGAGTGAAAAGAGGGAAGTTATTCTTGGCAAATTAGTATAATCCAAATTTTTTCAGCCATCTGTAAATAACATTTACCTGGAGCAGCTTTACATAATTAAATGGCTTCCTTATGAGTGTTGCAGAGATCCATCTGCATAGAGAGGGAATAACTCATTCAAAATAAAGACAGAGAAGGAGAGAAATCAGAAGCTCTCCATTAGTTTATTTAAATTTCTCCCAGAGGCAATTTCTCCAGAATCCCCCAAATTCCATGAAGTCAAGCATCTGCTTTCCTTGCAGCTTAACGTACTGAAAGAAGCATTACCTGGACAAACAATCCTCTCTCTAAGCAGCTTAACAAGTTTGTGTAAATGTTTGAGCTGCTGTAAAGAGGCAAGAAAGTCATTCCATATCCTATTTAGAAAGGTAAACAATTTTCTTGTTATTTTGAGTCCCTCAACTATTTGCACAACCAGATGGATTAGATGAATACTCTGTGGGATGGCGATCCTGGGTGACAGGACTCAACATGTAGAAAAGGCTCAAAACTGGGAGTGCAAAGCGGTTTCCAATTCAGTGATTTTAATAATTAGATGCAAACCCAAGTTCTTTGAATGACTTGATTTGTATTTAGTAAGAATGTTAGTAAGACTGATGATCAAAATTCGTTGTTCAGCTGCATTTCAAAATTAAAATGGCCAACAATGCCAGCACACTGAATTCCGCTGCTGATCCTCTGTGCAAACCAGATGATTGTAAAACAAACACCAGAGTTATTTCTGTTGCCTTCTGTATTCAGTAGCTGTCTGTGTTTGGTACTAAGCAGGATTGGTTGAGACATTTGGCATTTCACCTTCCTCCTTTTCATCTGGTTGTTTAATTTTCCTAAGCACCTGTGGGAATACTTCCCCATTACAAAAGAAAAAAAAGAGCTACAAAAAATACAATAACTTTCTGTTCAAACATCTCTATGGGACTGAAGGAGTCTCATTAACTAAAATTTAGCTCTACAATAGCTTTAGAAGTAAGCACTCCACTAGTATTGCAGCTGGAGTTCCTCACTCAAAATGAACTGGAGGACCAGGTTCTTTTCTGGTTTACACACAGATTTCAGTGATTGCATCAGAAAACCCCAGAGACCGACAGGATTCAGTTTTATTGCAGCCATCCAAACCCTGTCTGAGAAAACAAACTTTTTACCTTATCAAATGCCCAGGCATTCCTGTGAAGCCATGCAGTGATCATCATCTCAGATTTAATTGTATTAATGGGATGAAGCTAAATAAACTCCTAGCTTGCAGTGAATATCTCTGGATCATTATTTGCATTTTCTTAGCCACAAAGGTGTTACGTGACTAGAAATAATTTAATACCAAACACTACAGGGAAACATTCACCAGATGTGTTAACGGTTCTGAACCCCAGCACAAGATGCTCTCCAGATAGAAAATTTAGGAATAAGGTTTATGCAACATATGGTCAGGAGGTACAGCCTTTATTCTTACACGCTAGCTGGTGTTTTAGTGATACCACAGATATGAGACCAGAGATGTTTGAGATGTGAGCAGCTCACACCAAGCTATAAATGCCAAAGATCCTCCGGACAGGACCAGATTCCTGCCTGCCACCAAGCACAGCCTGGCCCACTGTGACACAGACCCCCCAGGGGTTGCAGACCCTACAGAAATGTAAATTGCTTAGGATCATAGGATAATTCAGGCTAGAAGCGACTTCAGGATGTCTCTAGTCCAACCCCCTGCTCAAAGCAGGGTCAGCCACGAGATCAGACCAGTTTATTCACAGAATCATATAGGGTTGGAAGGGACCTCTGGAAATCATCTAGTCCAATCCCCCTGCCAAAGCAGGTCCACCCAAAGCAGGTTGCACAGGAACTTGTCCAGGCGGGTTTTGAATGTCTCCAAAGAACAAGACTCCACCACATCCCTGGGCAGCTTGTTCCAGTGCTCTACCGCTCCCACAGTAAAGAAGTTACTCCTCACGTTTAGGTGGAACTTCTTATATTCAAGTTTGTGCCCATTTCCTCTTGTCCTGTCACTGGGCACCAGTGAAAAAAGACCAGCCCCATCCTCCTGGTACCCTCCCTTTAAGTATTTGTAAGTATTGATTAGATCCCCCACTAAGTCTTCTCTTCTCGAGACTAAAAAGACCCAAGTCCCTCAGCCTCTCCTCGTAGGAGAGATGCTCCAGGCCCTTAATCATGATGTTATCAAACATCAAAGGTACCTTTAGAAATGGCCAGATTCAGAGCTCAGTTCCATTGCTGGAGTGCTATTGATACAGGGGGGGCTTTGAATCAGACGTAGTCTGTAGTCCAGATTTGCCAGCAGTGGGGGGCCAAAGCTGTATGTTCACAATAGCAAATGCACCTAGCACAGTTATCTGAGCTACAGAGCTTCTTAACATGCACAGTGGCCATCTGTCCAGGATGTCTCGTGTCTGGTAGTCCATGTTGCTGAACATGTGATAATCATCATCCAAATCAATAGGCCTAAAGGAAGGAACAGTTTTTGCCTGCCTCAGTGAATACACCTGGTAGCTGAGTGGAGTCAGTGCTAACGTAACCAAGATCAGAATCTAGCCCTGGGTTTGTAGAAGACAATGCAAACTGTATCAAGCAGTTTGACCTACTTTTCTCCATCTATATGGAATTCATCCTTAATTTGCCAAGTTAGCACTAAACCTGTCCAATTCTCTCAGGCTCCAGCGTCGCAGGTACAACTCAGTGCCGTAAGATAACTAAATCATATGCGTGACTGAAATACCCCAGATAATACAAAGCATGCAAAAGAGATGTAATCAATTTTAGAACAAAGTAAAATCTGCAGTCATTTATCCTACTTCCACTAATATCTACAGATAAGTAATGTCATGCGTGAAATATTTCCATCACTTTTGTTCCAGTGGTGCAAATCTTCTAGCAAGTACTAGAAAGCAAAAATAAACATCAATGAAGTGCAAAAACAATCACAAAAAAAAAACCCAAATAACTGTATTTGACTTGTGTGAATAGGTTTTGCTAGAGAGGGAGGCTGCAGGGGTGGCTTCTGTGAGAAGCTGCTAGAAGCTTGCTCCGTGTTCAACAGAGCCAATGCCAGCCAGCTCCAAGACAGACCCACCACTGGCAAAGGCAGTGATAGCGCCTCTGGGGTAATGTATTTAAGAAGAGGGAAAAGCTGCTGCACAACAGCAATTGCAGCCGGAGAGAGGAGCAAGAAGATGTGAGAGGAACAACTCTGCAGACACACAGGGCAGTGAAGGAGGGGCAGAAGATGTTCCAGGCACCAGAGCAGATTCCCCTGCAGCCTGTGAAGACCATGGTGAGGCAGGCTGTCCCCCTGCAGCCCATGGAGGCCCAGGATGGAGCAGATACCCACTTGCAGGCCATGAAGGTCTATGGTGGAGCAGATATCCATCTGCTTTTAAATGAACTGAATAGATCTAATAGGAGTAGCATATAAAATCCTCACCAGTTTTATATCTAAGTATATCTCATGACAACAGAGGATCTTGTAGAATTGAGATCTACAGGTTAAGTTTTGCACAGTAAAAAAAGAATTCATTTATCTATTTCAAGCTTGTCACCTTTGCGTTTCATTGAGCATCCCTTTTGTATACTGCAAACACACGATGAGGAATAACCCTGCTGACCCTCTCCATGCCAGTCATTATTATACATTCTTCTGTCACACTCTTGTTTATTAGTCTCTTAGATTATCTTGCCTAGTACTGTCTCAAATGAAAGTCCTCTTATGCCTGTAATTATTTCAGCTGCCCTTTTTGGCCCCCTTTCACTTTCAGTCTAGCCTTATTTGAAAGGAGAAGATGATTTTGCATCCATTACTTCAGCTGCAAAGGAGCAGTAATAAGAAGGCCTCAAACAGGAATACAGTAAGCACGGAGGCTCCCATGTTATTAATATTTATTTCATGCTGGTATCTCGAGGCATCAGCTGAGCCAGAGTCCTATTGTGATAAGCTACACAGCCGTGTAGTACATGACAGTCCTTGCCCAAAGGACTGCATCATGAGGGATATAGGGATCTTGGAGACGGAGAATTTGTATTGCAAGTTTACTTGTCTAATGCAAACTCCTTGCCTTTCAGCTTCCCAGCAGATGCAGCCTGTGCTCAGTGAGAGCACGGTGAATGTTTGATAATGAGAGCACTTACATTTCATCCCCTCCAAAGGGAGCTGGTCCCTGCTGCCACAGATCCCCGTGCAACCTTTACCATGAAGCCACAAACAAGCCCTTCCCAGCATCTACATCTGCACGGGGTCAAAAAGCAGCACTAGGCCATCACATACCAAAGAACTACAGTGCTGGCAGTAGCGAGGGGCAGGAAAACTTAGAATTCCAGGGAAGAACCTGCCTGCTGAGCAGTCATGGAGCACACAAGCACATATGCCATACTCACATATAGCAGTCACTTTAAAGCATGAAGCATTTCAGTGACCAAAATCACTCCAATCCAGGCCCTGGGGAGAATGTATTATGTATCAAATGGCCCATTTCCAGAAAATACAAGTGTGCATATTGATAACGTCATCAGAGAGAGAGCATTTAAGAAGCATCAAACAGATAAATAAAAACTCCAAATCTCACTTAGAAGGTGGAAACCAAAGCATCTGAATGACCTGGACACAACAACCTGGTCCTCACAACCTCTGCTGCTTTCTGCTCACACCAGCTGGGTACGAATGCCAGGACAAGCCATTTCAGTGCCTGAGCTCATCCCTCTCCTCCCACCTGGCAGATGGTTCCTGCTCTGCATTCTCTCAGCCACCTCCTCCTAAACGAGCCCCTTTGCCCTGTGCCGCAGGGGCTGCTCCCTGCCCAGCTCCCTGCTCTAAGCTGGAGAGGTCTGTAAAAGCCACTGGAGGTGGACAGGCATATTTGTTTGCCTGCATTTCTCTGCTGGGAGCAGTTTGCTGTTACCACAGGAAAAGGCAGGATGTTTGCTATATAGGCATAAAGGTGACTCTACAACAGATCTGCTCACTGTGTACGTGACCTTTTTAGTAGAGGAAATAGAGCAAGGTCAAAAGGAACACTTGGAAGGAGACAAACACCTTCGCCAGCAAACAAGCACCAGTCCCACAAGCACTCTTTGAGTGCACAAAACACCCTTTGAGTACACTTAGGAGAACATAAAAGCAGCCAGAGTAAAAGAACAAAAACAGTGATGGAGGAGCTCCTTGAGGCACCAAGGACAGTAGCCAGCCCCTGATTGTTTTTCTTTGATTAAGGGCATAATATTACCACTAGTCACTTATCCAAGATGCAGGCAAAAGCTTTTTTACCAGATCCCACAAGCTCAGATCTTACACCTTATTTCCTTTAATGATTAAGAAAAGGTTTTCTTTCCCTTTCCAGATAGGTCAGCTGTCCACAATGATGCAATGGTGACGATGCTCAGGTTATTCAAGGATCCCTCTCTCCCCTCCTGCCCATCGCTTTCTAATTCTCTTTCTGATTTTGGGCAGGTCAGTCTCCTTCACCTGCCTTTATTATATACCACAGGCATATTTTTAAATGTGAAATAGCAGGTGGATTCCTAATACACAACCAGAAATGGAACACAGGCAACTGCAAAGCTGCAGGTCATAATTCCTGCAATGTTTCAGGGTGAACAGAGCTTAATATGGCTTTAATACAATTACCCAATTATAAATTTGTCTAATTCTTAGACTCTTATTTCCCACGACACAGCCAAATCAACCAGACACATCATCAAAAGCAGTAATAGGGGGTATATTTATCAGATATTCCAAAATGGATCATAAACTTTAAGAATTCCTAGACTTTGTGAGAGAGAAAGGATAGAGAAACTACTGAATAGAAGCAGTGCTTGTGCCATGAATAAGACATGGCACTGCAGTTAATTCTGTTTTAGAACAAATGCATTAAACATTTATTACACCAAATGTTAGTTTAAAACAATCATTAAAATCAGTTTTCTCTCTGTCCACTGGAGATCCGTTATTCATTTAAAGTTGATGAAGCTTCCCTAATTTCAACATCATTATTTCTATGTGCACGTAACAAGAGCCATTATATTTTAGATTCATATAGTAATGTTGCTCAATTTATTTCTCACACTTTCTATCTCCTGTTGCAAACCTTTATACTGATCATGAACATTTCATTTAAAAATAAGTCTCTTAATGACCCTCTTCTGGAAATACATGTACAGCATGTACAATGGGGGAAAGTCAGTGCAGAGTAATATACACAGATTGATTATTTCTGAGCCGGATCATTTCTGCTTTTTTGTCTTTCTTCAGACTTTGTTTAACTAGTCATTCATCACAGGCTTTTTGTACTTCATTATTTGCCAAGCTATCTACTTCCCCTCTTAGCTGAAGGCGAGGATGTGGGTCCACGTTTTCCCACACCTGTGTTATCCCCAAAGTATAACCCCCAAGGAGCTGGAGGCTGGTCTGCCTCTTGGTGGTGCCCCACAGCTCCACTGATGGCTGAGAGTTGGGAGGGCCAGGTCGGCTGGCTGCTGGTCCCATATTGCCTCACCAGCATGGGGGCTGAGGCAGGGAGCATCCCTGCTGCACGCCTGGGCTTTTCAGAAGAGAAATAAAGGATGGGCAGGCTCAGGCACTGGTCTCTGCTGCTGCTGGCCAACACTGGACTGACTGTAGGACAGCAGGGATGACATCTTAGTTAATAAAGACTGCTGAAAAGGGCAACTGAAGCCTTTACCTCTTAAAATACATTAATATACAGTAATTAACATACAGATCTTATCGGATTAGGACTAAGAAAATTGCTGCCATCTACTGCTGGAAAGAAATATGTGAATACTGAAAGCCTCTTCCAAAAACAAGTTATGAATTACAATTACCTTAAGGAAGTTTATTTCAGGTACATGCCTAGCTCTGAAAAGGGGGGGTTGTCACACACAAGCAAGAGGGACATCAGGCTGGGTAGGCAGAGTGCTCGTCTTGCTCTGTAAGTAAACATTTCTCATTAACAGAGGAAGAGAAATAGTAGGGCTAGCAGCCCTCTTTCACACTACACTGTGCAGAGCTGTACTCTGTGCCTGAACAACTCCTAGCTGTGACGCACAGACACTTCCCATCAAAGGAATAATGGCTTATACATTGGGGAAATCTTTTACTTTGTATTCTACATTTGCTTAAAATTAAGGTGGTGTTTTTCCTCTCTCCTCCAAATTCAGGTTTACTCATTTATAACAACTCAAATGAGTCGGAGGGGTCAAGGCAGTCTCCCATAAGTCACTGCTGCTTTGGGGGAGGTTAATCCAGCAAAAATGTTATGTTTTCAGGGATTCATAGATAAACTTTATGCTGGTCTGTAGGCAGGTATTCCTTGTGACAAAGGCAGAGAGAGAAGAGAGATCTTACAAGGGGAGGACATAAGAATCTGGAATAAGTTTGTATTCATTAAAGCCTTTCAGAGTGGACCAACAGTCCACAAACCAGAATTCCCATGTCTTGTTCCCTGTGTCCATCAGGTGTCCTTGTGCTTCCTCTTAGCTGCAGTCACTCTCAAACCCATACTGATGTTTGAACCAACAGCGTATTTTACCTCCAAAGTATTTGTTTCAACAGCTTCTTAGTCCCTTCAGCACCAGTGTCTCTGGGGATTTTATTTCCTTGTACTCATATGAAACCAATATGACTCCATCAATTTCCCTCACTCTCCCTAGCATTTCCACTTCATTTTCAAGCATATCATTATCTCCACTGCATGTGCTCAGCAGCGTCAGGAATCCTGCCTGCTCCTCTCAGTCAAACGCCCTCTGCCTAATCCTGCACCCTTCACCCCTGCTTGGACTTTTGCTCAAAGATTACCATCCTGGCACTTCCTCTCTCTCAGAACAAACTAACAAAACATTATATGAGATGACAGAGAAATATCTTCGTTACATGATGAGATCTGTGCAGTGGGTCCAATTCCTTTATACAGGTCATTCTTCCATCTATTTTTCCAGGGCATCCAGTGGGTGTGTTACTTTTGCCTTAGGTGAGCTCCACTGTCTTTAACATTTGCTCAATTTCCTCACACTATTCTCTCTCCGTAGAGAAGAGAGCAAGCAGCATGTTTTAACTTTCCTCTGGGGCAGGCAACCACTACCTTTGCTGAGCACCAGGACACATGGCTGTGGCAAAGCACTTTTGACAGCCGTTTTCACGAAGTCACATCCAAGTCTTTGTCCTACAGAAAAAAACATCATATTTTCTCAGTCCAGCTCTACAGCAGTCTCCCCAGAGCAGGCACAGCTCCGTTTTGAAAGCAGAAATGCCACCACCCATCTGCCTGCGTGACTCCACTGGTAGTTCACAAGGAGGGGACAGACTGACAGAAAGGAATGAGACCAAATTAGACCTCTCTGAACTACAAATCATTTTCCATTTCCTCTTAATTCTCAGAACCATTTTACTCTGTCTTGGACACAAAGCAGCTGAGAAACAGCACTTAGACCTCAGCCTAGACCTCAGAGCAGCAGTAATTAAGAGGGTGAAAAGCGATAATTTTCTTGAGTAGCTCTCTCTTTCTCCTGTACACACATCATGCGCAGTACGTTGATTCATGTCAGCAATTAAGGCCTACTCTTTAATCTCAAACACTTTCATCATATAGCCGGGAGTCAAAAGTGTCTGAAATGCCCAAAGCAGTCTCTCCATTCCCCACTGCCAGTGGCAAAAAAACGGGTTGAAAGAGAAGAATTTAAAAAAAAAAAAAAAAAAAAAAAAAAAAAAAACTAAAAAAAAAGAAAAAAAAAAGAACAAACTCCATTTATTGCTGTCTGAACTCAGGATCTGAAAGTCAAACTGTGCTTTGTCCTGCTCTATTGCTATGTCCTGAAAATGAGACAGTCTATAACAGGGACAGTCTCAGGTCACATACAATGCAGCTCTCAAAAAATTTAAAAAAAAAAAAAAAAAAAAAAAAAGAAAAACTTCAGAAATAGATTTCTACTAGTTTAGACAAAACCAGGCTCAGAAAGAAGCATCAGAGATGGCAGCCAGGCACAGGCACGCTGCCCTGGACCAACAGGATCTTCTGGGCCTCTCTCCTCCTGGCTCCCACGGTGCCTGACACAAAGCAACTAAGTCAGCTGCAGGTCATGATTTTAGAGAGAGACAGGTAATTGCTCCTCATCCAAAAATACAGTGTTTTCACAGGGGCACCACAGAAAAAAACAGACACCTACCATCTGCTATTTCCTCCAGAGACTCCTACTCATGGGGGCTTACGCCTGGGCATTGCAGCACCATCCAGCTGCAGCTGGGGACAGAAAACAGGAAGTTTTATGACATGGCAAGGTTTGGCTTCCCATCTTCCCCCACCACAGACACTCCAGAAGGTGACGTTTCCCTCAAGTAACTTGCCTGGGATGATTCAACACAAGGCAGCTGTTTCCAGGAAAAAGGCCATCCAGCCAAGCCAGCTGAAAGTGCTGCTAGTGTCAGCTAAACCGTGGCTCTAGCAGCAAATCCTTCCACTCAGCTGGTAGATCTTCCATTTCACTTGTGAACTTGAACTCGCAGCACTAAAGAAACTGGTTAGCTGACAGTCCCTACCGTGCAGCTAGTCAACAGATGAGCAGGTAAGAATCTGTCCCTGTAAATACAGACAGATATAAGCATGTGTTTAACAGCTTTTCTGAACCAAGACACTGGTGCATTTAAAGGAAAAAAAATAGCATTTTTAATTTGTATTTTCCTGACAGAACCAGGTGCCTGAATAATGTTTTCCCAGTTGGAGGAAGCCATAGAAGTCTTTTTTTCCTCCTAGGGAAACAGTCAACAGTCTTTCAGTGGCACGGAAATCAGCCTAACAGAAGCAGTTATGTCAGGTTATCCTACAAGGAGCATTTCAGATGTATTATCCAGAGAAGAACATCTGTACAGTATTTGCCTGCCAGGAAAAAGTCTCTACTGCATTTTCCCAAATGAAAAAAAATTATAACCTTTTGCTGACAGGGAAGTAATAATTACTCACATGGGAGCATACCATTAGAGTTCCCTTGATGAAGAATTATTTATTTATATACATTTGCCACGGAAGGGAAAAAAAACCCAAAACCTCATGAATGAAGTGCTGGTAGATTTCTTTTGCTAACAGAGCTACAGGGGAAGGAGAAAAAAAAAAAAGTCCCAGAGCAAACAGAGCACCTGAAAGCACAAATATCACAGCAAAGCAAACATCCATAGGACAACAGAGATGCCACCGGGGACTTAGCAGGCCCAAACGAGGATGTTGCCACTGCAGCACCGAGGCGAGCACCTCGCACCACAGACTGTGACCCACTCATCGAGCGTGTGGCTGGCGTTGCCTCCAGTTTAACAGTGCTGTGTCTCCTTTGCCAGCCAGGATTCTTGTGGGAATGTGCAAAGGCTGGAGGAGAGGAAAAATAAGGGAGAGACTTTTCCAAGCTCTCCTGTGGCATTCTTCCCACTGATCTCCCCTTCAAGCGATCTAAGAAGCTGACATAGTGCCAGAAATGATATACGAAACACAGTTTAACATACTCATTAGTCTGAAAACAGCAACACGTCACAACTAATCGCAAGGCTATCACCGTGGTGATTTGAAAGCAAACACTGATCTTTCTTAAATATATAGTTTGTTTCCTTGTCTAGTTATTGTCATGGGAGTCTCACTATGTGAATCAAGACCTCTAGTCCCACAGCTCTTTTATTAAAAGACAGTGCTAGATGTTCCTCTTGGATGAAACTCTTCATTTTTTCATCTTCCCCATGGATGTCTGTTTCTCCTGGCCTTCCTCAGTTCTGTTGATGTGCTTGTTGGTCAGGAGCGGGGGTGGATGTGAGAATAATTTATATCACTCTGATGTCTTCATGGGCTTCGCACAAAACTATTAAAACCAACTACTGTTAAGCCCCTAGGTAGAGAAGGCACCAGGAGAACTTCTTTCCATGAACACAGAGGTGTTAGACATTGTCTTCCTGCCGGGGCAATGTTCTGTCTTGTCTCTGCTTTCATTGTCATGCCTAGAGAGATAATTCACTAACTTTGTTAGTGTAATGACGTGTTCAATATCCCTCTGGTTCTGGCACTGGGGAGTAAAGGACAACATGCATGACTCCAGTCCTACCGCCCCAATAGTCAGCCAAGCATGCAAGGCCATGTCAGGGTTACACCTCCTGATTTATCTAAGTCCATGGCTAACCTACAGGCACTTTTTTGCTGATCTTGGTGCCCAAGTCCTTTCAGAAGCTGAAAGAAAGAGATTCCCAGAGTGCTGGACAGCATGGAGACACAGGTACATCCTTACCATGGTCAAGAAGTTTCAGCATCTTAGTAGTGTCCCTTGGTCAGGTTATCAGCTGAAAGAAGCAAGAGATGGGTTTCAGTCACCATTCAGATATTGGACACAAAATAGTCAATGACACAAAAGCTTTGGGTCAAGGACATACCATGGACCTGTCCTAGGAGTGCTCTGATTATCAGACTTCAGGAGCACAGTCTCTTAAGCCCAGTGACTCCTGAATTCTGCATAGCACCCCAGCCTGGGGCTGTGCCAGCTCCCTCCTGGAGGGCTGGAGACCACAGGGGCTCCTTCTGATGAAACAGGAGGTGTAGATTTCTTGCTGCAAAGGAAAGAAGGGAGATGGAAGCTGAGTCTCCTCTCACCCTATCTCTGCCCCTAGGTTAGGTATAAGGTGACATTTCCCAGCCTGGGAGGCACACCTTGGCAACCAAACACTACGAAGTGCAAATGCAGGTGCCTACATACTACCACACATAATTAATTCACTGAAGCAAAACACTGGCTAAGAAAAGGACAAAAGAGATCTGTGTCCAGTTGACCTAGAAGATATAGGCAAGGACACTAACCTTGTGGTGGAAGGCCAGGCTCTTGAGGTCCTTGCTGTTATACAGTCCTGAGCCCTGATCCTGGCATGTTTCCTGAGCACCGCCTTATTCCTAACAACATCATCTGACGGAAGCATTGCCTAAATAAGGACTGTAGAATCAGGCTTGAAATTTCCATAAGAACATGATCATAACACTTGGCAGAATAATGTCTCACGGCTCCACTAGATTATTTATATCTTTGATTCCTGCTAACAGTCTTGTCAAATGAGTACAGATATATTATTTTAATTATCTCAAGCTTGTAGAGATTTAAACATCTGTTATAGGTGTTCAATAAGTATTAGAACAGCAATCAATTTTTTCTTAAACAGGGGAGTGATTCATGATGCTCTGTGAATGCACAAACTCACTATAGTCAATACCAGAAAGATACTTTGAAAGAAAGCAGGAGGCTCTTTTAATTAGCTTCTAATTAATTCTATTTGGGAAGTCTAGATGAAACATAACATTTAGGAACACTAAAAGTAATTTAATTACAGGATTTGGTGTGTTATCCTCAGATCTTTCATTGCCAAAGCAGCAGTGTTTTCTGTTGTTTCCCAGCAGGACAGTGTTTATGGATTTTCTATACAACTTATGTTGAACATCCTCTGTCCCACATGGCTTTCCTGCTTATGCAATAGATTTATCAGTTAGCAGTGATGGACCATCGGAAGAATTTAGCCCAGAGCTTTGCTTGATGAGATTTGAATCCCCCTTGGGCATTACTTAACATCAGTAAAAATCAAAAAGGAAGAGGCTGCCAGGTTTGACTTGGCACACAGGGCTCCATTAAAACAGCATGTCTTGTGGAGACCGCAGATAGGTCTTGGAGTACCAGCCTTTATGTCTAGCATCTATCCTGAGGTGAATAAAAGGACAAATATTCATCTCTAGAGTAACAGTATGCAAACTCAGGGGACTTCATTCCCTGAGTAACTTCTCTGAAGTCAGGGCCAGTATAGAAGGGTCAAAGCAGTGGGCAACGGGAGCCCAGGATGTGAAGAGGGGCTTGGTACTACATTTCTCAAGTACCACTCCATTCCTAACGGTAGAGCTGGTCTTGTGTCAACACTTTCCAAGGACTTGTATAGAATTAGACTTCAGGTCCTTGGGTAGAGCTGCTAGCTCAACTCCTGACCCTCTGATGCACCCACCAGCCCTCACCAGAGAGCAACACCCGCTGGTGCTCCAAAATCCCCTGTGCCGCATCACTCTACTCAGGGTCTTAACACTAGCACTGCAGAGATAGCGCTGGGAAGCCTCACGCTGGCCCTGAGGGAGGTGGAGGGACCAGCACACAGTACTTGCTCTGTGGATGCTGAACAGGCTTCTCTCAAGCCCAACCCAAAAGCTGGGAGCTTATCAAACTCTCCAGTACACCATTCCCTGTTCGCTGTTGGCAAAGCCACTGAAGCCTCAGAGCTGTGACAGGCCATAGGATGATGGGTGGAGGGCATGTCTCTGCTGTGCCTATACTCCACCTCGGAAGCCTTAGCTCAGCCACCATCACCTGGAGCTTCTCAGATTGGGACAGCCGAGCTGTGCGCACCCCCACAGTATCTTTTACTGTCTCCCCCATTCCCTCTCTCCCATTCCTGACTCTCCTACACAGCAACATTTTCATCCTGTTTGGACCTCATCTGTTTGGAATCTATCCCAAAACACAAACAAAACAAAAAAAGAAGGAAACTGAAGACTACTGAACTCCTGCTGCTACCTCTCAGCTCTATCCTCTCATCCATTATTGTCACTTTAGTGACAGGCATTTTTACAGATGCTACTGAGGACCAGTGCAGAGCTGACATCCTGTCCCAAATGTGGTATGCAACAAGCCTTTAACAGGAATCTCACTGCACTGCGTGCTACTGGCACAGCACGTAAATAGTTAAACAGAAAAATGTCCCTCTTAAAATATTTTGAGCCACTGCCCTGGAAAGGAAAGGGAATAGGTCTTTGAAGGTAGCAAGGCTTCATTTCATGCAGAACAATAAAGTACCAGGGCAATAATAGATGCTTATCCATTCTTCCTCAGTCTGTCCTTGAAGAATTTTAAAGGATTAGAGAAGTGAAAGTTGAGCCAACTAAGAAAGTGCAGAATGCATTAAAGACAGCAAGGATAATAATGGTCCTTTTTATTAAGTTTTATAAGAGAAAGAGACCTGCCTCAATATGTGTGAGAGAGAGATATATTCCTGCAATCTTCACCGTAAAATCTTGCCCTTATGAAAGGTACACGGGAAAATTCAGCTTTAATTTTGGGAAATCAAGGAATTTACTCAAATTGCCATAGATTTCAAATCCCTCAGACCAAAACACAAGTGATCTAAAATCCCTAGGAAATTAACAGTTCTTTTATGCCAACCCTTGATGTTGCCTACCTGTAAGAGAGAGCATCTCAGCACAGCAGTTTTCCAGAGTCAAACCTGATTCAAGGGTCAAAAAAATTTAAGTCCATGATTTAATGTGCCCGCTGAGGAGCTAACACAAAGATTGTTATTACTTTGTTTACCAAGGGCAGTCTTAAATGAATTTTCAGGTGAGATTTAAGCTAGAGTAGAACTTTGTAGATAAGCATGCATCCTTTGAAAAGGAGGCAGCAGGAAAATGAGACACAGAGCTGTTTACGGGAGAAATGGATGAATGGAGTACCAAGGGTTATCAAGTTAATAGGACAAAGCCAGATGTCTAAACAGAGAAGGGTTTTACTTGGATATCTGAAAGATACAGTGAGCAAAAAGAAATACCATAGATCTGATTGCTGCCCTCCAACAGAAACCAGACAGCTTTTAGTTCAAATTATCCCCAAAGGCAGTGATAGGAATATTGTTCTCTCCTGTACAACAGATTTTATCAGTTCCCAAACCTCTAAGTCAACCCCGCCTGCAATCAACAGACAAAGCCAATACTTTCGGGAATGAGAATACTGATGCAAAAACAAAGGCCTGCTACCAGTCTTAATAAATTCAGCATCAGTTCCAAGAAAGCCTTTGGCCCTGTATTGAATGGATGAAAATTAATACACTGGATTTTTCAATTGGTAGAGAATTAATACTGGATGTAAACCCCAAATCTGTTCATTGTGCAGAGTGAATAAGAGTACAATGAAAGTGCCTGTTTCCCACCCCACCACAACAGTGAGGTTCCCATGGGCTTCAGAGACTTCGGGTGAAACCAGACATACTATATCACTCTGGAAAAAAGAGTGAGAAAAAAGTTTGCCTCCTGTCATTGTTCTTGAGATTCATTCTGCAGCTGTAGCCAGGACTCTGTGTTTCTAGCACCAATCTTTATTCTTATTTTCCAAATAAACAAATTGCGAGAATTTGGTCCAGAAGAAAAAGCATGTCTCCAAGGAAAAAATATAAAACAAAAGACATGTTTTCAGTACTAGAAGCATGAGATAGAGACAAAATTCCACTCCCTTCCACTAATTTGTCCTGATTATGTATGATGCTCTGGGTAAGGAGAACAGAACTTTCATTTTTTTAAAAACTCAGGCTGAGTTTGCAGGACCAGCAGTTTTGAAAAATATTACAAGACTGAGCAAATGTAACAGAGCTCACTGAGTAAAAAAAAAAGATGGAACATTGTACGATCATTTTTCTATTGCCTTTTTTTAAAGAACTGCACACAGTTATTCTGTTTGCAACTGAATCTAATTCTTCTAATTCAGGATCATAAAATCGTGTGGAAAAAAAAAAGAATCCTAAATTACTAAAGGCAAGAAAAAAAACTTTATACTTAGCTGTACTGGTTATAGCAATTTCCATAGTAATACTATTATGTACATCATCTAATACCTTGTCTAGAGTGAATTCTCTACTTCATTTTGGTACCATCCTAGAATTGTATATTTAAGAAGTTATAAGAAGAAAACAATTGTCCTGGGGAGTCACACTTGCTACTGTGTTCTAAATTCTAAAACAATACTTCTAAGAAAGCAGATTTTTTTTTTTATAAGAAACATTATTAATTGAGAGTAGGAAAAAAATATGAAATTTTTTATTAGCCTCATCTTCTAAGAAGAGGCCACCACTGTTTGTGCCCTCTGTCCTCCCACACCCAGGAATTACTGAACTTGTTGACTGGTTTAATTTAAATTCAGCAAAAAGTAAGACGTTAAAGAAGATATTAAGTTCCTACAAGTTTGACAAATATAAGTAAACTTATATAGGAGATTGAGTCATACTAAGGTACACAAAGAAAAAAGGAAAGCACTGCAAACTTTACTTAATAAGAGAAAATAATATATGGGGGGGGAAAAGCTCTCCTGTTCCTATCTCTGTCCTATGCAGATCTCTACTGCCTAAGGGAATTCAGATAAGAAGTCAGACAACCCAACACAAAAATTTGTTTACCTTGGCACCTGGTAAAGAATACAGAAAATGCAGGTTAAAGACTATTCATGGTCTCCCCATGGTAGGGGAGAACTTTGTAGAGTAGTGTAGATGGTTGGACTCGATGATCCCAAGAGTCTTTTCCAACCTAAATGATTCTATGATTCTATGCTCTCAAGCTTATAATTTAGGACAATGTTTTACTTAAGACAGCGTCGTGAACCTTTTTCTGTCCCTAGCAATGCATGGGCTGAATGTGCATGGCTTCTACCTTACTTTGTGGTGTTGTGTTCTTGAATTAGCCATCATTGCTTTCAGTCAGCAACTCCAAATAGCAATGACCATGTGGGATGTCAAGAACTGTCTCGGTGATTTCCACAGGAGCTGAGTTTACTTAGTGCCTCCCAAGTGCTCATCTGCAGTGCCCACAATGGGGCCGTCAGTGGAGAAACCTTTTCCTGTTCTGCCTAATGAATGAGGCATAGAATGAATTGAGTTGTACTGAAATGCAAACTACTTAGTAATGAATTAAGTTTGTGATCTCTGACTGTTGTGTAGCACTTCTTAATTTCAACATACTTCCACAGATTTGTCAAAATTTTCTCCATTTCTGGGGTAAAAAAATCCTTCAATAAAGTAAAAAATGTGCAGGCTAATGAGGAAATAAAACTAAAAGGGCACAAAGAGCTAGTCCCCCCTCACTACACACTGCTCAAAAGTATTTTACTATGTTATTGAAACATACATTGATACATTACCTACATAAACATGCAGCTGCCTGACATTTAAAATCATTAGCAGAAAGGACTTGCAGTGACAAAAGGCTCAATCCTGCATTTCTGACAGATTTCCAGGTCCCCCTGTGACATTAAAAGGTATTGGAGCCGCATAAAGAACATAAGATCAAAGAAGGAGCACTGGCTTAGTCTTTGGGATCTCACAACTAAGTCTGAGACTGAGTCCATACCATGGGCTCAGCCTTACCATCATGTGATAAAAGCATCACTGGGCTATTTTTACTGATCACTCACCTGTTTTCCCAAGTCTGTTTTGTCTTCAATCTCTGTTCTCTGAATGAGAAAAGAGAAACATGCCTCTAAAGACAAGTGAAAAAGAATCACAGCTGTGAACCACAACTGAGTAACATCTACCTGGTCTTGAATAATCTTCCCCATCAGGTGCCTGTAAGAGATCTTAAGACCTACGGATTTTTCCAAAGTAGGCCATTAGATAGATCCAGAACATGGCATCTGACTTCCTCCTCCATTCTCAAACTCCTTCCACAGAAGCAGAGATCAGTCTAACTGCTTTGCTGTGACACTTTGGAATATTACAGAGTTTAACTCATCCCCAAATCAAAATGACCCAAGAGTGGCATTTCTTCAGCATCAGATATCATTACTGATCCCAAGAAATGTTTCAATAAGAAGCAAAGCCCCATTGTGTCAGGTTCAAATACAGGGGACAGCATCTGCAGAGGAAAGTCAACCATCACCACAGGTGAAGCAGACAAGAGCCTTGAGGAGAAATAACAGCATAAGAGTGAGTAACATCCTTAGGGGTGCAGTAGAGAAGCTGGATACAGAACCCAGGTGTCCTGGCTCCCAGCCCTATGCTTACAGCACCACATCACTACACCAGGCACACAAATACTGCAGCTTTAAGCCTATCAGTCTTCATGTCAGGTGTTACCTCAGCTAACATGAAGCAAAGCTGCCATGGTAACTTCTCCCAAATTTATTTACTTTTTTTTTGCCTTGCAAGTCTTGTTAGAAAGCAGTCCACAAACACTGGGTCTTTGGGATCTTTTTGTTTACTCCTTTTCTCAGAGCTTTCGCCTCATCTTGTTTTACTGAATACCAACAAACCTCATCCAGTTACAGGTGAATACAAAAACACACACAGAGAGCAGTTTTGGAGGGTTTTACACCTCCCCCATCACCCCCAGACTTGGGCTATCCATCAAGGATGATGCCAGATTGTTTCACACTCAGATAATTTAATTTAGTTCAAAACAGTCCTCACAGCAAAACATGACTTTGAAAAACCAGTCAGCACACTGTTGTCGGGAAGCCTACCCTAAGTAACTTCTACTTCCAGGCTGCTTCCAAAGGTCTCTCTTGACTCTGAGAGCCAGCTGTACATAAAAGGAAACCAGCATCCAGAGAACACGGCAAAAATCAGAAAGGAAGGTTAAGAGGAAAAACAGCAGGAAAAAAAGATCACAGTTTAACATCCTACTCTTCAAAGGCACTGCTGAGTTACAGGAGGTCTATAAACGCTTCTAGATGCTCTTTGAGAGAATAGGTCACCGGGAGGTTAGGGAGAGGAAGAAAACCTGATCAGTAAAATGAAGGAAGGCTGTAATTTCACCTAAAAGAGGAGCTCTGAATTTGATGGAGCTGCCAGCACAGACACTACCACCCATGAGAACTTTTCTCCTTCCTTGTGGAGAATAAGCAGATTTGTAAAAGATCCACAGTCTTCAAAAATTGCCTCATAACAAGGCATAACACTATCTGCTGCACAGCCAAGAAAGCAAGAGTTAAGGTTGCCACAGTAACCTCCATCTGAGATGTTATGGCAGGGACTTTTCATGGGAGTTTGAAAGAGGAAGGGGCCCAAATCACACAGATAAAACGTAATGGGAACTGAGTGCCTCACACCTCCCAGCTTTTCTTGAGGGAGGAATCCAGTTGCCCACCCATAATAGGTCCGTCTGGCCTTAGTCTGTGAAGAGCCCCAGCCAACAGTGTCTTGGCCTGAATCCTGAAAGGACTCGCCTGGTGGAGGCAGCAGCTGAGGGTGCTCTGATATCTGCATGCATTTTACTTCTGCTCCAGACTTTGCAAGCTTGGACTTCAAAATTATATTCCTCCGAAAAAAGGACACAACCCAAACTCTCAGGTGGGGTTATGGCAAAGGGCCACCACTGAAGGAGGCCTGTAATTCTTCAATACTTTAGGGTCTTTAGAAAAACCATGATTATCTTATGACCAGCCACAAGACTCACCAAAGTCTCGGATTCTTCCTCTCTTCATTGGCTACTGTATGGCTGCCCTTTAAGCAGGATCTTAATGAACTATGGAAGCTCATTCCACCCCTCTTTCTCCAGAAATGTGCTATGCAATAAAATAAGTAGAACTCTAATTCAATTAACTCCTCTTCCCACAGTATTATTGCTTCTTTTTCTCTCATTTCTCAATCCCTTTTATTTTAATTAAATGTAACTAACAGTTAGTTTCTTCTAACTCCATTAGAAGGCAAAAATGCAATGCAGACACCTAAATGCTCCATGTATTCCCAGGCTGAGACCTGCAGAGTCCAAACTCCCTCCCGATTGGCCTTGTGGAGGTGAGATGCCACAGGGAATACTTACACTGACTTGGCCCCACTTGAAGTCTCCTTTTCAGAGGAGACCTCTGACTAGCCAAGCCCTAATGCCTGAGCTCTGCAGAAGAGCAAACAGCTGAAGACTTAACCTGATGCATAATATTTCATAACATTCATTTATCCTTCACTCTGTTGTCAATTTTCATTGACAGCAGCTTACGCAAGAAGTAATGAGTTTATTTCAGCTGTATTCAATGAAGACCTTGTTTATTACTACCTCATGAGCCCCCAGGCCTCCCACCATCACACTATACTTTATACATGGGCAAGAGGGAGGTAAGACTCCAGAAAAGTGGGAACAAGATGTAAGATCAGGACCCAAACAGTGACAATAAAGCTAAATGAGGTGAATGTGCCAGTGCAAAGAACATGTGCTTCACTCCAAGGCTGCAGTTCAGTACCTTCACAACAGCACTGCATTAAGTTATTCTGGCCAACGTTAAAACAAATTCAAATAAAATTTTTTTTTGGACAAAATACTATTACCATGCTTCACCACAGAAATTGTACATCCATAGACCTTTCCATTCTCAAGAGGTCTGGATATAAATGAGGGCTTATGTTAAAATCCCACACATCTATACAGGCACCGTCATTTGAAGAAGTGATTCTCTGTTTTGATATTCTAACAAATGTTCTTCCCCTAAAGTGCAGGAAAGACACATGGTGAGGAACTTGTATAGAGCATATGGTGCAGAAATAGCAAGCTGATAAGTCTTTAACAGCTTTTGACAGTGGTAAAAGATCAATTATTGCACCATAAATATTAAAAAGTTCCTCCAGCCTTTTTCTGGAATGAATGTATATTTAAACATCAGTGTTTCCCTTTAATAGCAGCCAATTTGCCTCAGAATCTGAAAGTTATGCAGCTCCACAAAGTTAAATTAAATGCTCGATTGCTGTATGTTTACATCTCCAGCTGCTAAAGAACAGGCCTAGCGTTTGCAGCACAAACTCCTGAAGCCATGGAAGCTGCAGGCGACCTGAAAATGGCCCCTGGCCCCTTGTTAAAAAAGAAGGGTAAAATGGAATGGCCACTGCTTTCCTTTCCCTTCCCTGTGCTTACAAGGGTTTACAGCAAAAAACCCCAAAGATGCCCCTGGAAAGTATTAGGCAAGAGAGGCTGATCTCCCAGATTGGCTATTGGGCCAGCGGAGATGGATAAGGGCAATGGATTTTATTCTCTGAATTTGTTGATGCATTACATTTCTGCCTTGGATTAATATACACACACACATGTGTGTGTATACAGACTCACACTCTTACTAGCCTTAATTTTAATCATGAAGAAAACTGGCAGCCCCTTTCCCTCTGTGGAAAGTCACTGAGGTTAAACAATGCTGATACAGGTTTCCTACTAAGATGAATACTATACATGGCATTTTTATGGAGATTTGATGACAGAACCACAAGTAATGACACTGGGGTCCAGTTCAAAGCAGTGCTAAATGGAAATTGACACTGAGCTGCACATCTTGGGTTTGGATCCAGAGCTAAACTGTCCTATTATGGTTCTGAAATTATTCATACGGATCCACTGTTATTACTTAAGGGCAACATACTCCAGTAGCACATCAACTTATTGCTCTGGAAAGCTTCCCATCTAAGGGAAGGCATCTTAGCATGCTTTGGCCTTTAAAAAAGTGCTTAACTGCTGACTGCTGTAGGTAAGGCTATTAAAAACTGTATACATTATTTATACCAGTGGGACCATACAGTGATAGAAGTGAAGGTCAAAGCTCTTTGTGTGTACCAACGGACAGAAACTCACTTGCTGTGTGAACAGACAAAACCAACAGAGAAATGAAAAAGGATACAAAGGATAACGAATTCATGAAAAGCAGAGTGGGGTTTCCTTGCTCCCAGGCCAGTACATCACCTACCAGACCAAATCACTGCTCTGCTTCTCACACATTTCAAAACCTGCCCATATTTGACTCCATATGAGCCAGTTTCCCAGTATGTATGGCCAGCCCTAGACACAGCAAACCACCTCATGCACATGTATTGTTTTCAGTGGAACATTTCTGTCCACGTTACTGCTCTATACATGGCCATAAAAGTGCTATAGTTGAACTAAAGCCAAGTAGGCCAATTGAAAATATTGTATTAAGAATAAAGAAAGAAGCTTAGGTCAAATCTAGCGTGAAATGGTGTGAAATCACACTTCCATATATAAAATGCCACACATATCACTGACCCATACCTTTCTCACATGGGAATAGCCTATTTTTTTCTCTTGACTGTTCTAGCTGGAAAGACACAACTTGTCTTCAGGTCTTGTCCCCTCTCCCTTTTCCCCCCATACCTTCCCACTTTCCCCTAATCAAAGTTCTTCAGCCTACCTCATTTTCTGCCACATCCAAGGTGCAGTGCTCCGGGTCATGGCCGTTGTCGATCAGCTGGATTGTCCTATCTTGGATGAATAAATTTAGCTTCCTCTTTTCTCTGTGCCATTTTGAGTATGGATCATTAGACAGCACAGGCACTATAGCTGTTGTTGGCCTTTGCATCATATCACCTAATGGCAGCCTTGCCCAGCAGTCTTAAGTGTTCTCCTTCATAGCAATTGTACTTATCTTGGTTGGAAACACCACTCTGAAGTTAGATCCATCTGCTCCTAAGTGTCCTTAGCTCTGCAGCCTTCTGTTCTTACCTTCAGGTCAGACCTGAGCCAAGGTTCAAATATGTCCTAGCAGGCTGTGATGATAGCAATTTGTACTGGTTTTTAATATCTTCAGCCAAACCTGCCAAGAAAATTTACCTGCAGGGCAAAGTCAGAGAGCACATGGTTAAAACAGAACTACAGCAATCAGTAGCAGGTGGAGTAAGCTAAACAAAAAGGAAATTTTGACAAAAAGTTAAAAATCATAGTGGTGCCCTTGGGAATACAGTGGCATGAAAAAACACAGCTTGTAGCCTCCTTCCACATCAAACAGATGTTGTCTATACCATTTGTATTAAACGATCCCTTCATTGCACAAGGCACAATGCATGGCAGAAAGGACACCATCTGACTGATGGGCAGATCAGCAGAAGAGAACAGAATCAAGCCAGTGATTGTCAACCTGCTCCAACCTGGGATGACCTTCTCCATGAAGAGACTTCTCACAGCTGGTTAGGGTTCACCCAGCCCAAAGGTCAGAAGGGTGTTTGTAGCTAACCTTCAGCAAAGGACTGCTTGTAGCAACTATGGCAAGCTATAAAAGAAGCCCTCCCCTAGTTACCAAAGCATGAAACTGAATATTGTAGGGGAGAAAGAAGAAAGGAGAAGTCCCCAGCCACATTCAGAACGGCAAGAGAAGAGCCTGGAGGCAGGGAGCGAACATGGTATTTGTGAAGCTGCCTGGGACCATGCGTGGCTAAGCCTAAATCTATTACCAGAGACCCTTAAGATGAATTCTTATTTCTTCAAAACTAGGCATTTTTTCCCCTTCGCTAACATTTATGTCATTTTTAAAAATGTTTATGCTTGTCTAACTCTGGGTAATTTATTTCTGCGATTTGGCTTTGCCTCAGTCCTAAGGGTATTTTTTTGTTTGTTTGGGATTTTTAAAGAGGATTTTGTGCTCAGAAAATATCCCAAATTGACAACTCCAGGAAATAAAAGTTCCCACTGAGCAGAGTGCCTGTGTCAGCCATGACAAGGCAAGTACCCTGCACTGTGTCCCCTCTGCTTCCCAAGATGAGCCACAACCTCCAACAGGCCATGCTGTTTTCTGGTGCAGCAGACTACTGCTTCACCAGCAGAAGCCAGCTCTACAAAGCGAATACCAGTTCCAAGGAAACCAAACGGAGACCAGTCACTCTGAACTGACATTCCAACCAGCAGACATGCTAACTGGCAACTGTGACCCAAAAAACCCAGAGGAGGAAAACACGTCACAAGTTTTGATGTAAATCAGACAGATGCCATGTTGGTTAATCACTTGCTATCATCCATTAGCAACACTGATTAAACCTCAATGTACTTCAGCTTCCTTCATAATTAGCTACAATGCAATGGGAAGGGAACAGAAGAGCTCACAGAGCGGAGCAGATTCAGGGCTCAGGGCTGAATACATGTTTGTTGGTGTTAGCCACCAGGTTTATAAGATTAGCCAAGAAGGAGAGATAAAGACAACATCAGTTCAGGAGCAATACATCTTCTTTGCCCAAATGTTAACCTCCATTGAGTTTTATACCCTAATACTCTCATTCTATTTCATATCACTTCACACTGCTATAATTTTCTTTTACATTCATTTTCTTTACCAGTTTGGGTACCTTCTTCATTACAATGTCCTTTACACATTGTTCCATAGAAACAGTTCTCTCCTTATAAAAACACAGCCATAACCTGAGTCCTTCTGATTCTGTAGTTTTATTTCACACAAGTGTCTGCTTTAAGAGATGCATATTTCATGCCTTAATTTCAACAACAACAACAAAATATATATGCACTTTCTTTGTGGTTTATTAATCACAGACTAGTGCTTCCAATCCAAAGCTTATCACAAATCACATGATACCTGCACACAGGTGTATAAAATAAAGGAACTTCTAACAAGTTCATATCTGATTATATCTGTTGCTGAGCTTGGCTACTATTCAGAATCACTATTAAGCGCTTCTGTCTGTACTGTATGTGTTTTTATTGCTAAAGCTGAGGAAATAGCAGGTAGCTCTAACTGTGCAGCATGCAAAGCAATGCCTCTACACCGTGTTCTTGTTAGGACTGGAGTCCAGGCCTGGGAAGCTGATGGAAAGAGTCAAGGAAATTCTTTCATAAGGTAGGCAGACATACGGGAAGAATTTTTTTTAAGGACATGCCCACTGTACCTAAAGAAAGTAACTGCAAGACCTGATGGAAGACATGTGCTTTGAAATTTACTTTAGACTTAGAGCCATTTTTGATCCAACTTAAGAGTGAAGAATTGTGATGTTCATCACAAACCCCTTTCTACTGGGCCATTGTCTTTTAAAACAGCATAGCACAGGGAGGGGCCAACTTCTCAGATGGATGAGCCACAAGAACATGTCAATTCCTTAAAGCCCACCCAGAGAACTCTAGACAAGCAACACAGCTCATGGGCCACTAGTGTTGCATCAACCTATATGGATACTAATCCATACCTGTGGGAACTCAGGACCTGGATGCAAAGTGGCAGTGCTCTGATCAGCACAAGCCCAGAGACACTGAGTGTCTCAAGAGCCCCTACTCACAAGAGAAACGGAGCACGTACATCTTCAAATGACAATGAGATCCGGGAGGAAATTGTTGGTTTTCTTGGCTGTTTTGAGTGTTGTTTTTGCTGACTCCAGCAAAAGTATGCCCACTATAATGTTTAGAAGGACAGAGAGCTTACTAATGCAGTGTCACATTGTCATTTGCTTCGGTTTCTGGACTAACTTAGGCCACAGACCCAAAAGTGAATGCAACAGCTGCATCTCCAATGAATGATAACAAGGAGCACATCCAAGGACGTGGCTGCAAACCCCTGCACAGATCGAGCAACACCTGCTTAGGAATAGCTACAACAGCTCCACACAGCCAGTTGTCATGTCCTATGGCAAGTGTCCATCTTTCACAGCAGGGCAGAGAGAAATCTTGCCATGTCTAGTCTTTTCCCCAGCCTCCCAACTACATTGCAGGACTACCTACAAGAAGCTCCAGCCAACTAGCTCTTACACCTTGCACACTGCCAGCCTCTGGCATTGGCTCAAACAAAAACAGAGGTGAAGTAATCAGTCTTCTAGTGATTGAAAACTGTTTTGCACAGCTACGTAACTTCCTAG
Organism: Calidris pugnax; assembly: GCF_001431845.1. Lineage (NCBI taxonomy): Eukaryota > Metazoa > Chordata > Aves > Charadriiformes > Scolopacidae > Calidris > Calidris pugnax. The sequence continues at coordinate 8,568,155 of NW_015090995.1, forward strand.
AAATACTCACTGCTGAAAGTATCGAAAGAGTTTTTTTGTTGAAAAACACTACTTTGATCAAGATGATTTATGTCATTTCAATTGTGGCATAACTACCAACTTCAGCAAATTGGAAAAAAAATGGACAAGTCCCCCTTTTTATTTGGAAAAATTAATTCCTCATTTCATATAATTTACAGTACTCAAAAAGCCATGGTTTCCAGAACATAAGGTGTCATATAACAGTAAATGAAATATTTTTATTTCATGCCTTAAATCATCATCAGCAATTTTTAAACACCTTATCAAGTTTACAGTGTCTCCTCCTGGGAAGAAACTGACACAATTAGTGTAGCAGTAACAGTGACTATTACTAATGTGTCAGGCAACAGTGGATAACAAATAACAAAATGAGAAAGGAAAACTGAATCACATGCAAAATAATATTTTATAACTGCCTTTCAATTATTTTTTTTAATTTTAGTGATGAGCTGTTGCCTTTGGCATACACTGCAGGCCAGGCAGTTGATGGTGAATGGTGGCAGTTGGGGATGGGGAATGTGACTTGAGGCTGGCACTGGAATTCTTCAGTAATTTACGACAACTTAAGTCAACCTGGCATTATCTGCCAACCTGTGAACAGTTTCCCTGCTTTTTGTGATTGGCAGGGATGTCTCTCATTAAAGATTGATGATATTAATTTTTAGATTCGCAACCACCCAGCCATTGTAATTAACATTGCATGAGCCAAAAGTAACCAAGCATCACTTTAGGATGTTCTCTGGGTGTTTATGCTGGTTTGGGTTTTGATTTTGGTGTGGGGGTTGGGGGCGGGGGGGGCATGTTGGGTTTTTTTCCTAAATAAGCTGTGCAAGCATGTCCAGGAAAGCAAGGAATGAATATCTCTGCCTTGAACCAGTCAGGTGAAGTGCAAAGTCTGTTCAGAAGTTTCAACAGCAGGCCTACAGTTCCTGACCTTCCCTCTGGCTCCAGCTGCAACATGTGCCAGACTGCACACTTCAGGTGGGCACAAGTGGAGATGATAGTGTCATGGAAATCAGACTTTGCACATCACCTAGCAAGGTCAGGGCAACACCTACATTAATGGAAGCAGAACTCTGTGTGTGTACCACAACCCTCAATTCTTAAAGGAGTCTAAAATGTCAGTGGAAATATCCCAGCAAACAATACAAAGCACAGAAGATGAACCTGAGGCTGCAATAAGAAGGGATTTTGAGGAACAAGGCCCACAGGAAAGAAAGTTTCCTGAAATTACAGTAGGTTTGAAAGCAATATTAATACTAATCCTAGAAATGGCACACAATGAGGTAGAATGAAACTTTCCATAGAAACCAATTTCATCCAAAATACTCTCTATCAATGAAGTCAAAATACCTTTTTTAAAACAGGTTTGACTGACTTCGGACAATCCAAAGAGAAGATCGAGTGATTGAAGCCAGACTGCAATTAAGTGCAGAGGTGCAAGGAACTTGCTTGGCGTAGTCAGGGTCACAGAAAGCAAGGACCACAGCAAGCCAGGGTGACACTGAGTGTGTATGCAGAGGATGCGCCTCAATTCAGGAAACCAGGGCTCCTTACCACAAAAAGGGGTCCTGAATGACAAACGAGCAAGACCAGAGCCAGCAAGAGTAGCAACCTGTATAAACAGGGGGAGGAAGGCAGCAGGGGAGGAGACAGAGCAGGGCAGCCTCAGGCACCAGAGGCACTTCCCTGACATGTGCCTGGCAGACACCAGGAGCCTGTGGGCCCACAGCTCAGAGCACATCACGCAGAGCAAGCCCCACATTATTAGATCCCAAACTACTCCTGCCTGTTTCATAGCTTCTGTCAGCAGTGGCGATACTGAAAAAGATAAATGCATTTTCCCCAAAAGCAGTGTGGGCTAAGGGGAGTAAATTTACAGTGACATATTTCAGTATTTCCAAAATTATATTTTGCCAGGATATCCAGTTCACAGAAGTGTCAAAATATTTGGTAGCAGCCTGATTCAAACTGACACAAAATATAATTAAAAAAAAAAAGTTGTAAAACAACATGGAAAATCTGCCTTTTGGCCAGCTCTAACTGATAGCCCAGTGTCAGCTCAAAAGAACTAGGCATGTGTTACTTCCTTCTATTTTTCCCTTATTACATCGCACAACTGTAAGAACAAGGGGGTAGCTTGCCTGTTAGATTTTGTCTGGCTATGAATCTGTCCCCCATTTTCAACCAGTAGAATTAGCAGTCAATCAGTCAAGTTCTTTGCTAACATCATTGCAGAAAATGCAAAAGGTTCGCATTTTTTTTATAGTTTTACAGCAGCTAGGCTACCTTTAGAGATTTATGTCTTGCTTTCATGCTTTACAGCGCTCCTTGAAACATTAGTAATATCATCTAGGCAGGGCAATAAAATGCCAGGACCCTTTACCACATGCAACTCTCTCTGACACCAAATCAAGTTTCTCAAGTGAAATATAGATTGAAGAAAGAAGTGGCGTGAGGAGCGGAATCAAATTCATCTCGGTTATACTCATGCCACTGATGTCAATATATTACATCCCTACCAGCCTAAAACAAGTGTTTCTTCTGAAAGGTGCAAGAGTAGAAGTACAGCTTTGGATCTGAAACTAGACTGACACAGAGGTCCTCATCTATTTTTAACATTACATATTCTTACACTTTCTACCTCTGAATTAGCCTTTTTTTTTTTAAATAATACTTTCTATTCTTCTGTTCAAAGCCATCTAAAAGAAGATTTAATAAGACTGTAGGAAATGTGCATAGAGGAGGAATAACAAACTGATTTTAATCCTACTATTAGTCAATGAAAAGATTCTAGATGAAAGACTGCAGATAACCTAATAGTCTTTTCAGTCTGTCTCCAATTCCCCGGATCTTGTGGTAGAATTAAACGTGAATTACAGCCATAGTCTGGTGATCGCACTAGATATTTATTTTCCAGACACTGTTGGAAAGAGACATTTACTTCAGCAGACTTCTGTGGACTTCTAAGCATCAAGCTGCACCAAGAAAAGACCTTCTCCTCACTCAACCTAAGACACCTCATGTCATTCTGACTATACTAAGAGCACTTAATATGAACACACTTTGTAGCCTCTGACATGCTGTCAAAGAAGGGGAAAACACTTTAGTACACTTGAGAATTGAATTCACAGTGTATTAAAACAAACAAGAATGAAATCAAATTGCCCTCAGAAGAATGACTTACATAAAATGCCTAACGGACAGAATTCAAACATTACTCAGGGTGCTGTTTGAATGCCATGACGTACGTGCCAATCTCCATCCTTCAGGATGGACCAGCAGCAAAATATTTACCATATTGCCCCTCTTGAAGATTTCTGCTTGCCACCAAGAAGAATTTTAAGGCTTTTCCCTGTTATGCTGTCCTGGAGAGCTGTCAAACAGGAGCCACCTCCTGCCAATAAGGCTGTCCAAAAGGACACACTGGTCAAAGCATTTTGTCCTTAGCTCACACTGCCACTTACTGCCTAGTGCTGTCCTGTTACTTGCTCTTGTAAATCCTTCTTCATACTCAAATCACTTTTTCCTTAACACACAGAAGTTCAGGGGGACCAGAGCTCAGTATGCCTCCAAACAAAAACATTTATTAAGACATAAATTATTTAATTAACACCTAGGTTAAAAATTATTGGTTATCTATAGCCAAAAATCTCATGGAAATGGGGCCCCAGCCTTCCAGGAATGGTGCCTTCCAAACACTGAAATGATGAGTTTATAATGCAGAATGAGATCTGAAACACAAAAGCTGCTGTCTGCAGGAGGCTCTGCTGTGCCCCATCCGTAGAGCTGATGCACAGCTCCAACATGTGTGTGTCATGAGGCCAACTGAGTCCCTGGCTTCAGGGAGGCATGTTTTACTGTTTAGTGAGGTTCATAACTGCACATTCTCCCCCAACCCAGAATATCTGACCAAAAGCCTGCCTCTCACATGTCCAACTGCCACGTTGATCGAATGATAATGAACAACAGCACTTGGTTGTTGATGGAGGCACATTCTAGTTGGGCTATGGTGTGTGCCCATCCCCTAGGTAGGCATCCTACCACACATGCAGCACATTAGAGGACATTAGAGTTTAGGAAGAGATATGTTGGCCGCCATGTAAAAGTACCCCACTACATGATTAACTGCAGCCACCAGGCAGGATCCAGTAGCACGTTTTCCTCACTGAACAAGCTGTGAGCCTGGCCCCACATGCTGCCTTATGGCCAAGCCTTTCTACAAACTGAGAAACTCACCCAAAAGTGAGCGCTGCTGATGCTTGGGGCAAGGACTGACCATGCAGACTATTCCCAAGAGACTTCACTTTGAAGTCATGCATATCTAGAAATTATACTTTGCCTGCTCTCTATGCAGTGAAGATTGAGAGATCACAGTCAGCGTGCATTGCTTTTTAGAGATCATCAGTGACAGTGATTTATGCCTTAATGGCAAATTCCCCATGAGTGCTTAATAATACAGATTAAGCCCTAATAAATGTGTTTCCTGCAGGTTTAAGTGACTAACTCTATGATCTATTAGACTTGTCTCATAATACATACAATTTTTCTTAGTAACCGTGGAAATTTCTAAAGAATTGTCAGCATCTGTGCCTGGAGTATTAAAGAAATCTATTTTTTTCACTGGAGGAATTTCATACAAATTAATTCCAGCCTTGGATATAAAATGCCAAAATTCATATTCTCTGTGAATATCTATTAGAAATATTCAGAACAAACACTTATAATCATTAAGAAAATTAAACTGTTAAATACTCCTCAAACATTATAATGAATCATGTCAGGCTGCAGTTTTACATTTTATTTTCTAGCTATTTTATCTGTTCTAGTTACACATTCATAGCACATAATATATTCTGTGTTATTCCTCCCAGTCCCTAATACTTTTATGTGTTGATCACTAAAGGAAAGTTTTAACATACGGCTGCTTTTAGTTAGCATCTGTCAGAAGCGCAAAAGATTAATGAATCTGGTGCTGAGTAGCAGGTCCAAACTTCACAAAGCTCCACTAATGTTTTGATCAGTCTGGAGCAAAAGGGTATTTAAGAGTCTCTCTGACAGCTAGAGGGAGGGAAATAATCACTTTGAATGAAAAATCTGAATTCACTCAACTGGTAATGAAATTGCACTGAATATTGATTCAGGGCTCTAATAAGCTCAGAAGTTCAAAGCAAGCACTGGAAGGCAAATATTCCCTCCTCTTCCTTCAGACAAATCTGTAGTACTACCACAAGGTAGGATTTAACTTCGTTCTAAATATATAGGATTATAAAAAAGTTCTGAAAGCAGTTCTGCAATCTCTCTCTCTGTCCCCCTCCTCTCCCTTCCTGCCCCGCATTTTTAAGCTGACAAATTTAACATCAACTAAATTTCAACCCAGAGCAGCACTTTACAGTGATTTACATCTAAATGAATAGGCTTCTGTCTCCCTTTGGTTTTCAGAAATTATGCAATTGGCTTTTTTTTTTTTTTTTACTAAACCAGACTAATGTGAGATTAATGTTCAGCTAAAGCTCATCCTTCACTCCTCCCAACCATGCCAGAGACATTAACAACAACGTCAGGAGTCAGCTTTGCAGAGGATTTCAGACACCACAGCACTGGAGAAGAGTTACTCATGAACAGCAGAAAGGGATCTCTTCATGTTTTTGTAAATCACTTCCCAATCTGTGTTTCCCCAGCAGAAACAGTGGGACAGGCTACACTAAGAAAGGGAGGGAAGAAAGTCTTTTGGTGAAAGTTTTGTCTAATTAAGGAGTTGCATGTGTGACATAATGATCAGAGGAGGATTTCCAGTGGCTTGCTTTCCAGGCTGTAACTCACAAGAGATGAGAGAGCACAATGCCTCTATTTGCGTTAACTCTGGAAACTTCCTGGTGGCAGCGAGGAAACTGCCCTTCCATCTGCTCAGACAACTGCCATTTGTTGTGTGCAGCCTCACATTCTGCAGTGGGATAACAGACAAGGATCCCATGCACTTAAAACTGAACTGACCACCTATTAGCAGTGCTGCCAACGGGGAAGCGCATGAGACTGTGGACGTCAAGGCTGTAATCCTGGTTATGTTGGTGACCAGGCAAAGCACATTGCTTTTTGATATTTTAATTCTATACCTGTAAAGTAGGCATGAAGTCCATTGCAAAGTACTGATGAAAACTCCAGACACCATTTCATAGCAGTTACATGCCACACTGACAGCTCACAGACTGCTTTCAAGCTGCCTCAGCCTTGTGCAGCCTGTGCTCCGCTCCCCCACACCCTGGTCATCATACAGAGGGGACTTCATGCTCCTTTAGATCTGCTGCTTATTTAGTAAAGTGTGCATTTCAGGCCACCACCGCTTGAAGTCAAATTATCCTTATCTTTTACCAACATTACCCCATCCCTCCACTCAGTTGTGACAGATACCAGCCTCAACCTCCCCAGAAGACACACACAGCTCTCTTCATACCATCCAGAAGCTGCTGCTCTCCCTGAAGAGCAGGGCACTTGCCCTCTCTCCTCTTTGAGACCTCATCCCTGCATACAAATCCCTCATCCTGCCCTCTCTGTGGGGGTGATGACCTGCCACCACTCAGATCAGCTGCCCCAGCTCTGAAGTCTAAAATATCATTCAGTGAGGAAGAGCCTAGAGACAGGGTGTGAGGAGCACAGGTACCCCTTTGTAAGCAACAAAGCACGACGGAACTCTTCATGTGAGCCTGGTCTCCAGCCTCTAGGTGTCAAATAAATAAGAGCAACACTGTGTGCCTCTAGCACCCTCTTTTCCTCCCGCTCATGCTCTGTGAGGCTGTCTGCATCTATCATCCAACCAGAAAGCCAATGTCCTGGAAAAAGAGTAGCTGGTGATTGAAGCACACAATGAGACCTTCCCTGACCACACTGAATGCGTGTCTCAGAATGAAGCCTCAGAAATGACTTCTTAGAATATACCAGGTAATTGACAGGCAATTTAAAGCTTTTGCCCCCATATCTTCCTTACTCTGATGTGAAAGCTCTATGTGCTAACAATTGCCTCATTATTCTCTCTCACAAAGAAAAAACCCTAAAGATTTCAAAGGCAAAACAAGTCCTCTTGTTACAGCTCTGCCCAATCCAGCCAGGTGTGACAAGGCCAGTATTTCAGCAGATCATCTCAACATTGCAGAATTGCTGACTGTTGTCAGAATGCCTTTTTCTCCACTCTGCCTCCCTTCCTCTCCTGCAGTAAAAAGTCTGATTGTTTTCAATTGGGAAAATACTAAAACCTGCAGCTCGATCTCTATGGGACACTTGTTATGGCTGTCATTAGATCGTTTTCGATCTTCAGGAAAGAGAGAGGAGAGCAGAAAATATCTGGACTTATGTGCTTGTCATTAGAGCATCATTGTTGCATGTTACAAAAAGCAGGTCAGATTTGCTCTATTATTCTCTTCAGTTGAAATTCAGAAAACAGAACCCACACTAAGTGTGAACAAATGCTCCTTTTTTGTTCTTTAAGAGACTGAACATATACAAAACCAGATGTTCTTGACCTAGATCTCTCAAACAACATCCTTCAATATACCTGACAGGTGATCGCGTCCAACTTTTCCATTACATTGAACATCACATTGATCACTTGTATCCATATCTACACACCCCTCAAAAAAGGAGAAGAAAGCACACATGATGGGTCAGCACAAATACTTTGTTGGTGACTCAGAAGAGTCACATTATTTATAGGCAGCAGACCTGAGTGGATTCTCAGGAAATCTTTGTGACATGCAAAACCCTCATGTTATTTTATATCCTCGTGGGTAAAAAGGGCTGTCTCTTGCTCTTCACCAACTTTTTATATGGCAACTAATCTGATTCCAAAAGCACCCAAAACTCCATGACTAGCACACAGATCAGACCCTCTTCAGGAACGTTTTGTTATTCGCTGCTAAGAGCTTGCTTGAGGTTCTTTGCAAAGCATCTATTTAAACTCTGCCTAGCTGAAGCAGGACTATTCGGTTTCATGGTGACTAAGCTCATTCATGCGTGTCTGGTAGGCACATTGGCTACTTTGCTGTCTGTGTGCAGAGTTGGGTGCTTTAACAAAGCATTCAACTACAAAAAAAATCCAACTATTTCTTACAAGAACACAACCAGCAGAAAGATCAGCAGTAGATGGTTAAAGATCCTCTGTCCCAATGGATTTGGGACTGGGAATTTGGTTTAGCCAATGTTAGTGATTCTGGGCAGGGGATGGGAAGCACCTTCTCACCATGGCATCCTTACTGTCCGAGAAGCTTCAGAGCTGCTGACATGCATGTCCACTCCTGATACCTTCTGTCCTCTCCTGGTAGTCATCATGTTTCACACCACAGACTTCAAACAGACTCTGGTGATGCAGTGCAGTCACACCTTTAAATCCAGGAAGCGTAATGCTTGATCCTGGTTGCCAGCATCTCCCTCTCTGCACAGCATGACATACCTCGCAGAGCAGCACATGGTTCCCAAGATGTCCATTGTTATAAGTCACAGCCCTTTGTGCATCAAGGATGTCACAGGACAGGACAGGTGAGGAGAACAGACTATTGAACTATGTCTTACGTCATGCACTACACAGGATATTAATTATTGTAGAAGACACAGCAGGGACTGGGATAAAGGACTGAAAGGGACAGTCGGGTTACTGTGACCCATTCCCTGCTGCTACCAGTACCTTGTCACATCTCCTTCTTCATCTGAACAAGCACTATCTCAAGAGTAATCAGACTCTGGGAGGGCTGAGACATTTTTGGGTGCATTGGCCCAAATCCATCAATAGCACTTCCATGGCAAATTGACATCTATGGATGCGCCTTGTACCTGGTAAACAGCAAGGCACACAGCATGCTGCCAACTGCATATGCTCTCTCCACATAGATCAATATAGTCATTGGGAAAAAATACTTGCTAAATCCCTGGATGCAGCATGAATATCAGGGTGAAAATGAGAAGGAAACACTACACATGTAAACCAGGCAGAAAGCATCCCCCTACATGCCTGTTAATAGAGAAAAAAAAAAATCTTACTGCAAGGACTATCGCAGGTGTCACAGTTTAGTGCCAGCTGGCAACTAGGACCACACAATTGCCTGTGTACTTCCCCTGGTTGGGGTGGGGAAAAGAATTGGAAGGGTTGAGACACAGTTTAATAGGTAAAGCAAAAGCCACACGCACAAGCAAAGCAAAACAAGAAATTCATTCATCCCTTCCCATCGGCAGGCAGGTGTTCATCCAAGAAAGCAGAGCTCCATCACATGTAATGGCTACTTGGGAAAACAAACACCATAACTCCAGACGTGACCCCCCCTTCCATCTTCTTCCCCCAGCTTTATATACTGAGCATGACATCACATGGCACGGAATATCCCTTTGCTCAGTTGGGGTCAGCTGTCCCAGCTGGGTCTCCCAACTGCTTGCGCACTCCCATACCACTCGCTGCAGGGTGGTGTGAGGAGCAAAAAAGGCCTTGACTGTTTAGCAACAACCAAAAACATTAGTGCACTGTCAACAGTATTTCTCATCCCAAATCTAAAACACAGCACTACACCAACATTAACTCCATCCAAGCTGAAACCAAGACAAGTTAAACCCTACGTGCACTCAGACAATGACTGCATCTTCAAGAGTTAGATTTGTCTGGACACAGACCCTGCTTTGTAATGTCTGCTTTACTTTTTCTCACGGTCTAGTTAGCTTCAGGATCCAACCTCAGGCTTGAACTCCACAATCAGCAATTTCTAGCCTAAGTATCCTAGTAAAGATTATGCTGCATGGAGCTTAAAGCAAGAAAAGGCATATGTGGGAAGAGCTCAGGAACCAAACAATCCTGAAGCTCAGTCTCAGCTCAGATTAATTTTCAGATTTTCCTTTATGATGTCTCATCTGCTATATATTATGAGGGGTGGAGGAATCAATTAATACAAGGCCCACGATATGGATTAACTGCTCTCTGATGGGAGGCAGCATCTGGTATTTAAAGAACAGTAGTTCCACCTACCAATTTGTAAAGCCCTGATTGAAAGGATAATATCTGAAACAAAAACTAAGCCATGGTGTAACAGTTGAGCACAGGAGGCAGAGATGTGTGTCTTTGCCGTATCAGGAGTTTTAATTTTAACTTCTTGAACATTTTATTCTTTGTTACTGCCTTGCTTGAGACAACCACTTTCTTCTCTGTTTGTCCATCTGCAATTTTGCAGAGAAAGAAAAACGATCAGCAGCTTTTCTTTCAACACATACTTTTCATGAAACTAACTTCTCTGAATTCTCCTAGCACATACAATGTCCCTGCTGCTGCAAGATAAAATGTGTCACTGCTCCATCTGCTACTCATTTGCTGATGAGTCTGTACAGCAACGTGCTGATGAGCAGAATATTCCAAAAAAGAAGAAACTGTGCAGCCCAAAGCTAGGGCCAGGTCTCATTAATCATTTTGCTGTGCTGCTTACAGTACCTGGTGGAACATCAGGACGGCCTCTCCAATTCAATATTTCATGGTACCATCATGCAGTAGTTAGACAACTCTTCATTTCATGCAGGAATGGAGAAACAGGCAGCAGGAGGTTCTCAATGCTAAATGATTCCTTATTTCAGTACTGCTCTGATATTCATAGGCAAAAGCCCTTTAGTTTTGGGGCAAGGAGTGATGACAATCCAGGTACAGAATGTACCCAGTTGTCACCCTCTTCCATATTGTGTTAAAGCAATATGAGAATATGTTGAAATTTTAAGACACACAGTATTGAGGCATTGCTAGCTATTTTGGATTCCTGCCCAGTGCCTACTTACCAAGGGGAAGTCTTACCCCATGTTTTGAAGGAAGAAACTACCCCTCAACATCAGCCATGGGGCTGATGGCACATGGCAAGAAGTGCGCAACCTCTGGCCACACTCAGTGGAGGCTTCCCACCATGCACAGATTGTGCAGGTGACTGGATGGATCTACCACTATTCTAGCAACAGCCAGCATCCTGCTCTCCTCCATAGCCCAGCTCGCTGCCCAGCAGTCCTTACTCCATCCTCCTTGTTCTCACCACAGCACCCTCCGCCCCCGCAGCCCAAACATCCCTGGGTGTCCTGAGATGTCTGAACCTACAAAGCCCTTACTCAGACCCAAGCAATGCAAGAAAATCTCCTTCTCCTCAGAGGGCAGACTGGAGAAGCAAAATACATGTTTTTTTCCATTCAGGTCATTCAAGTCTGACTGACTCTCCAGCCAGCTGCATCTGAGCAAAGACTGCTCCATTACTTAGGGCCTGGGGAGGCCTCTGGTATCCCAAGAGCTCTTAATCTGTTTTTCCCCACAGAGGCAGCAATACTCCCAGGACTGTGTCCTCTTTATATCAAATTAACTGGAAGCCATACATTTGGAAAAAAGTTTCCCAATAGCCATGTCAGTTTAAGTATATTTTTAAAACTTAAAAACAAAAGAGTCGATCTCTAAATAATAAATGTTATTCTATTTTTCAAAATAATTGAGGGGAGGAAATGATGATTATTTGCATTTCATTTTTATTTTTCAAACCAGCTGCAATCAAAGAAACGCCTGATCTCTATTGAATTAAAATCTGCCTTTGAACTCTTAATGTACTGCTCTTTCCTGCACTTTACATAAATAATGTTGTTATAGTACATGCCCAGTCACAAAGGATACATAGACAGACAGATACAAGAAAAGTGAAGAATCTGAAAGCAAGGTGATAAGATTTTCAAGGCAGAAACACATTTTTCTACTTATCATTGCCTAAGGATAACACTATTTGAAGCACAATGACATGCAGCTACTCGTGTTTGATGAAAAGGTTACAAAAAAAGAAGAGAAGAAGAAATTATGACATCTTCCCCCACTCTTTCTGATTTCAGTCAGAGGAGAAACCAAAGATGCCTAAAGGGGAAGCAAGGCAGCTGCCTTAAGATACTTTCTGAAATACCAAGTTTTTGCTGAACAACTATGTGGTGAAGTTATAGTCCAGGTTGAAGTTGATAACAAAGGATACTTAAATTCAAAAAGTCAGGCTTCTAAGACACCTGGTAAAGAAGAGCCCTAAAGGGGAATTGTCAAAGAGAAGCTATTACAGTATACTACAATTTCATTACAAACCCAATGATCTGACAAAGGTCCTCACCATCCCTCACCAATAGAGAAGTGTGAATAACTCATGTTTTTAGATCAGTGGTTCAGCTGGGGAGAGAAAAAATACTTTAGGTAGACCTGAAGCAATTTACTTAAAAATATATATTTTTATATATTCTCACAGATATATAAACGTGTATGTGTAACATTCAATAAATGGTAACAATTTGTTTTGGCTTGGACTACTCGTTTCAACCCCAAATTTTGTTTCACTTTGCAGTATTTCAAATAACAGCAAAAGTAAAAGTTGCAGCTGAACACTATCACAAAACCAGCAAGATATCATATCTGCTAATTCAGCTAGGGAAAGAAAAATCTAGAAAGAAATTAAAGGTCTGAAGAGGCATCCTTCTTCTACCAGCTCAGAACAGGATTTCAAATCAGGACAGTTTTTTAAGCACCAAGATCTCTCTGGACCAACTCAGTACTGTTGAAATTGGTGCGCTTTGGAATCAATACCAGAAGTTACTCCCCAAGTCTGCAAAAATTTTTTAACAACAATCAGGCATTATATGCCTGATTATATGCAATCTTCTATTGCAGCTGTTCTTCTCTTTATGAAATATTTACATACCTCTTAGAGGTAGGGTGTATGGTGACTTCATAGCTCAGAGGTTTGAGCATTCCCATGGCATACAAGAACCATCCAAGGTACTTTACCATTGCTCTAGTAAACATCAGGCTTGAAAAACTGGGCCTAATTCTAATCTGAACTTCCCAGCCTGAGAATTTCATTAGTTAAATTTAACTTGATTCAAAATAAAATATCTCTGTATAAATCCCAACCTTTTGGCCCCACTGCTGTCACTGTACATGGAGTTGCTGCAGGACAAACAAAGGAATCTCCATCTTGATCCAGAATAAGAACCACAAGCCTGTTCTGCAGGGCCTTGCCATCCCAAAAGTGACCTTGGCCACAGCTGGAAGTTTAGCTATACCCTCCAGTGAGGACTGATACCATAAAGTTAGTCTCCTCGTCCTAGATCTCATGACTGCCTTGCTATGCTGCTTCCAGCTCTTCTGCAGTCATACTGTGATTTAACAGGCTCCTCCAAACCCTCCAAGGCAGCAAAAAGTCTAGCAGCAACTACCTGAAAACTTCAAGACCCCATAACAAGGCAGGAGACAAGGCTAACCCTGGTACACTGAATGAACCAGGGCAAGCAAATAAAGCTGCGCTGCAAGTCCTAATTGCTCATTACCAAGATGGAAAGGAGTGCAGGATGGCTGTAAGAAGCAATCTGTTGTTACTGTTCCTCCAAGAAATCACCCTTAGTCTTACCCGTGGTCAGCAATTACCACACCAGCCTCACCCCCTGTGACACTCCCCCAGGGAACTCACGTACAAAACCAGGCTTTCAGCCACTTCCTAAAAACTGCAGATGGCAGCGAATTTTGTTGGCTGGCCACTTAGTGGTTTTTTTACATAGAAGGGATATTTTGTAAAAGGAAGTCTTTCCAAAGTAGGGGAAATGAAGGGTATTTATAAAAATAACCAGAATCCTTCCCCAAGACATTCTGAATAAGACATTCCCAACAGCCTTAAGGTTCAATGTCAGCAATGCAAGGGTCGATGAAGCACTGAAAAGGCACATCCCTCTCCATAATTAAAGGGTAACTTCATTTCTGATTACTTCAGCAGAGTGACAGTGAGTATGTGATTAACTCAATATCCAGAGAACTACACTCACTTATAACACCCCCGAAGAATCAAGCACTGACAAGGTGGAATGAAGGTGAAGGAATTTCAACCAAATGTTGAAAGGATGGAAAAGCTACTGGCAGTTGGAAGCAGGGTTATACAGTGAGAAATATTGACAACAGTAAAAATCAGCAATAATACTAACTTGCCAATAGATCTAAAAGCATTTTAGGTTGTGTGTGTGTTCTTACACCAGCTAGTGAATCCCTTGGTTTGCATATTGTTTCCCCCACATTCAGTATGGGCTATTTGTTTCTTCTCCCCATCCTCAACCACAAATAATTTCTGGAGAAAGGCCTAATCAGTCTCTGCTGTCTTTCAAAACCCATTGTCAGATATAGACATCTCAATGGTTGGGATTTATAGCAAAGAAACGCTTCATGAAGAACAAGATGGGCTTCTAAGTAATAAGGCAGAGATGCCATGCTTTAGTTTAACAGATCTTTTTTAAGAACCATATACAACATACAGTAGCCCAGCCACAGATCTGAGGCCAGCTCCATAGGTTACTATTGATATTAGGAGCACTTCACTCACTTTATCAGAAGCCAGGCATAAATTTGGGATACCTCTCCTAAAAAATACTGGTGAACAGTTGTTTTCACTCTGAAAGATAGTGGGGGGGTCTTGTTTTACTCAACTGATGAGCAATCCCATCCAAGAACTTCCCACAGAAAAAGATAACATGTCTGTAGTGAAGGTTCTGTTCTCTCAGATATTACAAGCCCAGGACAGTGAGAGTTCACCTCCACCAAGCCTGAGAACATTCCCTGTCTGACAGTACTAAGAATCCTGTTTGCTTGCCTGCAAAGGGCCCATCACTGTCCCAACCTCTGCCAGAGCTGGGCGAGGGGAAACCATTTCAACCAGCTCTATAGCCATGCCCTCGAGGACTTCCTGCCCCAGCAGTGAAAAATCTGTCTCCTAGTAGTGGCACTGCATTCACAGAAAACCTTCTTTCTCCTTCCTCCCCACCCCATGGACCTACTGAAGTCTTTCTAAAACTTCAAATTCTCATCTAGTCCTCCATCAGAGTCGTAAGAGCTTTACAAATCCAAGAGATAAACTCTTGCTTTTATACCTAATACAGTTGGGTTCCAAATCTCACAAGCCCACTCTCAAGTCTATTTGTTCCTCATCCTCCCCAGCTGGGATATATTGATCTGCTAATCTTTCAAGCTTGCAGCAGCCAAGGCAACACAACTGTACTTTCATCTAATTTACCATGCTCTTTTTGCCTTAGCCACAGCTTACATCAGCTTTCTTGCTTCCTTCCTGCTCTATCCCTTGGGTCCTTGGGCCAATGTCCTGGTCCTACAGGGTCTCACCAGCTTAATAACTTTAAAGCAAAAGGATTCTGTTCTTGTAGGTTTTGCTGGAGGCCTCCCTGAAAACCCCTACTGACAAAAGGAAATCCCAGCCATGGCATGGAGCTTCAGCTTAAATCAAGGAGAACAGCCAGGTTGAATTAGTAACATGTTCTTTCCATACTAAACACACTTTTGTCCAGGGCAGCACACATTCCAGCAGGAATAGCTGTAGTTTATGTCTGGATTTCAACGCCAGAAAGATCTCCAGCTCAGCTGCCACACATCCACACATTCCTATCAGAACCACTGAGCCATGTGCTGAGCTGTGCAGAATACACTGAAGTCCAATCTTTTGGGAAGCCTCAACTTGCCCTCTAGGGCCACCACATGTCTGAACATTCAAAGCTCAGGCATCACTGTACCTTCAGTACACAAGTTGCCCAATTACTCTGCTCTTGCACGTCAGTAAGTCTGTCAGGCCTCAAATTTTGATTGCTCTGCTGGCAGAGGATCTCTGTTCAAGGGAAACGCCTGCATCCTGATGCTACATGAAAACATCACGCATGCCCTAATGCAAGCCACGGGCTCTGGAGGGTCAGGGTCCACTTGTTACTGTGGGGCTGAAATGGCCAGTGCTCCAGCAGGAGCTTTGTGCCACAGAGAAGGCAGAGTGGTCACCATATGCTCCACTTGCTTCCTGCCCTAGGCACTGCACGTTGTGCCCATGCCTGGGGCCAGACCTTAGCAAGCCCATTCCAGGTCTGGTTCTGTTCCTCCCTTCTCACAGACTTGTGAAGAAGTGAAATCTCAGCTGTCGAGGGGTTGGCGAGAGGAGCAGGGTTTCTAGGTGAGAAGAACAGGCCAAATGCTCTCTTTCTACCACCCTCCAATGTGCCAGCTTCACAAACCTGCTGACAGTCCTTGAGAGCTGATGACATTTTTCAAAACATTGACAAAAATAGACAAGCACTTCCCCCCCACCATTGAAAACTCATCAACTATTTCCACAAAGCCCTTCTGCTCTCCACTCAGACCACCTTCACAGCCGGCTCCTCTGTATCAAAACATTTACGTAGACTCATCCCATTCCATAGTAAAAAACCTGTCTTCTAGGGAGCAGCTGACACCCCAACCCATTAAGAGATGCTAACATATTAATGGCACCTTCCATATGTTGTAAATTCTGGTCCTGTCCCCTTACACAAGAATTCCTAGTCACTCCCCATGAAAGGATTTGCTTGAGTGAGAATTTAATGTAAGGATTAAACAGAATGTAAATGAAGCCATTAGTACCTGTAACTAACACTGGAAATAAGGTTAAGTGCTCACTAAGCTCATAATTTCAAATTAAAAGGAAAAATAAGCACGTTTTTAAAAACATAATTCATAACTCATTGCTTATATCTTGGCTTGCTGTTAAAATATTTTTTTGTTTTACATCCATTTCAGCTTAGCAACACTAATAAATCAATTTATTTCTGTAACCTAAGTACATACACTTGCTATATATATAGTGTGTTTTGGCAATATGCAATAAATTGAACTGAATAAGCATAATACCATTATTTTTTTCTTTTTAAAGATATATTTATTTCCGTACTTCTTGTACTGATCATTTAAAACCTATAATTAAGCCTCTGTTGGATGTAAAAGTACCAAGATATTTGTTCTAGAGGGGCAATCCAAACACTTTACATAAGCAGGGATTAATATGCCCATTATGAGCCATTACTTGGCCTGGGAATAGACTTGCAAGATGGGATGCATTTTGGCTCTTATTCAACTTGAACTTAATATACTTACATTCAGCATATGCCTAAGTCCTCTGCAGAACTAGAACCACAGTTGTTGACCAGATTAGGGGCATGAAACCCAGATCTTGAAGGATCAACTCATAGATGAACAATGTTCTTGTGGCAAATAGTCTGACACGTGTGAATAATCAGGTATCACAAGCAGAGTAAAATCACACAGTTCTACTAGAACCCAAAATCCAAAACAACCCTTACAGAGGCTAAGTCTCTTTATGAAATATAGGTTGTCTTCCTTAAGGTCCTCAGAAGTTAGCTTTGCTTTGCGTGGCTCAGATTTTGAAGAATTCCTCCTATTTCTTATGTCCCTCCATATCCAAGTAGCTTTCCTCAGGCAAGACACAAGTGATGAGACACACTCAGCCCTTGTTCCCTTTGCTACCTAAAAGCTCATCACGCAAAGCCAGAGCCGTACAGAGCATAATTCTGTAGAATCAATTCAAGACACACGAATTCTGCTTTGCAGCTGAGGCAAATTAAGCTTTAGAAGCCTCCAAAGACCTCATGTGCAAGCAAAGGATGAAGTCAGCACTGCAAGAGTTACAGTGGAATTGCAGTTCTGCAATCGGACAGTGTCTCTGCATTCCTAGGATTAGCTGTATGTGCTACCTAGTCCACTCCAACAGGTCCAAGAACATACCAAAATCATTGACAGTGTTGTCTGTCTTTAAAATAAGAGGTCACAAATAAAAACTATCCATGTTGCAAGCTCACAAACCTGAATGCAACATTTTTCAACTCCACATGAGCTGGTACCACATTCTGGCAGTAGGGAAAATAAGGAAAAGTCATGTTAATGATTGAACAGTTGTGAAGCTGGGTAGTCAAGGAGAGCCAGGAGTACACCAAGATTGTCTTTTAGGCTAGAGAACACTGACTCCCCATTAGGATTCAGCTCTCAGTGCTTTATTTGGTTTTATTGATATTTTGGTAGGTTCCTCAATATCACTGTATTCAGCTTATATTGAATATCTCCTATTGCTCCCTGTTTGATTCATATACAACTGAGCAAGAAACTCAGAAGAAGGGAAAGAATAAGAGAGACAGACATTTGTGATGCTGGAACATCAAGATGCACGAAGTGTCATCATATAATTGTTATGAGAAATACTTGTAAAAAACACTAAGTTAATATAAAGATTTTCATACTTGGAAAGAAACAGCATGAAGTTAACACCTGGCCTCATTAATATGCATGTCAAGCTGCTTTCAAAATAAATAACAGCATTCATGTAAACCATTTAATATAAAAGCAATCATGCAGAGATGTACACGATCCAATTCCTGCCGAGGTTTTAATTTAATGTTTAGATCACAATTTTAGCTGTTTAAATTGAGCATCAAAATTAAGTAATAATCAAACACAAATGCTTAATTTTCATTTGGTTTAATCTTCAAGATTAAAGGCAGAGGTGGTCAACTATTTGGGACTCATGGCAAAAATAGCCCCAAAATCCAGAGGTTCTGCATTTTAAAGAACTGTCTGCAGTTTATGGGAAACTAGATTATGGCTTCCACTTCTTCCCTCTTATATAGAGAACATTGGTGACAGTGAATCAGGTGGACCCATTCCCTGCTTACATTCCTCTTTGTTACCTTCTTTAGGTCTGCTACTTTCAGCATCATTTTAACCCTCCCTAAAAACTTTTCTGTGGGAAGGATGACCAGTGAATAAAAAAGGAAACGATCTAAGTTACCTCCAGAAAGGCTATTTCTACTCCCACTTTCATCTCTCAGACTCCCATCTCCAGGGATAACATCCTAATAGGTTCCTTTGTCTCCTCCTCTGGTCCTTCTTTGAGAATAAACCCTATTTCCTGTAATTACATTGTTTTTTCAATAGAACAGAAATGAGTCCACTTTTCATCTAGTCCCTCTGCTTCTGCTATGAGCTTTAGCTCACTCCAACTTGAGGCAATATCAGCAATATCCAGTACAAAAACCAGTCATCTCAAACCTTCGGCTTTCTCATTTACTATGTTTTTACTACAACCGCTTGAATTTCTGTGACAGAGTCAGTGAAGAGATCCAGGAGAAGTCACAGCAGGTATTATTCATGTCATACTTAGCAGTTCTTTATGATTAAATTCTATAGTCAAAAAAGTCTCCTACCTTACCACCTTATAACTTAATCAGAGAACAGATTTTATTTGCCTCCCCAAAGGCACCATGATTCTGACTTTTCAATAAAACATCTTTCTCCTTTCTCCCTTAAAAAAAACCCAAAACAACAAAACAAACAAGGGGAAAAAAAACACAAAAACAAACAAACAAAAAACCCCCAAACTCCTCATATAAATAAAGTTTAATTTCTGTACTTTTGTGTTAAGTAACCTCAAATTAATGACTTGTATAATGGCATAACACTTAACTGTATCACGCTCCTACACACCCTGGCTCTAATATTTCTATCCTGATGCTTACCATAAAATTCTTCTCTCCAGTTGAATAACTCAACAAATTGTTGTGATGCACATAACACAGGTAATAAAGAGCTGGCAAACTTCACACACATATTAAGGTAGCCAGCTATTTCATAAGCTTTTGTTTAGCAATGATTGATAGACCATTATTAACACACAGAAAGAGATGCTGTAGCAAGTAATTTAGTCCAATTCCACTCATTGCTTTGTATTTGTGGAGGAAAGATGAAGATCTGTGGAGCACAGCTTGTCCATAAATAAGACTGCTTATTTGAGATTAGAAAGCCTTTATTAATGCAAAGCAAGCCATGTAATTCCAAATGATTTTCTGTGTGTGAGTTCTTGCACTGGAATTTTTGCAAATGGAACAAAAGTCATCCTTGAAACCTCAACTCACCCAAAAAGAGTCATAACTCACCACCTCCATGGAACATTTTTTGCAACTGTCCAGTTAAGCAAGACAATGCAATAAGGCCTGTCAATAAAAGCTGCCACAACAACAAATGGCTGAACCTATTTAGAAAGTGTGAGTAGTTCTTCAAACATTGTAATGAATTTTGGTTGATTAGCAAATGTATTGTTTTCCCCTATTGAGAAACTTGGCCTGTGCACGCTACCACCCTGCATTGGGCAAAACACCCCTATCTCCATGCAGAGGTGGAATGAAGCAAGCTGGACACAATACTAACAGCAGTAACTTAAAGAGGACAGCCTGACAGAGGCACAAGTCGCTGTGCGCCCAGTCTTCTCATGGCTCCTAACTCTCCTGTAATACGGTGCCTCATCGTGTCTAAGTATCAAACACAGTCCTAGTATAAACACTTCTCACGTAGGATCAGAGGAAAATGGTCTGAATTTACACATTGGGTTTTTATTTTATTTTCCAGTTCCTTCACACCTCATTTCAGTACCACTTGGGTATTTCTGTTACTGTTCTTCTAGCTACATTGTCCCTGTGTGATGCTATAGCATCTAAGAACGATCTGTTTGCTCAGCCTCAGGCCCTTAACTTTGGGAAACAGTCAGATCCATTTGATGTACTAGCTAAACATTGTACTTCTGAAGTCTACATTAAAAAAATTTATGGAAATCCCGTTACACTGGATAGCTCAGAGTACTGCAATGTATTCAGTGCCAAGTGCTTATACACAGAAGAACAAGCAGATATTGGCCTAATTCTTGACATGCTGAAAGCTGATATGCTCACATACATTCTGAGCGTATGACACTGTGGATTTAGCTAGTGAGGAACAGTTCAGGAATAAACTCATGAATTTAGGTCTTTTGCCTGGTCACAGTCAAGCAGGCACTATATTTCACTCTGCACAAATGAGTCCTTATTTGCTCATCTGAAACTTGAAGGGCAAGTTTACTATGTTGGATATTTCAGTCTATTCAACTAAAGCAGATTCCAAGATTTCAGATGACAAGGCATCTTCTGCATTGGGTCTTTCTTATCAGTCTGTGCTTGATTTGTGACATGGGCTTCACAGAATTTTGACTGTTCTCACTATTTTTCCCTTCAAAATTGCAAGTTTTAATGAAAGATACAACAAGAGAAACCAAGTTTCCACTAAATTTTGTATCTATTTTTCATCCCATTCTATATCCCACCCAAAACATACCCAAATACAGTGCCAAAAATAGTTGGAAAATGTTATATGCTCACTGCTGAGAGAAGCTCAGAATTGTCTTGTGTAAAAGCACATCTTTATGTAGCCAACAAATGGATCTTGCCCTGTCCCTGAGTGTGCAAGTGCTATGACTGCTACCAGCCCAGCAGCTGGAGGGCCTCGGGAGACGAGTAGGAAAACAGAGGAAGGCAAAAGGGAGCTCTGAGAGAGCTCTGATGGGTGGCTGCCGCCTTCATATCTCATGTCAAAATCTTAACTACTCTGTTACACCACAGATAAGTTCTTTGTTCAAGGTTGCTAATACAGTCTGTAATCCATAGGCTAGTGCAGGCAGGTTAAAGACTGTGGCACCAGAACACTAGTTCACATTAAAACTGCAACACTTTAATTTTAGCTAGAATTTTACCTTGGGTTAACAGTACAAAACACCCCAGTTTTCCTCAAAAAAGTAAGGCTGTGAGGAAAGGTACTCTCATCTAACCTGTTCACAGTGACATTTCAGGGAGAGAAATTCTTAGAAAGGGAGAACTAGAAAACAGCTGGTCCTTTTACTCTAAGACATGGAACCAAAACTACTGCAGCCATGGCTGAGGAAGCAATACTAGAGGGGCATGATCCTACCTTCTTTTGTGTGCACCTCCCAGCCAAGCACCTTATTGCTATGTCAAGAGAGTTGGCCATAGACCCAGCCCCCTGCACTTTTTGCAGCTTTCTGCATCTCCACTCCCTGAGGATGGAACAGTCCCTGCTCTCCCCAGAGAAGAGGGTCTACAACTCTCTGCGCATAAATGGGACACAGGAGAATTTGCTTGTTTACTGCGGGTTAACAGGAGAATCAGGCTGATGCTGGCCCTACTCTCACAGGCTGCCTGACGTGTATAAATAGTCAAGCCCTCAGAAGATGCCCATTATTGCTGAGTCTGGAAACCGGCTAATTTTAGTCAGTAGCAGAGCTTTTAACAGGGAAAAATCTTCATCAGCACAACCCTTCATTGCTGGAAGATAACATCTCTTTCACCTGAAAGACAGACTTACATAGTTCTGTCTTTCTGGTGACACTAATGAGTTCCTGCTCTGGAGATAGTTTACTCAGATCCCTCTAGCTGGTTTGCTTCAAGCTGTCAACTGCTGGCTGCACCTGAACTCCCTACTACTGAGTTAAATCCTCCAGGGTAGCACATTCTCAATGCACTATGCTTCCTGTATCTGCTTCCCCTCTCCTCAGATGTTAACTTTATTCTCTAAACTTAGACCCACCACAAATCAGGCCAGGAAGTGTCAGAGAGATCCTTAAATATGAATTTGTTCTCTTCCTCCTACATAGCCCTCACCTGCCATCACCTCCCTGAATATAGTTACCTTCACTCTGTCTTCTCAATCCCTTACTCACACTTTGGTCTTTTACAGGCTTAGTAAGAGGCAGAACTACTTTGAAATGTGGCTCCTGAAATTTTTCATACGATTCCATTCTTACTGTCTCTGAGTGACTCCAGATCAGGCATGTTCAGTTCATAAGGGGGGTGGGAAGAAGAGAACCACACTTGGCAAAGTTTCTGCCAGCTCAAGAGTTTGGCTGCCATCCTGCCTTCCTCAAAGGGTTCTGCAGGAGGAACTGTGCATTTTGAGCAGCTCCCAGCTGAAAAAGTACCACTGCTCTCTAACCTTGTCCACAGGACTAGTAGGGCCAAAATCCAATCCAAATTGAGTGCACCACTAAAGCCACTGGATCTGATTCCATAGGCACAGGGAACAGATCCAGTGCAAATAGCAGTCACGCATTTAGCAAAGCCCTCGTGCTTTCAATTCACAGGTCCTAAGCCTTCTGTTTCACCCAGTGATTGTGTCACCCTGAGACTAGCTCCTAATCCCATCCACCTTCCCACCCTTTCAATAATGTTACCAAAATCAGTGCTGATATTAAAAGCTGTCTATTGATAAACTCCCCTGTGGCTTCCATATCTGGTATCTACCTCTTCCTCAGCCTGACCCTTTCTCTCCTCTTATGTCCCATGTGTCACCTTCCATCAGTGGAGGCCACTGTCTGAGTGGTATCAGCCTTCCGAGTCATTGAGCAAAGCTGTAGGAGAGCGGCAAATGTACAAAGTTTTCATGGATCTTCATGCAAAAACTTCACTCTTTTTCCTTTTGAGTAATGTCAAGACCTGCACACTGCATTTTTACCATGCTAAGGGGGCAGGGGGACGTTCTGAACATGAGATCGTGATCTCGTGAGATGCAAGTTCTTCATCTTGCTAAACTGAAAACTGAGAACTAAACAAATCAGATGGAAACAAGAACTGCACAAGACTCTCAGGGCAGACAGACAAGTGGCTTGCAGGTTCTGTGGTGTGCCGCTATGTGCGGGGACTGTTTTGTGCTCAGGGGTAAGGACATGATTCACTAAGTGAGCTTTCCTTGGGCATAAAAGAAGGACAATACACACTAATCCAAAGCTATAGGGAGCTCTAGAGGCATATGGACACTAAAACATCAGGCACTGATGACTGGCAAGATTGAATTTATCAGCTATGAACAAATGAAAATAAAAGCAAAGGGGTAAAATAAATAAAAGATAATGCAAGACTTTCAGACAAATAAGAATAAAAAATTCAAGTCTAGAAGGCATGTAGGGTGCTATGAGTAAAGCAGCCTGAATCGCTCAGAGGGATACAGCAGCCAGGCTAATTTATCGAGATAGCAAAATGACATTTTCTAAAACAAGCTAAATTAATTATTTGCCTCAGCGCTCCCAAAGGAGAAAAGAAGCTGACAGAAAATGACATGTCATATAATTCTCAGGGTGACAAGGAGGGGAACTAGCAGAGATGCCAGGGTTGAGGCCTATGTATCCCTCCTGTGCTACTTGGCTGCCTAAGGCAAACCCTTTAGTTGATGAATGCAGACAATATACCAATGACGTGCCAACAGCGCTCTGCGATGGGGAAGAGTTCTGTCTGATCGTTTTCACGAAGCTCAAGACAATCTCTAGGTCTGACCCTCCTTTGCCACAACCTTCGTGTCTTCATTTCTGCCTGCACAAAGTGACTGTGAAATAAGAATTCTCCCTTTTCTTAGTGGCAGCTCAACACTCCCTGTTCACAGGTATAAATGTCTAGACAAGGTGCAAGGAAAAAATTTAGGCATGAACTCATGTCACTATTTACAAGGGAAACAGGTCAGAAGCCTTTTCCAAAATCACGTGAAATTAACAGTGGGGAGACCTGGCCTTCATCAAGCTAGGTGCAGTTCTTGTTGCATTGCTGCAGGGTGAAGGGGTTCCTGGCTTCCTGATACCAAAAAGGACCTCAGTGTAAGACAGACCTCCAGAAAAAATAAAATTTAGATCACAGTCAGTTTTTCTCTCAGCATCAATGTTAGCTCCATTTTTTCCTTTTCATAACTCGCTTCCGTTACAAAATAGCTCCCCTTAGTGACAGAGGGTACCCATGCATGTATCCTCTGCAATGTGTTATAACTACTCCCAGTCACACGAATGCCTAGAGATTAGTGACTGCCTCCAAGGGCCTCACTCCATCCCCCAGCCTTCAAGTCAACAGCAATGCTCCCATTGCAGGAAACTGCACCTGCAAGGACATGATATTAGAGGAATTACTTAAATATAACCAATTTACTAGATTAATAGTGGGGTAAATTACACTCATTTTGATTAATAAAGAAGGACACATCAACCCACCAAAAAGGAGAATGCAAAATTCTTTGTCATGCTTTTCCAGATTTCAAGATGTTCAATGTTCAAAGCTTGAGACAAAACCCAGTAAAACGAGACCTGCATATACACTTGGCATTACTGTTACTTTACTTTCTATAAGCATAGAAAGACTTCTGGGTACCATAGTACATAGATAATGAGATAGCAAGGTATAGTATTATTTAGAGTCATTAAGAAGTGGAATTACAGACAAGGCTTATCAAGATCTGTTTAACTGCATAAGTAGAGAAAAATCTTGACAAGGTGATAACATACTTGCATACTTGGAAGCTGTAATAATCCAGAAATTAACTGTTTTTCTTGCACAAGTCTGACTAGTTCATTTGTCAGCTGCACGTTTTCTGCCTAAAGTGAATAAAACCACATTGCATAGCATTATCCT
Organism: Calidris pugnax; assembly: GCF_001431845.1. Lineage (NCBI taxonomy): Eukaryota > Metazoa > Chordata > Aves > Charadriiformes > Scolopacidae > Calidris > Calidris pugnax. Next base: position 8,593,298 of record NW_015090995.1, read on the forward strand.
CATACACAATTCAAGCAGGCATGGTTACATATAGATAGATTAACTTAAGGGCAGGGGTGGGGGTGAGGAAATAACAGATAAGCTAGAAAATTCCTGAAATGTATTTAAGCAAAAAAGCCTGAAATGAGGCTGTTTGAATTCCCTTTTTTCAGATGTCAGTGAGTTGGAAGATCATGGCAATTGCTCACATTAGACACACTCGAGAAGGTAATCAATAGAGAAGAGAGAGTAATAATGCAATTTAAATTAATATAAATAGACTAGGAGAATAAATCTCTCTCTAAACTAAGAGATAAGTCCTTTCCCATTATGTTTCATTCTGTGCTTCTAAAACAGCATGTGTGTAAGTCCCTGATGAGATATGAAAAGTGCAAAACTAAGCTATAGAAGTATGCGTAGAACTACATGTAAAATACTATAAATAAGCAAGAGGTCATGCAAGAAAAGGATAATTTTTTCATGCTGACATTCTATAGATGTTCTTTTAGCTTTGTAGAAAATGAACTGCAGTACAAGCTTCACACAGCAACTGACATATCTGGATCTGCAGTACCTTAAAACGATGCGTTTTGAGGCATCTGTAGCAAACTGGTAAGACACAAGGACATTGTTGTAATTCCAAATGACTGGAAACAACCTAGATCAAAGCACTTGTGCCAGCATGTAAACAGTTACATATTCTGGCTTAGTCCAAAGCCTGTTGTCTTTACTGGAGAACTCTTGTTGAATCCCATGTTCTGTGACTATCAACGCAACTTCTAAATTCCTGTTCCGATATATCAAACACAATTAAAGTTTTCTGGGCATGGTCTCTATTAATTATGCTGATGTCCTGGTCAGGAATAAACAAAAGGAAGCTCATTCTAGTGCAATGCAGAAAAATCTGCACCTATTGCTTGGGGGACAGGAAAAAGGGAACAAAGTGTATCTTCAGCAGCCACAGGTTCCAAAATCCCAATCATAAGTAACAAAACATGTTTATATACATATTATATTTCAGATCCCCACTTACACCAGAGGCAAGTGAATCTGACTGCAATATGTATCAGGAGTTCACAGGTATAGGAAGGTATAGTAATCTCTAAAAAGATACCACACTAGGACAGGATAAGGAAGCAAAGAAGCCACACTTCAACTTCACTATGTACAATGCAAATCATTCCAATACAAAAGGATTGTTCAGGGATGAAGAGACAGCTGGGGCATAATACAAGAACACTGAAATTATTGTTGTTTTAAAAGGTTTTAGGAAATCAGAAATTAAAATCCTAGTCCAAAGAGGTGTCAGGCCATCCTGGGGTCCAGGTACCCTACAAGATCAGCCAAGCTTTGCATGGTCCTGGTTGCTGCAGACGGTGCAAAAAAAAAAAAAAAAAAAAAAAAAAAACGAGACCCAGGGAGGGGGGGGGGGTTTTTTTTCCGTGAAGGGGTGAAAAAAAAAAAAAAAAAAAAAACAGTGACCAGGGAAGTGAGGTGGGTTTTGTTCCCAAAGAGCAAGATGACTCTCTGAACTGATGTTTGTGCACAAAAATCTCTCTCAGCACAAGATCAGCTGAAGCCCAGGCTAATCAATAATTTCAGGATGGCAGTATGTAAGGGCACATTGTGTTGGAGAAAGAGTTGATCAATGTTTCATTATACTCTGGCACTCAATATCGGATGCTGCACGATGCTCCTAGCTGCACGCATTACAGTGTGGTGCTTTTTGCCACAACACAAAACTCAGTAAAAAGCCAGAAGGAAACAGGGTCCGTGGGTAACTTACTGGTCTGTCAATGATTCTTGTCTCTGAAATCTCCGAGCCCTGTTGCTGTTTCAACTGCCCTAACAGTTGCTTTGTGGCAAACCAACTCCCTAAAAACACGCTGTGACAAATTCTAGTCCTAGTATTCCCCTCTTGTGAATGAGGAAATGGAAGTAATCATTGTGGTTTTGGGTTGGAAGGGATCTTCAAAGGTCGTCTAGTCCAAGCCACCCTGCAATGAGCAGGGATATCTTCAACTTGACCAGGTTGCTCAGAGCCCCATACAACCTGGCCTTGAATGTTTCCAGGGATAGCACATCTACCACCTCTCTGGGCAACCTGGGCCAGTGTCTCACCACCCTCATTGTGAAAAATTTCTTCCTTATAGTCTAAATCTATCCTCTTTTAGTTTAAAACCATTACCCCTTGGTCCTATCACAACAGGCCCTACCAAAAAGCTTGTCCACCTATTTCCTTGTAGGCCCCCTTTAAGTACTGAAAGGCTGCAATAAGGTCTCCCTGGAGCCTTCCCTTCTCCAGGCTGAACAACCCCATATCTCTCAGCCTGTCCTCACAGGAGAGGTGCTCCAGCTCTCTCATCATTTTTGTGGCTTCCTGTGGACTTGTTCCAACAGGTCTTCCATGTCCAAACATGTCTTTCCTGTGCTGAGGGCTCCAGAGCTGGATGCAGTACTCCAGGTGGGGTCTCACCAGAGCAGAGTAGAGATAATCCCCTCCCTTGACCTGCTGGCCACACTGCCTTCTGGGCTACAAGCACACATTGTCAGCTCGTGCCCAGCTTTTCATCCACCAATACGCCCAAGTCCTTGTCAACAGAGCCACTCTCAATCCCTTTATCCCCCAGCCCATATTGATACCAGGGATTGCCTCAACACAGGCCCAGGATGCTGCACTTGGCCCTGTTGAAACTCATGCCATGGAAATGTCATGACTGATCCTATTATCCTGCTTCCAATGGGATCAAGACATGAGCTGTAGGAAAAGTAAACTGAAGCAGTAAGAAGTTATCATCTTTTGTATCTTCTTTGCCTTAACCACATAGGATCTAGGTTTAATCTTAATCTCAAGTACCCTTGAAATTTCATAGGTTTTCCTCCAAAGCTCACCAAGAGACCTGGATGACCGGCAGGTCGAGTGGAGTTTCTGACAACGTACATTGGAAATGAGCACAAGAAAATGCAGCCAAAATAGCTCTAGGGAGTTTATATCTCTGAGACTATGACCACCCCAGGAGAATCTTACTTCACTCAAGAGCAGAGAGAATCCCAATTCCCAGATGAAATGAAAAAGTGATAATTCACTGGTATCTTGAGAGTCTCTCTAGGATTTCCCCTCATGGAAACATCTTGGGACAAATGTTAAACACTTCTTTGAACTTTTCTAGTAAAGTGTCTGGTTCTGACCTGAAACGAGTATTGCAGGATTGCTACTGGGTCAGACAGTCTAGCTCTGTTTTACCTGACTTTTGTCCAGCTTCACATCCACGGATCATAAAGATAACACAGAGATGAGGAGAACCTGGACCTGTGGCTGATGGTGCAGGGGACAGCATGGCTTAGCTCATTTTAGCAAGCCAGAGAAACACAGGGGTTGCAATCCCCCATAAACTGGTGCCAGTTTCCTGCAGGTAGGACACAAGCACTTTTCTCCTAGTCTCCTCTCTGGCCATTGCTGCATTTGGAGGACATTTTCTTCATTCCCTTAAGGCACTGCCACTGAATGTGTTTGTAATCCTCCTCGCCAATCTTCCATTATTATCCCACAGCTTATTAGCTATTTCAGAGCTGTGAACTGTGAGGGCTCAGGAACTGAACCATTCCCTGCTCTGCTACAAGTGATGCAATCTCTGCAGAGGAGCAAGGGCTGGCTGGAAGCATTACTTCACACCATTCAGCACAAATTCCTGGGGTCGTGAGTCCTTAGCATCCTGGAGTCCTGCAACAAGTCAAAAGGATGCTGAGATCTTGACTGCTCAGTCACCTTTGAAAATAAGTGATGTCTTGGAATGCACAGAGATTTTTTGAAAATGGATTTGATACACATGCAAAGCCTTTTGTGCTGTCTACAGTCAGATGCTTCTGGGATTCTGTGTTATTTCCTACCCTTTGTGTCTGTTTGGCTGGATGCCCATGGGTTCACTCTCAGTGTGACGTATCACCTCTGTAAGAGCTATTCATATGATCCTGCTAAATTTTATGTAAGATTCATACCTGGATCCTACTATTTTTGCCTTTTTTCTCCTTGGACTTTCTGTAGAAAACAGACACGACACAGTGTTAATAGCGACTGAGTAACAAGCTGTTTAGACAGGGAAGGACACAGAATTTCCCTTCTTGCCTGCCGCGTTTCCCTTCTTGCCTTCCCCTCTGCCTACCGGGTTTTTTTTCTTAGCTACTACCAATATTTGATGTCTGAAAGAAGCTAATTTCAGCTGCTTTCCTGGGATACCGCAGAAAACAGTAGCAAAGTTTCTGGCAATGACTAAAACTCCTACAATCACAAAAAGCAGGTGGGGAGCAGCAACAATGATTGATTTTTTATTATTTTTTTGAATGCTGCCAAAACACAAACCTACATGCGGAGCAGGGAGCGCTCTGGAGACACAGGGGCTCTACAGTTCAAAGGGGGCTGCCAGGCAGAGGTCCCGTCTGTCACAGGCAGCGCGGCCGGCGGGCGACACCCCGCGGGCTGAGAGCAGCGCTGGGTTAATTCACAGGGAAATCCTCAATAAGCTTTCATTAACCATCAAAGCCCTGGTACTCACTTAAGATCTTACAGCTCACTCATACGGGCACGGCATCGGCGAGCTACACAAAGCAATCACCTGTGAGCACAGAGCACATTTTACAGAGAATCCCACTCCATCCCTCCAGCTCCCACCATCCAGCCAGCGTGACTCCTGCTCTCTCACCCCACAGTGCCTCCTTAGCTCCCTCCCTTTCACAATTTCTCTGAGCACAATTCATGTTATGGGAAGAAAAGTTACCCAGCCTGGAAGTTAAAACAATTAAAAACTTCAATTGCCCCATGATATTAAAAAAGTAGACTCTGATTTATTGGAACCCATTCTCTGCCAGGCCAACAAATGACCTGACTCATCAAGCATCCATCCAGACCAAGAATATTTAACAATATTTATTTCTTTCCTTCCCCTTCTCCCATTATAGAAGACTTGGAGAAAGCTCTGCACTTTTACGGCCGTTTGACAACTACAGGTAACTGATCTGTGGCCGTTACCTTGGAAGTAAGAATTTTTAAGCCAACTCCTTGTCTTTGTACACCTTAGGGTTTGCCATGCGTCAAGTTGTTTGTATTGAGGATGTTAAATTCTGTCAGCTGAAGAAAACCAACCCCATATTCAACATTTTTACTAAATTCAATTGAATTATCTAAGTTCAAGTCTCCTTTCTATGCACTTTCACCATCTCAGAAAGCATTGGTCTCAAACTCACTAATATACTCTCACTAATACAGCCAGATACTAATATATCAGAGATCTGTTGTGTCTCTAGTAAACTTCTTAGGGCTTCCCTGAAACAGTAGTCCTGCCGCAGACAAACCTGAACAAATTTTCCAGACCAGAACAACTACTAGCAAACCCAGGAGAATCACCATGTAACAAGACTGGGCAGAGCAGGACAGGGGCCCGAGAGTAATGATGGGCTTCAGGCAATTGTGGGCAGCTGCCAAAGCAAGAGGAAGAGGAGCTATGGAGCCTGGGGAAGAGAGAAACCCTGCTTAAGTTCACATGGATCTCTTATCTGACAGTGAAAAGTGTCCCATTCACTCCATGAAACAGTGATAATGTGTTGTCAGACCCAGCGGACAAAGGCACTTTACAACAGTGTAGCTGAAGACAGAGAGGTGTGGGCACTGCCACTAAACACATAACTAGTAATGAGAAGACAGGAGAGAAAGCAAAGGAAGCTGGAATGCAGGCTGTGTTCTAATTGGGTTAGCTCAAACCCTGTAACTATGTTAAGGAAAAGCAACACTGAAAATTCAACTGAATCCCTAAAATATAAGATAAGGACTGCTGGGGTCTAACTCCAACTGCTGAACTTCAAAGCAAGGAGATTTCCATCTTGTTTTAAGTGAAAAGTTCAATAGACTCAATCCAGCCACTTCCATAAACCAAGCAGTGTCTTTACCCATCTCAGAGTGATGGATAAAGCTGGCTCCTAATAGATCATTGTCCAGAGATCAACTGTCTCCAATCCTTGAACTCACAGTAAATGCTTAATAGTGCATTGGAGCTCACAATCAAAGAAGTTCAGACAGTAAACCAAAAGAGGAAAGTTTAATGACATCTTCTGTTTTTATCAGCCAGAAGTCCAGCAAAACTTCTTCAGTGACATCTGAAAGTGAGATCTTTCTCATCCCATCAGGGGCTGCTGAAAAAAAACTGAAAAAGCAGGTAATTCCCTGGACAGGAAAACTGAAAAAGCAGGTAATTCCCTGGACACAGAGGCCTATGTCACCACCGGAGCAGGAAAAACCTGGCTCCCTTTAGGGTCCAAACACTAGATCTGCAAAGCAAGGAGTCTAACCTTGCCCCCCTACCCTTGGCCCAGCTTACACCCCAAGTACATCTCCCAGGGAAGCATCAGGGAACCAGGAAAACCCCACTTTGTGAGAGACAAACTTTCCCACAGTCCCATTTTCAGGGACTTCCTACCAGAGGAGGGAGCTTTCCTTCTCCTGTACTATATATCCTTGGCAGGACTGGCCTGTCAGGAAGTATTTTGACTTTGGGGTGGTTAGGTTTATGCCACATATATCTCAGTGGTCACTCAGCTGGCAAAGGATGGCAGACCCCTGGCTACAAATCTCTAACACACATGGGTTCAAGACACAATGTCTGACAGAGACAGACTGGCTCACAGATCCACTCCACGCCACTCACCTCGACTGCAAGATGAGCATGTGCAGGTGGGGTTCAGCCAGAAGCAAGTCATCTCTCTCAAGACATTCACTGTAACGTTTGTGCCTGCAGAGGTTGTTCCAGCCCTCTGCCACTCTTTTCCTCTATCTCATGGACCTCCTCTGCACCCAAGCACAAATAATCTGCTCAGTGTCACTGTGAGTCGATAGGACTGGGCAGCTGAGCAAATGTTGCTGCTACCATCTCACAGCCCTGTGTGGGAATCTGTCAGTATCAGTACCATCAGGTTTGGAGAAGCACTATTTGTGTGCTGGCTTGCTTCCCTCCCAAACATCATTCCAATTCAGAGGAGTGGGTATGTTGTTGATAGGGGAATATAGTTGGATTCTCTGTGAAAATGCCTTTCTGTGCAGGAATTCACTCACCCTACCAATCGTGCAGAATAAAGTAGCTTCTGCAACTCTTGCACTCATCTTATCAGTTGGCTCTAATAAAGAAAGCAAGCTTTGAGAACTTAAGCCCTTAATCATGGGGAACCCAAATGGCTTTTTGGGAAAATTAATTTTCTTTTCTATTTCGACAGAAAGTCTTCACATAACTGAAGTGACACATCTGTTTGATGGATGCTGCCACAACACTCAGCCTTTTCGCACCGAAGATTGATGGCTCCTACAAATAGGTAAATGTCATTCACCAAGAATTAGGATCCCAGCTTCAATGGAATAAACAGAACTTTCCTGCATCTACTAACTGCTGAAGCATTTCCTGGGCACAGCAGACTCCATCAGTTGCCAAAGAGAGAAGGTCACTGCACAAAGAGAATCTCAGAGCAGCAGTGGGCGCTAGCAGTAGCCAGCTTTGCTCACAGAGGTAAAATGACACCTCCTGGAGATTAATTCCCCTTAATACTCCCAGGTCTGGGATGAGTTTTAATTCAGAAGAATGGAGCAATGTTTACAAAACCATCACAGCATTGGAATTAACAGGGTTTCTCCTACACGCACAGATTTGCAGAATCAGAACCATAATCAGTGTCTTACTTGGAGAGAGTTCTGAAATAGGCAGGTTATTTTTCCTAGTGCCTGCCCTTCTGTTATCTGCCCCTTGTGTCTCAGCACTACTTCTGCATTCATCAGCAAGGCCAGTTAAAAATCGCCTGAACTGCTGTTTGACCAAGTGCTTATCTGCACAACTGCACAGCCCATACCATCAGTTAGAGAAAAACAATTTCCCCTGGCTACTAGAGACAGCCTAATTACCTAATCTGACAGGTTATTAATGGTTCAAGTCAACAAAAAGTATAATGGATGCTGATAAGCACAAGCTGCCTGGACATTTGGCACGTACAACCCAGCTAGAAATCACTGCTGTGAAAAGCTGCCACTGGCCACAGGACTAAATTGTCTGATCTCTCAGGGCTTCATTTAACAGGTCTATCAACATGATAAAGAGACAAACTAGCAAGTTTAGTCCATTAATGAGGACTGTGAAACAGCCTAACAGGATAAAAGATATTTATGTTGCGGGTTAATGTAAAAATAAATCTCTGCTTCGTATCTCTATAATTACAACACCCTCCCTCTTTTACAGGGCTACTCTGGGGACAAAAATCATGTTATTGTCCATACTAGGAAGAGCAGTACACAGAAGGGTTCACGAGGAAATAGGCTGCAAGAGTCAAGACAGAGCCATTTTTTAAAGCATTGTCAGCCCTCCCGTAACTCACCACGAGTGCTGCACTATTTCATGGGTCTGTTTTAAAGACCCAGTTACTAGAATCACATGATCCCATCAGAATCTCAGGTTTTCATTCTAAAGAGGAAACACAGACATATCCCTTGCAGTTACTGAGAGCAGTGCACATACATGTAACCTGAGCAGCTCCAAGCCAGAAAGCATACAAAAAGGAACTCGTGCTATCGGTTATTCATTGTAATCTCAGGGTTTTCTGGGCCACTCTTATAACCACTTGGCACCTTTCTCCTGAGGTATAAATGCCTGGAGTAGCAGCATTGAGGCCATTTAAGGATGCAGAGAAAAAAAATAGATATGTCCCACAGACTTCAACTTCCAGTTAACACATTTCAACACTGACCATTACTGGAACAATTGCACCACAATGGCAAACAGTAGTCACACCTCCAGCACCCACGAGACAGGTTTTTCACAGAAAAGTATTTAACTTTAATCTGGTTCTTTGGCTTTTTTTTTCTTTTTTAATTAAGTAGAACATTTTTCTTCATGTTTTGTTGCTCCAATGCCCTATGAGATCTTTAATCCACCACTTCTGTATGTAGCCCACTTCTCACCGTAAGCATCCATCCTTTATTACTCATGCAGTGAAAGGGCTTAAGGAAGCTACCTGAGCAATCAATATTAGATCTTATGTATGTTTTGAGGCATGTCCCATCATTAAGCAAAACTTTACACCACTGAAATATTTATCACAGTATCTCTGCAGATCCCCAGAAACATGACAGCAACTCCTTGGAAAAATATGAGAGGAGACACCTACCTGCCTAAGTGCACCCTGGATAACATGCTTGACTGACACGTAACATGAAGATATTTCAGATCAGGATGTTCCATGTTTACAACAGGTTGTACTCCCTGAAAATAAAAGTCCTGGTGGCTCACTCAATGCTTGCATTGCTTAGAGCACTTTAGGCCTTAAAACCCAGCTTCTAATTCAGATAAAGCATCCATTGATTTCCTTGGACTTTTATTTTCTATGCCAGAAGTAAAACTACAGATACCTACATACTCATTCTGCAGCAAACTCAAATTCTTTAAATGACAGCAAAGGGAAATGCAAAGGAATTTTGATTGGAACTGCCAAGAGAACTACATCAAAATCAGAGTGTTTCATTAATGTTAAAATCTTTCACCACCTTCTCAAAATCCCAATACATCAAGCATGCACCAATGGTTCATACTATCCTCAACACTATTGGTGATATTGGAGGTTGCAGACACTAAATGGATATAATTACAGCCAAAACAGAGGGCAAGTCATGATATAACCCGCAGGATGTTATTAGCCTGGGATACTAGTGTTTAGGCAGTGGCAAAAGGTGGCTTCCCTGTTCCAGCATCAGGCAAAACAAGATGCCTCCCCGAGATCACTCCATAGGAAGTCTGGAACTCAGAAGGCTGGAGAACAGTCCACTGTTGCCAAGCAGGTCTACTTGCCCAAAACACTTCCCCAACAGGCAGCTGTTCTGCTCAAAACACATTTTCACACCCTGGACCACATATTTGAACACTGCAAAGGAGGCACCTGACATTAAGGCAATCCCCCTACCGAACAGGGCTGCAGTTTTTTTTTTAATTAGGTGAAAAAATCAGGTAGCTATACCATCATTGCTTGACACAAACTATTATTGGGCCAAAAAGGCAGCAATTCCATTGTGTTTGGTTCTGTATGAATGAGTTAGACCTGTCTCTCTTTTGTTATAACTGGGTAGCACAAGTCATCAGCTGTACCCACTACATAACTGCTCACCTGTCTGATGTTCCTCACTTGCCTCTCAGTATCTTCAAGATTATTGTACCAGTTCATTACTGCAGAGTATTTGGGGGTCCTGGAGGCTGTGGACACTCCTGCATGTACACATGCATGCGATAACGCTGCAGCCCATCGCAAAGACATGAAGCTGCCTATGCACCACCAGCAAAATCCCCTTCAAACCAGGCTCCTGGCTCCACAGATGACACTGCATACTGCTCCACTATAAAGACAAAAAAAAAAAAAGTCAACTCCTCTGTCAGGGCATAGGGATTTCCAGAAAAAAAAAAGCATCATCAAAAATGGTATTATGAAATCCACAAAAACACAGCATCTTTACACAGCATATGGTAACCTGCAGTAATCTTGGCTCTTGTTCTCTATTACTATTCCTTTTCTCATTTCTAGACTAATAATGCACATAATTTCCACTATGGGTTAAGGATGTTCAAAATTCTAGCATGTACAAAACATTTAGATAATGTCAAGAAAGCTAACAGGGCACAAAATGAATACATTTTCTATTCTTGAGTTACAAACCTGCAGAAGACTCAAGAACATATAAAGGAAAAAATATACCAAGTGGTGTGAAGATCTGCAGGCGGTGGCACAACAACTTTAACCAACCCTAAGCTGTTCTTTCATGTGCATATGTAAACATTGATAAACAGACCGTATATGTAACTGAATTGCACCATTCTGCATTCCCTAGCTGCTTGAAAGCCACAATACAGTATAGCATTCAGCCTCATTTTACAAAGCTATTTGCTTCAGGGCTGTGTTCTCAGCTCAGAAAACCTTTTACTTTCATGCCATTTGAAATAACATCAAAACTCTCATTTAATTCTGTCACAAGATGCTAAGGAAAACGTAGACACACAGCTTTCCCTAGGTTTACGGTCAGTTTTTCCCCAAACTTTTTTCACATTTCTACATCTACCACAAGAGGGAGCAAAAAGTTCACCTTCCTTAAACTCTATTCCGTAGAATAGGTATAGATAAGCAGCTGGATTTTGCGTTACCTATGACCAAATACAGGCGAGGAGTTTACAATGCTTCTATAGAGCACGCAGGTCCTCAGACAATTAAAAGGGGCAGTTTCTTGCTTTGAGAAAGGTGTTGTCTCACATCCACAATGCAGAGCTCTCTTCAAAGCCAGTAGATCTGCAGGAGCTCACCTGTGGAACAGAGACACAGCGTGATGCCATAGGCTGGTAAAATCAAGACAATCCTGATGGAAAGAAACCTGCAACTTCATCACAGCAGTCTGAATAGGATGTTCAAGAAATTGATAAGCATTTCCAACCATATTGGATATGCATGGGGGGGTCAGGGGACAGATGAGGAAAACAACATGCTTCTAACTGCACGTACAACTTTTAACAGCAGTGTATGGTGATTTCTAATTAAAACACTACCAGAAGATAGCTCCCTAAAAAAAAATCCCACTAAACATCCCCTTCTGCAGCATATATGACCACAAAGAGGGAACATGTTCTTTATATAGGAGGGTCTCCCTGGTCGTTCCTTCCTTCTCTCTCTCCCCACCTCTCCCTCAACCATCAAAACTCTTTTCAGGTTCTACTGTTATGAAACTGAACAGTTATAATGATTAGAAATGAATCTTAAATCCAGGCAGTTACAGGTTGCTGCTAAAATATTATGACACCACTATTAAAAGCAACAGCTAATATCCCATTTCAGCATAACAATCAAGCAGGTACTTCAGCACACTGACTCCCAATCTATAGCAGTTGTAACTACACCATTGTTACCACCGGTATCAAACACAGCAAGTCAGATATCCTTACACATTGCTGATGGACTAAATCCAGATGCAGATTTTTGAGGAGGAGGAGAGGAGATCTGAATCCCCTGCCTAACCTTCACCTTCCTCTTGGATAAGGTTACTTGGCTATACCTTATCCAACTCTTGGCCCTGCATTTGTGCTGTCATTCACATGCGGATGAGGGGTTTGCTCAGCTCAGGTCTTAGCTGCTGAGTTGTTTCCTTTTGGTAATTCACTCCAATCTAACTCCAGAAAGCTAATGACAAAGTAATTTTATACAGCCTTTGCTGTTCAGAACTGCTTGCTAAAATAAAGAAGCCAAATGACTAGTAACTGCCAGTATCTCTTCCATACTAACAATCTGTGGAACCAAGTCACAAACACTTTACAATTTAAAACAAAAAACTGATGACTTTTTATTTCTAATACCCCTGCGGAGTCCCGAGAGGTCAGCTTGGCTGTAGACCACAGTTATTTCCGTTTGACATTGAGAGCAGCTGTCACAAACACCACCAGTGGCAAAGTCCGGGTGCCCACTGTTACTAAGCGTGCTACGGTCCAGAATGACACATTTTCAGTTGAACGCAGACCTGGCCCGACTCCCCTTGCACTTGCACCACGATGAATCAGAAGCATAACTGCTGTGGTCAGAAAGGTGTGAACCCCCCATGCCCAGTCAGACTCCATACCTCAATAAATCCAGCAGAGGAAGTTCCTAAATCACCCTGTTACCAAATGTGCGGCTCTCTGATCCTTAAAAAGACAAAAACGAGTCAGAGAAGCAATCCACAAAACAGTGCAGGAACCTCACTACTGCTACATCTGTTTTGTAGTAAACTTCTCAGCTGTTAAAGCACACAGGCACACTAAAAAGAAATATACTACTACAGACTTTTACCTGTTGATAGCTGCCTCACTTACAATTTTGTCAGGAGAACAGATGCAGATGCTATGAATTTCTACAGTTATGCCTACTATAAAATTATTATTATATTGCATTAAAGGGATAAGGCTGAATGTGGTCAATCACTTTGTATACATAGAACAGCCCACCACCTTTCCTACATCCTTCCATCTCCCCATGCCTCAGCTCCCCTTGTAAAATGATGGCAGCAGCAAAGAGTGTTATAAAGACATAGGATGCAGCAGCAATCACTTACTCCAGTTGGGGAAAAGTGAGATAGAGATAGCACAGAGATTGCAGCAGAGACTCCCTTGCACATTATTAGAGAGTTCACACTCTTCAAAGTTCAGCAACTTCAGTCCCTGTCTGTAAACACTGAAGTGATTTGGAACTAGTTATAGTACCTGCAGCGTTCGGGAAGAACTTGGGTATCTCCACATCTGCATAAAGGAGCCTCAGAGGCCTCAGACTATACTGAAGAACACATCTCGTGAAGACTTGTTTCTAAAGTAGTCACGATAATTAACTCATATAGAGAAAAAGGAAAAAAAAAAAAAATCAGAAAGAGATGTTTCAGTGCTCCTGTTGAAGCAAGCCCAAGTTTATATTTAGGGGTTAAAAAGGTAAAATGCTAAGCATGTATTTCATGGGTACAACCTAATTTACAATCATAAATGATAAACATCAACTATGAAGTATTTTAGCCACATCCAGCTTTCCCAGAGATAATTCATCAGCAAAGTCCAATACTTAGCAAAGACAGTATGACTATTCCAATTTTACATATGAATAAATGTGGCAAAAAGATACGGTGATTTGTCCTGGTGGGCCAGCAGAGGAACAAGGAACAGGGTCTTCTAAGTCTAGTCCAACATTCTGTCCAGTTAGCCCCTATAAAACTAATTTTGAAAAAATTATTTTTTTTTCTGAGAATGTGCAACCATGATAAAGGACTCACACCCCTCAGAAAGAGTCAAAAAGGAACCCTTAAACAGACACAAACTGGGCTATTAATCTATTATCTGGCATTTTGTTTTAAGAATGCTAAGAAAAAATAAAATAATATTGAGTTGTTTTTATTTATCTTTGGACTTGTGGGCCCCTAGAGTCTACCAGGTTTTTAAGTTTTTCTCCATAAATGCAGACTAGAAAATTTTAGAAGTTAAAACACACCCTCTTTACCTTCCAGAAGAGATAAGCCTCACATAAACGGGACCCCAAAAAGGTGGCTTTAGCAGACCCAGTAAATATTACAATATCGTAACAGCACTGCCAGCGGTACCCCATGCAGCAAAGAGCTCTTCACTTTTCACCTAGAGGGTTTGAGAAACAGTGTATTGCAGCAGCTGCTGAAAGCACACTTTGTGCACTATGTTTAGGTTGTTCAAGGTCTCTCTCACAATACTTTATCGTATAATTTCAACAGGAACCGCTTACAACCTCTTACACGCCTGCCCTTCATGAACAATCTGCCTCAAGAACCAAACGCACAGAGGGAAGACTGAGGCTCTCACTTTATTTGCCTGCATAGGAAAAAAAGGCCTGCAGAGGGAGAAAACAGATCTGAAATTAAGACTGCAAACAGATTTGGATGGGGACACAACAGTAGGGGATCTGGTCAGAATGGGCACAATGACAGCAGCATCCACCATCTCAACACAATGGCTTCTCCAGAGGTAGCCAACAACACCCTAATTCTTATTTCATTTGTTTTCCAACTAATATTTCATTGTGCTCTTGAATATGCAGCACAGAAAGGGAAGCTGATTTGCCATGTATTGTGCACACATTTTTTTTTCCAAGCAGTCAGGTATGCCTAATCAGCAAAAAGCACTTACATTATTTTCAGAAGTTATTAACTGAAATGGGAAGCCAGCATACTGTGATTCCATTACAAAAGAGTTACTGCACTCAAGTGCAGCTGGTATAATAAGTCTGAATTGGCTTGAGAGAACATAGCCATGCCAACTGAGGCTCTGTCCCACAACATTCAGTACTGCAGTTCCCCAGTATTTACACAATTGCCACACATAACCTAGATCTAAACCCATACAAAGAAATAGAGGTGCTGATTTTCAAGTCCATCCAGATCTTCAGGCAGCTGTGTAAGACAGAAAGAATGAGATACCAATTGTATTAATAAGAATATGAAACAATCTGGAGAGGTACATTGGCATTAAAAATGTTCAGCATCTTTCAGGATCTGGTTCCTAAAACATCACCCAACGTTGACTTAGGGCTCTCATCAGAATCACTTCTGCTTTATCCGAGTTCTGTGCTTGAGTCTCTAGAAAGCAGTCACCTTTTTTCTTCAACCTGATGAAGATCCATGCTGATCTGTCAAACTAACTCCTTGGACTTTCTTCACGAAATTTTCCCTGTTAACCTCATCACGTATTTTATCTCAGAACTTTCTTACAATATAAATATAGACAGGCTTTGCTTTCTAACCCTAAATATTAAACTTGATTAAAATATATTTATGTATTTAAAGCACTATAAAGAACGCTGATGCACAGAATCAATCTGCCCTTAAAACAAACCAAGAAACATTTCAAGCACAGCAAATACCAGTCCCCCTCGTGCAGTTGCAGCTCCACTGTCATCCACAAACATACACATATGCCTCCTTTCATCTTTCAAACACTTTGTGGACAAGGTGAGCTTCGTGATTCATCTGTCACATTTTATTTTGTATGGAACCAAAGAAACCCAAGAAACCAGTAGCAGCAAGGTTGGTTAAACATGAAATGATGAACATGTCATTTAGATCACACTCTTTTAGAGCATTTTTCAATGGCATTAGGCAGCAACTACAACACAGGTTTTCCAGCTCATGACAATACAACTCCAAAATACCAAGACAAAAGTCCAGTCAGCAGTGTAAATGTGACTTGCCTGAGGACATCCAAAAAATACAGATGTGTGATGTGTTGACCTTGACTGGATGCTTGATAGACCAAGCTGTTCTTTCACTCCCCTCCTCAGCTGGACAGGGGAGAGAAAATATAATGTAAGGCTCGTGGATCGAGATACAAGCAGGGAGAGATCACCCACCAATTACCATTACGGGCAAAACAAACTCAACTTGAGGAAATTAGTGTTATTTGTTGCCAATTCAATCAGAGCAGCGTAATGAGAAAATTAAGCAAAATCTTAAAACTCCTTTCCCCCACCCCTCCCTTCTTCCCAGGCTCAACTTCAGTCACGATTCTCTACCTCCTCTCCCTGAGTGGCACAGGGGAACAGGGAACAGGGGTTGCAGTCAGTTCATCACATGTTGTTTCTGCTGCTCCTTCCTCATCACAGGGAAGACTCCTCACACTCTTCCCCTGCTCCAGCTTGGAGTCCCTTCCACAGGAGACAGTTTTCCATGAACTTCTCTAATGTGAGCCCTTCCCATGTTCTGCAGTTCTTCACGAACTGCTCCAGCGCGGGTCCCCATGGGGTAACAAGTCCTGCCAGCAAACCTGTTCCAGTGCAGTCTTCCCATAGGGTCACAGCCTCCTTTGGGCACCCACCTGCTCCAGCGTGGGGTCCTCCATGGGCTGCACGTAGATCTCTGCTCCATCATGGACCTCCATGGGCTGTAGAGGGACAGCCTACCTCACCATGGTCTTCACCACAGGCTGCAGGTGAATCTCTGCTCTGGTGCCTGGAGCATTTCCTGCCCCTCCTTCACTGCCCTGTGTGTCTGCAGAGGTGCTCCTCTCACATATTCTCAGTCTTCTCTCTGTTGCTGGTCCACCACCAGTTTTTTCCCCCTCCCTTATTAACTATGTTATCCCAGAGGCACTGCCACCATCACAGATGGCCTCAGCCTTGGCCCGGGGTGGGTTCATCTTGGAGCCAGCTGTCATTGGCTTTATCAGACATGGGAGAAGCTTCTGGCATCTTCTCAGAGAAGACACCTCTGTAGTTCCCTGCTACCAAAACCTTGCTACAGAAAGTAAACACAAGATGAAAGGAATAAATAAAAATAATGGCTATAATAAATTAATTGTTGAGAATTCCCAGGTGTAGCATTATTCACTTAATAAAATAGGAAGAGTGTTAAAAAACTGCCAACTAATAGAACAAAGCATCTTGGAGTGATGTGCAAAAATACAAAATAGGACTGACTTTCTCATCCAGCCATTTTTTTATTAAAAAAATCTATTTTTATCTCAGTTTCAAAAGAGGAAACACCAGTAAAACACAACTGTAGAAAGAAAAACAGCTTCCTAGAAGACAGCTCTGCTGAAGGCAATGCAGGAAAATACTTTTTGCAAAAATCAGCCTGTGTCAGGTGGCTGTTGCTGAACAACTAGCAAAGAGATAATGGTGCTTTATCTGTTGTTTGGGTTGTTCTTGGATTTTGTTTGTTTGGAACAGAAAAGTAACAAAACTTTGTCACTTTTGGCTCTGGGAGATCTCATTGGAGTCCCTGGGCCTGCTCTCCAAGATTCAACAGCTCCTCTTTGGGCAGGAAGCACATCACAGAGTATTCCACAACCAACAGATTCCTTGATAAGGTTCTGACAAAGCTTCTTGTGGCCAGAGGAAATTAGATCGCTCGAATCCTGTTTCCTGGAATTGAAAGAAACTGTATTATAGACATTTGGTCCATAGTATGCACTGACCCACTGTTCTTTCCACCACAAATCAGTCCATAAGCCCGTGGACACAGGTCAGTTCTTCAGTATGTGAAGCCAAAAGCTGCTAAAACTACAACCGCAAGCAGAGAAAACAATGGCAGTGCCCTAAGATGTTGAACTATCATGGAATTTGTTAGGAAAAAAGTGTCTAGAGAATTCTTGGAAACACATAAGGAAGAACAGGCATGGGAGGGAAAAAAGGACTTTCTGGTCAAGAAGCATAGCATAGAAAACCACACACGTGCACACACACCACACATCATTCTTTAAGATAGCACTTAAAGCTATCTTAAGCTTTAAGCATAGCTTAAGATTTAACCTAGACTTGTGCAGGACCTGGCCTATGACCTCTGCACTGTACTACTTCCAGACCACATCTCAATACTCCTATGATATACTTGGAAATTTTTTCCCCTACCCACTATAACCCAATTGCATCCCTCCATTATTGCAGATGACTGTGGACTTTGCATATTCTGAAAAATATACAGTTAACATGACTTCTCTCTCCTTTCCTGTGCTCCCCTCAGCACTTATCACTAGTATATGGCTCTGTGACCTTGGTTTCTCCTCTGATGACATGCTTCTACAAACATAAATAAGACCTTACAAAGCCAAAGAGATTTTCTGAGGTTTGAAGCTGAGGGTCGGGATCTGAAAAAGGACAAAAAACTGGGAAAGCTCAAGAAAACTCTATGTAAAAAACACTTTCCGTAAATGTTAGCCTTAAATCTAGTCATCTCTCATAAAAGCAGCCTACTTTTTCAAGAGTTAGCATCAGTAAGTGCTTTCCCAAACCTTCTCATGGAAGGTGCTGCAAGAATGGGTTCACAAAGCACAGTTTTTGTAGCAAAAGGAATGAAGTTGAAGGCTGATTCAATAAAGAGCCTTGCAGCAAAGCAGTGAGACAGCAAGCAAGAGGTCTGTCAGCAACCAAAGACAGAAGTGCTAAAGCACTCACACATCTCCACTGAGGTAAGACAAGAGGAGGACAAAAGAAAAAAAAAAATCATTTTTTTGTGGACTACGATGCCAGAAGGAACCAAAAGGTTATTCAGCCAGCCGTCTGGTATAAGACAGGTCACAGATTCAGGAAGGATCTCCACACTGCCAGCCTTTAAATCTTCAGCTAAAATGTAAACCATCCAGCCTTGATGGACAGACAGACAACCCAGAACTTCAGCAGCTATAATTTTTCAAATTTTAGTTATAAACACACGGATTTTAAAATCTTTTGTTCATTTCCAATCTAAATTTGTCTGTCTTCAGCTTTCAGCCACTGGACTTCTTTTTTTTATGCCCTTTTCTGCTGCACTCTCTCTAAGACTCTCTAGAAACTGGCATCTTAGTCTCATCCCCCAAAATCTAGACCTCGGGATCGTCATTTTGCCATCTAATTTATATCAGTCTCTAACAGAACACCACAGCAAGATCACAGAACTGCTGGAAGTCTCCCTGTGTAGGAAATAGTTTCCAGACCCCCTGTCGAGGAATCATCGCTGGAACAGCACCGCCAGCTGAATTCTAGCAGGAGCGGAATTAAAGATCGCCAGGAAAAAAAAAAAAAAAAAAAGGCTCAATCTTGCACGGTTTTGCGCATTTTCCCTGCACTTGTCGGCACGCAGCGCTCTGCGAGGGCAACCTCAAAAAGCTGAATTCAACAAGTTTAAGTTCAGGAGAAGCCACCGGGAGCCAAACCCCGGCGGTCCGTCTCCTCCTGTGTCAGCAGGTGCTGTCCCGCCGCTCCCTCCCTCCCGGCGGCGGGGGAACGCCAGCCCCGGCCCGGCAGCGGCAAACTCTCGGGGAGCCGGAGGGGGCTCTCCCCGCACCACGGCGGGCACCGGCGCAACTTTGGCGCAGCCGCTCCAAACCCGCGCAAACCCTCGAAAAATCCTTTAAAAAGTTATTGCTGGTAGCGGAGACGAACGGTCTCGGCCCGGCCCCGCGGTGGGGCAACCCCGACCGGGCGGTTCCTGGTCCGCCCGCCCGGGGGGAGGCCGCGTCGGGCCCGGCCCCTGCGCGGCGAGCGAGGCCCGGCGCCTCCCACCCCC
>NW_015090995.1:8613116-8655274 GCF_001431845.1 Calidris pugnax
CGGTACCGCACCACCTTCAGCGCCTTCCAGCTGGAGGAGCTGGAGCGCGCCTTCCGCAAGTCCCACTACCCCGACGTCTTCACCAGGTAGGGGCGGGCGGGGGGCCGGGGGGGGCCGGGCCGGCGCTGAGGCGGCGCGGCCGCTAACGGTGTGGTGCCCCCGCAGAGAGGAGCTGGCCCTGCGGCTGGAGCTGACGGAAGCCCGCGTCCAGGTGAGCGGTGACAAGTAACGACGGGTCCCCCCCGCCCGCAGCCGGGCGAGGGGTCGGGGAAGGGGGTCGAGGGTGCCGTCCTCTTCGGTTACAGGACGGGGAAATGGGGAAGGTACCTCAGCGAGGGGAAACCAGCGGGTCCGGAGCATTCCCAGGTTGCGCTTCACTCTTCCATTTGCTGCCGCCTTCACGTATCTACGGGCAGGTGCTGTCTCCTGAATTTTGGGGATTATAAAAACAGTATTTAGAAAAATCCGTGGGTTTACAGCAACGGAGGGGTTCCGTGGGGCATCTCAAGTTATTTCCCTAGGCTTCGGAGAAGCTTACACTTTTCTGCTGCTCTAACTTAGCTCAGTAAAACAGTCACACTTCTAAATGACTGGTGAAAACAAATAGAAGATTAATTTGACATTCACAGAACGGTCGGGCGCTGTCCGGGAGAGTTTTATGGCCTAGCTGGGCTGTAGCAGAAGGAATGCTGGTGGAACTTGAGCGAACAGAAGCAGACACTCATCATCTCACAGTCTGCAGTTTTGTGAAACTACAAGTTGACCCTGGTAGCTTTTCCTGACTCTTAGCACTTGTACTTAACAATAGCTCTTAAGAAGCAGTTTCTTTAGATTCATCTCTTGTATAAGCTAGAAATCCCTTTTTATAACAAAACATTAGCGTTTTTAAAAAAAAAAAAATTTTCAAAATGTGTGAAGGCTTTCAAAGTATTTTCAAGCTCAAAGTGACAATTGTACTAAATTTGGCTTGTGCTATGTATCAGATATTGACTGAACTACGGTTCCAGCACAGCTCTGGGTATGTGGATACTTGTGAAAGCCTGAGAAGTGGTGCAGCTGCTCAGAGTGACAGCCCTACTTACTCCTCAAAGCTCTGTCACTGTTGATGCCAGATCCTTGCTTATATATGTTGTCATTACTTCAGTCACTGGATCTGCGATGGTTCGCACTAGCTAACGTCTGTAAAGCTGTAAGTTTTTTTAACTTTTAATTTTAATATGCACCATCTTCAGAAAAAGCCTTAGAAATATGAACAGTACCCATAATTGACTCATCTGAGAAGAGCTGGGAGTACTTTTCATCTCTTGTTTGTGGACATGGAGGAAATAACGTGCCATGCCCTCACCTCTCCCTACCACCAACAATCACTAAAACTTCTAGTCAGTGAAATACCCCAATATCTGTCAATGACAGCTGGCATCTACCAGTGGAAAGGACATGGGTGAAAAGCTGTTAACTTACTGTCACTGTCATATTCAGTTCGTGGGGTACTTGCTCTGTAGTCCATATGACCTGTGAAGGAATGGTAGATGGCAAAGAGGAGCTCTTCTAATGACTCATCTAAAAGAAATGGGAATATTTATGTTTGATGGAGTCAAGAAGGAATTAACAAGCAAAATAGCAAAGCTGATGTATCCCCAGTGGATGGAAGGAACAGCAAAGAGCTGTACTTTGCACCTTCTTTGTCCTTACTCCTTGTCAGAGTCTCCAGAGTCTCCAGTCTCCTGGGCATGAGCACATTCAGCACAGTTTGCTTAGAGTGAACTTCCAGTGCACAGTGCCTCTGCCTGTGATCTTGTCCTGTGGTGGATGGGGGACAACTTAGTCCTAACACAAGTCTCCTGGGCATGAGCACATTCTGCACAGTTTGCTTAGAGTGAACTTCCAGTGCACAGTGCCTCTGCCTGTGATCTTGTCCTGTGGTGGATGGGGGACAACTTAGCCTGGAGGGAAGAGGATGCACAGGAACAGCTTCTACACGGTGATGTGCTGTACTTAACAAGGGATCTTAATTCCCAAATACTTGCCTCATACACCCATGCTCATAGTTACTCTGTGTGGTGTCCTGTGTGAAATGAAAACATCCATACCTCTCCTACGATACCTGGCTAAACCAGCTGACATGAAAAGAGATACCTCTTTGTTTACTCAAGTGTAAACCCAGGAAACTAATTTTACCAAATGCAATCAGACCACTTCTTCACCTCAGTGTGTTTTCAAACCGAGGTCTGCTTCTCTGCGAAGAGCCCTCAGTTAACCAGCTGAAAAGGGTCCCAACCACTACATTGACCCTCACTCTTGCATTTTGAGTCTTACATGAAAATGGAATAATAAGAGAAAAAATTGCCCCTGAACATATTCTTATTTCAGCGTCACTTCAAAGAGATCCCCCTCACCCACCCCCAGTTATTTGTATAGAGGAAGGGAGATGGCAACAGGAATCTTTGTATTCGTTCTTACCTTGGGAAAGGGGTTGTCCGAGAGTCTGCAAAACCTTTCCATAATCTGAAGCCATGTTGGGATGCTCTTCAATAGCATTCACATCTGTCATTGCCATTCCACTTCTCATAATTCATATTGTTAGGATGGGAGGAAAATAAGAAAAAGTTAAAGGAATCTTTTATTTTCTTAACATGAGCGAAACATTATTTGGGTATTTCAGTACCATAAACTGCATCAGTGTTAAAATATCACCTTAGAAATATAACTGATCCAAAGCACCCATATTTTCTGATTGCAGTCCTGTACTCGGCTACAGTAGGAACATGATACGGTTAGTCACATTTGTGTGTCTTTTTATCATTATTAGCTAGTACATCAATTAAATAGGATGCACTTTTAAAGAAAATTACAGCAAGAAAGCTATCAAATTTTACATGTTCACCTTTTTCTTTTAAAAGACATAAACCTCTTTTGTCAGATACATGTGGTGCTAGTAATTACAAAAAAAATCTGGGTAATATTTAGCATACAGTTCAAACTTGATGGTTTAAAACTTATCTTGGTATATTAAGTAATGAATTTTTTCCAAAGTATCTTACCACTTGATATTACATAAAAATCTAAAAAGACTGGTATAGCAGTTTCTGTTATGTTTAGTTTGGCACTTCAAATGTGTCTGAAAATAGAGTAAAGGCAAGTTAAGCCTTTAATAGAAGCAAAGGAAAACTGCTTAACAAAAGTTCAAGATGACTAATCTGAATGTTAATGACTATAATGTACGTACTAAATTTTGAAAGCTGTTTCCCATGTCAGTGTTAGTTATGAGGCACGCCTTAGCTCCCTTTATCACTTGCATTGATGAGTTTGTACCTGTAACAAACTGAAAGCCAGCTTCTTTTCTAAAGAAAATTATTAGATATCTATGCTGGTATTTCCTTCCAGTTTGATAAATACAAAATCTGAGTGATGACTGAATAAGTTCAGTTGTAAACCCAAAATCACTTGTTACATTGAAAAAGTTGTTTTGCAGTCCAAGTGCATGTCTGAGTGATCAAATGGATTCGCTTTAGGACAGCGAAAGCAGGAAAGCAGATATCTCATTTAGTGTTAGGCTTCTTTATGAAAAACAGATTGAAGATCAATAGATTTAGTAAGGAAGTTAATACCTTTGCAGCATTTGTTTTATCCTTTTTAGGAAAGGCTTTATCTGCATATCTGCAGTGTAAGGCAATTGACTGCCTTTTTAACTGGATTTTATTTTCATACAAAACACTAACACCTTTGGGTTGGTGGTCTCCTGTGAGATCTCAGCTACCTCCACTTAAAAACATTTGGGATTACTGGTTAGCAGCGATTTAAAGTCATCTGATCCCAGTAATTGAGCTCATTTTCTTACCAGACCCCTATCTTGGACTAATACAGACCAAGTGTCTAGTACTCATTGTCATGCAGGCACGGTCGTTTGGTGTTTCACTGGATCAGATGTCTTACAAAGGAATATCTGAACATTTAAAGCCTGTGGTTGCTGGAGAAATGACTGAAGAATGAACCAGAGCACTCAAGAATTTGAAGTACCAACTTCAAAATGTTGATGTTTAGAAGATGACTTCTCTTCCAAGGATACATCCCTCTGCTGACTGCCTGTACAGTGAGACAATTCTGTGTTACGTACATAACCTGAGGGGTATGAATCCCTCTTCCAGGACAACTTCCCAGTGTAACAATAATATGTGCGATGAAAGGACTAGAGTGGTAACTCTTCAGCTGGCTCCTGAGAGCTCCATAGTGAGAGCTTTGAAAGAGTAGATTTTTACTGACACACACAGGAACAACATCAGTTTCAGGACAGCAAGGCTGGGGCAGGCTATAGCCTCCTGGTTTGGGTATCAGTGCCCTTGTGTGTGAAGGTCTTTCCTTCCAAACACACTTAATATTCTTTAAGCACCTGAAGGTAAGTCACATCACTGGAAATGGTTATATGGTATGTCTGAGATTAAAGAGACCAGTGAAGCTGGAAACCCCCCAGACTGGGTTTTTAGATGCTACACAATAGAAATGTAAAAGTCTCTGAAAACAATTTTGGCTGAAATAAAATTGCAGATACAAAAACCAACAATTAAAAAAAAAATGATGCATCCATAAAACTTCTGCATCCAAAGGTTTTGTCATAATACAGATTTCTATAGAATTTTACTATTTCCGAAATACTAATACCAAAGGAATAACTTTTTAGCATGTTACAGTTTTTTGAGACTTAAATTTTTGCAATTTATTTTTATGATTTTAGTTTGTTTTAGTGACCTTGCTAGATTCTTATTATGAAGTTATCTGCATTGTATGGTAAAAGACGTTCATATTTCAAGTTTACCTTTGTCCTAAATCAGAAGTAAATTTCAGAAAGTCATAATTCTATACAGCACACAAGTTGGTCTTTTCAACAACTCTTATTCCTTGTGTTGCCACTCTCTACTTAATATTGAATCATGATTACTGCATTCAAATGTTAGACATAGAATGTGCTTTCAAGCAGCTCACTGAATTTCACCAGTAGTTATATACAAGACTGCTAAATGAGATTGTGGGCCACAGCTAATGCCTTTCTTCCAAATCCAGATCCAGTTCAGAATCCACCTTCAACGGCCTCTACTGCAGAGGGGGCTAGAAGAACCTGAGCAGCTGAGTTCATTCGGCTGTTCAGCCTTGGCAGCATCCGTTTTTAAATATCCTTGGTTTAGATCCTCTCTCCTTTATTTTAGAGCTGATGCTCTTCACTCTACTCTGTCCTACCATCCTGGGTCTGAAAGGTTCTGCTCAGCAAATACTAAAGAATTACAGTGTGAAGAATCAGTTTTCTGATCTGTAGATTCGATTAACTGAAGTCTTTAAAAAATGTTTAATGGGCTAAAATAATGACTAGCCAGGCTTGAGGAGGCAATATACTCAATGGCTTACTACACAAAACCAATACCCGCTAAAGCCCCTTTAGGAACAGCTTGATACCCTGTTCTGATACTGCTTACTAGACTTTCTAGCTCAGTATTGGCTTTCACTGCAATTCAGTTAATCGCTTTCATATAACTATATGCTGTTTGCATGCATGGTAGATAGCAAAAGCTTCTCATTTTACTTTTGAATCCTCTGTATAAAAATGTATGGTCTAGCTATCAAGATAAAAATCACACACCGTATATTTGGCCTAGTTACGCTTATGGTCATGATTAAGTTGCTTCCTGAGGTATCTGTACAGAAATAGCCACCCCTTGAATGGCTTTGTTGAAATCTAATTTTCAATAAGTAGCTTATGAAAGTATGAATGATCATTTTTCATAACTGATCATGAGTTCTCAGGTGATAGGTTTATCTATTACAATGGCTTTAAAACATATGGGACTATTCAGTCAGAGCTAGAGAGTAGTCAAATTTACAATATTTATAACCTCTTTATTTCTTAATAAACCCACTAAGGCATTTATGGATCTTTAATATATAAGGCATAATGGATCTTTAATATTAAATAAGTTGGTTTTGGTTTAACAGCAAATATTTTGCCACCTCTATCACTGCATGCGGTAGTAGCTGATAAAACAGACTGCAGAGTAAGTTCAGCTAATGCCTTTGTAATTTCTTATTGAAGGTCTGGTTCCAAAACAGAAGGGCAAAGTGGAGGAAACGTGAAAAAAATGAAATTCTGGGGACTGTTCCAGGAATCTCCTTAACGCACCCACTTGGTCTATTTTTGGATGTTCCACTGAGTCATTCTCCCCTCCTAGATCACACGTGGAGGTCAATGCCTCTTTCAACGTTGGCTGTGCCATCCATGTCTCCAGCCTTTAGTCCTTCAACCTTAGGGCCATTCGGCCTCAGCAGCCTTACCTGGACTTCTCTCTTCAGAAACCCTATTTTAAATCCACATTTTGGAAGGTATAGAATTAAATTAATTTTTTTTCTGAATCTCAATACTGTTAAAAAATACTGCATTTTCATTCGCTTGATACTCACGTATTCTCAATAAATGTGCTTCTATGAATAAACAAACTTACTAAAATTGGGTTATTCCCTATGTAGGATCACTTGATTAGGAATAGCAAGACGTAGTTTTAACTCATGCTAGTAAAAACTTAACATGTAATTTCTCTTTGAAGAACAGTTGTGCACACTTACCAAAATTCTGGTCTCGTTGAACTCTAGTCTTCACACAGACCGCTGTAATCTAGGTGGCTCCTGCTCCATCCTTATCTCGCAGACTGACAGAGATTATACACCATAAATATGTGGCTGCAGACAGACAGGGCTTGTCAGTGATTTGACAGGATAAAGGTATCTGACGTTTCTTCTCAGGAGACCAGGAGCCTGGCTACATATGCAAGAGTGACACAGCTCTAGAGAGAGAGACAGAGAAATCTTCCTGGTTCTTGCATGTCCTACTAAAAGCCAGTCCTTGTCCTTTGGCAGGTGATGTGCTCTCAGCACATACAAGCCCAGAGCAAGCCTCAGTTTCTCTCTCTGCGGTCAGACACGTAGAACTTCATTTCAGCTGAACCTGTCGTCTGGGCTTTCTTGTCCAGCAACCTGAAATTTATCAGCAAAAGGCTGCTGCTGCTGCAGCACTCCCTGTAAGATGGGAAAAAGCATGTGTGTGTGCATATACATGTAATAGGTGTGTAGATATATAGAGATTAAAAAGAGAAGATAGCACTCTCCTCTTGCTGAAATTACAGCCTGTATCAGTTCCACATTAACAGACAGAAAAACACTGCTTTTCACATGCAGTAAACTTGTCTGAACAAATTGGCTGCATAAACAACCACATAAATTGGTCTTTTTTATGAGGTGGTTTATTGCTTTCACGGAACAGGCTGTTCTACAGCATCCAAGGTTTGTTTAGAAAGGATTTAGCATTAGGAGTTAAGCAAATGGTTGCTCTTCTAGGTATCTGCATGCCACATCTGAGCACCTCTCATTTATTTTAGTTAAAGTGTTTGGTTTCTTGTTTGGGGTGGAGGTTTTTGGTTATTTTTTAAGGACAAAACACTATACTGCAAAATAAAGCTAAAATACATTCTGGAAAACAAAATGTACATTTGGAAGAAATTAGAAATTTTGGCACATTTTTTTCTAATACTTTGGGTGGGGGAAGCTGCAACTTAGTATTTGTTCTCCAAAACAATTCTTAATTTGGATAATATTGACTTCTTTCAAATACAGGTTTCTCAATGCTTTAAATCCTCTCATGACAACAGCTTCAGTACTAATGAAAGCTCCTGGACCCCCGTCAGACCCTGCTTTTACTGCCTTCACTGATCCAGCAGCAGTTGAAAGGAAAACGTCAAGCATTGCAGCACTAAGACTCAAAGCGAAAGAACATTCAGCACAAATCCCTCAATTAAACCTCATCTCCAGTCTTACAAACACTAACAAAGAACTTTGTTAGGAGCTCTCCCACAGACTGCAGCCACGGAGGGAAAAGTGAATGCTTTCTCCAATAAGTAGCTCCCGTTAGAGAGACACATTTAAAAAAAGAAAGAAAACACACAAACACACAGAGTTGTAGTTCCTCCATCTTCAGTAACAGTCTGAGAGGAAATAACCCTGCTAAAAATTGGTTTCCTTCACTACAACATGAAATCAGGTAGTAAATTGACTTGTATAATTTCTGACACTACAGAAGTAGAAGCAGGAACTGTTTCATCTTTGTAATTCAGGCTAACGTGAATCTGAAGCTTTGAAATCCCCAGAATCACCAGATGCTAGTCCAAAGGTTCAAAATTCTTTGTAGGAATAACTTCAGTCTTTTAAGCATTTCTTAACTCACTTCTCAGGAGGAACTCTTACATACAGTACTTGAGACGTAAGAATGAGTACACAGTTACTAACTTTGAAACCATGCTTCATGTTGAAGTGCAAATGCCAGTGAAATCTTGCATTTTAGACAGCAGGGATGAGATGGGGACTATTTTCAGTATAGGCTTTTGATTCAGAACTAGGCTTGTACAAAGAGTACCTTGTTTCAAACTGAAAAAAAAAATGTTTGTTTAATGTTCAAGGTGGCAATGTTTTAATAATTAAAAAAGTTTAACTTTTGTATATGAAAGCTGTATCCTGTAAAAGTAGGTTCTCAATGTGCAGTAAATTGTGTGTAGTTCTCTATGTATGTATATACATATCAATATGTAGCTCATGGCTGTAAATATGAGATTCCTTGATATTTTAGCATGATTACTGGCCCATCTTACAGGACCAGTAATTTAACAGATTGCTTGTACATTTCCAGACATTTCATGCCTTGAGTAGATTCAGAATTTAAGTGAAAATTAAATCTGAGGTATTAAATTGTTCCCTGGGCCAATGTTGGAATGAGTGAAAACAGAGACTTTACTGAGCAGAACTCTAGAGTTCATCAAAATCCTGGGCTCCCTTTCTGGCCCAAGATGGGTCACTTTAAAGTTTTTGCTGAACTCGCCCATCCAGGAACAGGACTGACAACAACTATCTCACCTATAGGTCTGATGCTTTAGTGTAAAGTGACAGTGAGCAGTATCCTCCTTTTGCATCTTACTCACCTACCTCACAGGGCTGTTGTGAGGACTGATTAAACAAACATGACACTGTGCAAATGGTAGAGTTATACAAGTGCTAATTGTTGCTTGGCAATTACAAAAGAAAGGCAAACAGCTTACTACACATGAAGATTACCTTCCCACATCTGTAGCAGCAGTCCAAGCAAGCTCTGTTTCTGTGGGTTGGTGAGACAATGTGGAACTCTTCCATTGATGCATCTGGTTCCTCAAGACTGTTCTCCAGCACTTATATTCACACTGAAAAGATTTGGGTATTTTAGAACTTTTTTCTCAGGCAATTTTGGGACTACACTTAAGAGTACATAGATGTTTTCAAGGTAGAGTTTTGAGTGCAGAGCTCCAGATACCTAACTGCTGCTTCTGTAGACTCCTCTGAGCTTGTACTTAGGTACATGGCAGAGAAGGCAGTTTGCTGGATCAGACAGGTTCCTTTTTTGTTTCCTCTGAAATACTAATAACTTTGACTCCTCTCGAGTCATAACCTAACACAAGACTGGAAGTAGTTCTGGATTCATAGACCTCATTGTTAGCACAGGTAGGAGAAGGTGGTGGTATTTTCCTGTGAGGAAAAGCAAGCTTTCTACCCAAGTTACACTGGGCCTGCACTGTGGGTCAAGCAGCAGGAGACTTGTGATGTAACCAGGACGTCTCACACAAAGTTTGAGTGTGTTTCTTCCACAGCAGCTATTTGCTCCCACCAATCCACTCTCATGGCCCAGACTGCCAACTGGCAGCACAACACAGTAGCCACTCAAGCACAGAGTTTGTTCCAAATTAACCTTTTAAGTAGGTTAATGGCTTGAAAACTGTCATTACACAACTCACGGTCTATTCTGTACAAGTGTCTGTGGCATCTCTCCTTGCCATCAGTGTCTCTCTCTTGCAAGGAGGCTCTGCAGGAAAGGAGAGTGTGTCACTGTTCCATTTAAAGTAGCAGAAACTTTTGCATTTCCCATTAGCCATTCAGAAAAAAAATCAAAAATAAAACCCAAGTATTTTTGCCAAATTGTACTCCTAGACAAATTCACCAGAAGCAGTACGTGAAAAATAATTAGTCAAGGCAGTTTTAATACATTGCATGAAATAGTAGGTCCTATGTAATCACCAACATCATCATTGACTACAGGGCTACAGACATCTCACTCAAGTGAAGGGTGGGGTGTGTGGATCAAATTCACAAGATAAAACTCCTTTGATTTCAGCACTTACATCAGAGATAACTTTCATCTATCAACAAAGTTGAGTTCGTTTCAGGGACAGCAATTAACACACCAAGGCAAGTAGCTTCACTCATTTGCACTGCAGCTGACACCAGAGCTAGGAGCTCCTACCTCTACCCAGCACACACTGCCACTTCACCACTCTGGGAACTGTAGGGTTGGACAGCAGGGATGACTCCTAAACCCTTGCCACCAACCTTGGTGTTGGTATTTCCTAATTCTCCTTACAAGAGGGCACCCTTCCTCCAAGACACTCTCCTCTATTCCTGAAACCACAGCCAAGCACCTGCTGGGTCTTTTTTCTCCTGACTTCACACCGAGGCAGGGACAGTCTCCACTTTAGTGTCTATCTATGCATAGCCCTGTGGCTTCAAGCTACTGCGTCCTGTTTGTCAGAATTGCAAAGGTAAGTACATTGCCTGGTTTGGTACATTGCTGATTAAATAGGAGCTGCCATTTGGGTGGAAGATGGTGTCTGCAATCATTAGCATTTCCCAATGGGTACAGGTAAAGAATACAGCTTACTGATGTTTCATCTGGTTTTAGTTTGAAATGCGGAGAGGTTTTCTTTAAGCTGATTTCATTTTTTCTGCTTTAATGAGTCCTTCCAAGAAATTTCCATTCTTTCTGTGAATTGAAAAGCCAACTGTGAGAGCTAATGATATTATGAAAATAACTATGCAGGACAACACTTGGAATCAGCTTAGGAATCAGAGTGCGTCTGTAACCAAAACTCAACAAGCTTTTTATGTTAATTATTACTATCTTACAATGAAATGTCACACCAAGGGAATAAGGTTTACTTGTTCAGTCTATTTTAAATTTAAATGAAGAGGCTTAATTACAAGCTATTACAAATATAGTATTAAAATTACATTTAAAAAAAATGTTGGGGAGCATTTAACTGAGAAACCTTCAGCCTAGTTTCATAGCTACACATGGGTAAACACTCCTACCACAAACCAAGCAGCGGCATTTACTTTCCTAGATTTTCTCAGGGCAATGAGGAGAGCAGCATCCCAGACTCTAAATAGCACAGCCATTTTACAGAGAGCTTCTCACACCAAACATTGCAATTATTTACCGACACTTTATCTTGCCTTATACACTAAATTCTTTAGTCCTGATTTAGGCAAAGCCTGCACTGATCTGGATTAAAACTGCAGGGTTTGACCCTATGCCTCTCCTCTGAATAAAGAAGGGTTGCAGCCTAATTCTTCTCTGGGTGACATCAAGATGGGTTCCTGGCACAGGCTGCAAATGAAGCAGGCCCGGAGCCCTGGTTGTTTTATTGCGTTTGTCTGGTTTTCCTGAGAACAAAAATGTAGAGGAAGATTTTCAAAGCAGCACAGAAGATGTGAATACACCACCAGCCCCTTTCACTTTCTATGGCCCCTAGACCACTACAAAAAAACCCTCAATCTCCAAATTAAACCTCTTGACATTACCTTCCATGTCACAATTTTTTGAGGTGTTTCACTGAAGATTCTGCAGCATGTTGGTATCTCTTCAAGAAATGTTCACAAATACTTCTATTGGAGCGCTCACATTTGGCTCAATTGTCAGGTTTGTTCTCTGCCCCAAGTTCAGGTCTGATAACATAGGACGTTGGGTAAATTTCCGTATTTCCAGTGACATAATATCATCAGAACCTTGCCTACAAAGAAAGAGCAATTTTGTTGGGGGGAAAAAAGGGAGTATAATAGGCCAGGTGTTTGAAGAAAAGACAAAGAAACAAGCACAGTAGGGTGTTCTGACTCACAAATCTGTATTGAGAAAGAAGTATTCATGAAGAAAATTAATTTAAGAAGTATGTAGTTCAGGTTTTGAGCCCATAAGTTCCTTTCAAAAACAGATTAGTGATTAAAAACTTTTTTAGTCTAGCAATCTCTTAAACAATTAGCACAGTAATTGGAAAGGGACTACAAATTCAAATCTAGATGGACATAAAAGAGTTTCCCCATAGAGCTTTGCCTTGGTTTTGTGGGTAACTGGCATGCACCTGCCTTTACCATCAGTGGGGTTGAAATACTGAAGAAGTGCTCTGAATAGGGATACAAACGCCCCAAACAGTAATGCCATACAAATTACTTAATTCATGTAAAGTAGAAGTAATTGTATTGATTATGAATGTATGAGTGACTCCTTTATTTCAAGTTATATGAGATGTAAACCACCAGCTTGCAATGGAGTCCCTCACTACAAATTTGCCAACCATAGGGTGGGATGTTACTTTTTTTCCTTATTCTAAACAATAAATGCAATGCCACACGAAAACAGAGATCTACTGAATACTCTAAACCAGGTAAATAAGAATTTCTGTGTAAAAATCCTTCTCCAGCTATTTGTTTATCCAGAAAAAGATGACTGAAATCAAAGGAAAAGGAAGATAAGGGAAAAACATCCCCGAACTTAAGATGTTTATCTCCCAAGGCAGAACTTTTTTTTTTTTTGCTATTATTGAGGTTTTTAACAACTTGTTCATTTTTGACCTTGTCATTAAATGCCACAGATCACAACTAGGTAAAGTCTAGACTGCCAAAAGAAAAGAAAAGAAAAAAAGGAAGAGAGAGAGGGATTGTGCATAGTGTACCCCTGTCAATGTAATTATACTCACCAGCAAAGGTTTGAGCTGTGGCTTCCCAGGAAGCTCTATGAACAAAATACACATAGTAAGAAGCACGCGATGATATGCACACCACCTGTACCTCACTTACTCAAGCTACACAACCACCCAAAACGCATAAAATGTGGTTAAGGACAGGGCATTTCTATAGACCTTATATTCAAGCAGCTCTACCAATGGATTACAAAGAAATCAAGCTAGGGGATTGCATTACGCTCTGCACTGATCTACTTGACACCGTCCCCTGCTCCAGCAGGGCCTTCCATGGCTGCCGTTCCTGTCAGGAAAACCAGCTCCCTGGGTCCCTCCAAGGCCTCAGGGGAGTCTCTGTTTGGGGCCTGGAGCGGATCTTCCTTCCCCCTGCCCAGCCCTCAGTGTCCGGGACTGTTTCTCACACTTTTCTCCTCACCCCTTGCTGCCATTTTGTGTTTTCTCAAACAGACTTTCCCTGAGGTGCCGCCAGCCCGGCTGAGGGGCTCAGCTCTGCCCTGGGGCCGCTGGGACCATCCGTGTCTGGCGCGGGGCAGCCCCTCGGCTCTCCTCAGAGGGACCCTGTGGTTCTGGGCACCCGCACCCAGCACAGCAAGGAGTACTGACCAGAAAAGATGTCTCGAAAGCTCATCTTTGCACCCAGAACTTCCCCATGGCCTATGAAACACCTGACCATAGCCAAGGCTGTTCCCTCTGCCCACAGAACCTGGCCCTTCACTGCCCCTATGCCATTTCCCAGTTTGGACACCGTCCCGGGCATCCCACCAGCCCCAGGACAGGGCTGTCCCAGGCATCCCACCAGCCCACCAGTGAAGGAGCCACAGCACAAGGCAGTAAGGCATTTCTCCGCCACAGCAGCACCAGGGCACCCACAGAAGCCAGCTCTCCCAGTTCCTTGTCTTCTCTCCAGCCCTGGCCACGCTGTCGCCCAGCTCCTAACACACTCGGTTTAGTGAAAAACAAGAGGCTAACCTTCAAGGATTGAAGACGCTCAAACAATATGCCAAGGCACAATTCCTGGAAGGAATATAATATTCTCAATTAACTTAATTTGTTGACTGCAGCAACGTTTCCAATATTCCAGCTGGAGAAGAACTGCTCTGCAATGGCTGGCGGGAAGTCACTGGAAGGTGGGGATGAGCTTGCAAAGTCACATTGATGGAGTAAAAAAACTCTTACATTAAAAATATATACTGAATGGGGGATTGTTGTTTGTTGGGTTTTTTTATTATTTTAGAAAGCCTACCTTATCAGTAATGATCTGCAGAAAAACTAGGACAAAATACCTGATGTAGCTGTTACAGATAAAAACTTAAGTCTTTGGTGTGACCAACACAGTGACATTATTGTGAACTAAAGCAGAAGCAGACAAGACAGCTTGAATTACAGTTTCATCTGGTTCAAAAGGGTTGCTAGTAAAATGTACTTAGGTGATCTGCTAAAGAAAAGAATACATTGCATTTTGTAAGTACCCAGTCACAGCTAGAGATTTTGACAAAAGTTGACTTTCACACACAATTAAACAAAATAATTTCAGTTTTCTAGTTTCATAGAAGCTGCTCCACAGACTGCCCTATCTCCAGGGTTGTTTTGTACTGATAAAAAATCATGGGATTAATGTTTGTGAAAGAAGACAAGAAAGGACAGCATTATTATAGCCTTATTTTCTATATATCCCAAAGTGAATATAGGAAGAGAAGTGAAGCAGGCTGAATGTTAATGTATGAGAAGAGCCTGGAAACACTCTCAGTAAGTTATCAGAACATCTAAGTCTTACCTCTGCTAGTGCTCTCGCAAACTGAACTAGTAGAGAAGTTGCTGACTGCAGCAATAAAGTTTTCAGTTGATGTTTCAGCAATGGTGCTGTAAGTGTTCACCTTCTTTGTACAGAGCTAAGCAAAGACAGCGAAGGAGTGAAGGGGCTACATTTGGAGGAACAGATGGAAGAGACTCATACTCAGTTCCCAGCTCCACAGCGGGGTTTCTGATTTGGGACTGTGGTGAGTGCAGTGCTCTGAGCCCAGCCCTGGACATAAAACAAATAACCCTTCCCAAGCAGAGTGGATGGCAAGTGCTAAGGACTGCCAAGACAGTCTTGGAGACAATAAAAGAGCAGCTCCAGGCATTACTAGAGCACAGACAAAATTCTCAATTTTAAAAAGAACTCGACCTGCATCTCAATTTCTCATCCCAAGTCCATGAGAGGGCAGAAAAGAACCTCTTTTATTGTGTCCAGCACAGACATGGCCATTGCTAATGAGTCTTACAAAACTTTACCTTATTAAGGTGCCATTTCAAGAACAGCTATTATTGCAAACATTTAAGACAAAAATGCATGACTATGCTGCAGTCAAATACATGAAATTATTCACAGCCTCAACACTGAACTGCATTCAACAGTCTTGCTTGTGGAAGAACATTTGGGCTGGAGAAATAAAAAAAATAGTGCAGATCATTCAGATGTCTGTACAAATCCCAGTCCTGTGAGACTTAGACATGCACAGCCAAGGATAATGTACCTGATAACGAAAGGAAGCTTTGATTATTGCAGCAAATCTAAAAGTATCTTCAAAATTCCCACTGTTACTACTTAAAAATTAGTTATTCACACTCTGCACTTGACTAGGTGGTCTCCATTCACTGTTAAATCCTCCTGACATCCCCAACAAAACAGAGCTTTTCATGGGAAGTTCCCATACGCTTGTAATGATCTAAAAGGAAGACATATTTCTAGACTGGAAAGCAAACAAACAAGCTAGAAAAATAAGAAAAGACCTAGCTCCATGCACAGCAAGCATCAAAGGCTGCAGCATCCAGCTGAATCAGAGCCACAGATCGCTTTAATTAGAGCTAAACCAGCTCGATCTGTCAGTGAGAAGCACAAAAGAAGATCTAACCATACTGAACTGATTCTGGTCCCACTGACGTATACTCTTAAGGGTACAGTGTTCAGAGATGTTAATAACTATTACCATACTTGTAGTAGCCAGAAAGTGGGGGTTTTTTTAATTGATATATTCCCCAAAATTTTGAAATTACTATTCACTGTAAATATCCGTTTCCCTTGGAACTGCCCTTGTGCCAGGAAGCTAAGCCATGCTAGATAACCCAGAACATTACCCTTCACTTCCAGAGCTTGCCAGTGTTATTTTGGAGTTTTGGTTGTTTGGATATTTTTTTCTAAGTCTATTATTAATCAGTTATATTACGCATGTGAAATGTACTTTTATAAGTTAAACAACTCAACGAAAATCATGGCGGCATAATAATAATAAAACAAATCTACAAAGTTAGTCTTAGATAATTCCCACATTTACTACAGGGGAGAAGGATGGGGGTTGCAATAAAAGAACATCTTTTCTTCTATCCATTTAAAGTTTAAAAGGTGTTACAGTCTTTGCAGTTTGGCAGATATACATCAAAACAGACAGAAACTATTCTGTTCTCTGCTACTGTTTCAATATGGAAAGGTCTCATACACAATGCAATAGATTCACAGCAGGTCCTTAGAAAATATTGTACCTTTAGTACCTTTGAGTAAACTGGGGACTTTAGAAGGAGAAGAATGAATACAACAAGCAATCCAAACAAATTTTAAAATAATTTCACGAATGGTTTCCCTTTCAGTAGGATAAAAAACTCTGGCCACTCTCTAAAACACTCAACTGATAGCTTACTTATTAGACAAAAATTAGTGTCCATTCAACCATGAAAAAGACAAGCCATTATATACCATAAGACAGATCAAACTGACATCAGCTACTGTACATCTTGACACTGACTACATAATCAAAGTAAACTTTGTGTGACTATATGTGACTGATCTAATGTACCTGTCAGTTATCACCATCTCTGCTCAGATGAGTTCGTGTGTCACCTATATACACGGGACAAAACAAATAAATAAATTGCAATGTTATCTCTTCAAGCTGCTCGCACAGTAAGGGGAGAGTGCTTAGTATTCCGTAATGGAGTTAGGAGTAATTTACTGAGAGATAATTTCTTTTGGACCTAAAATCTCCTGCCTCCTGTAGAGCAGACAAATAGAACTATCTAACAGGAAATGGGGCATGATAATACTGCTCTTTAAATAGAACTAACAAAATGGAAATACAATAGGCATTACAAAATATACAGCTAACAGTTATCAGAACCTTTGATGTTTTTATAGCTATTACTGCAAGAGGTTGTATTAGCTGCTCCAGCCCATTTTAATCCAAGAAAAGTTTAACATGTTTTTTTAAAACATTTTAAAAAAAAAGGTTAAACCTCTGGAGTAGTACCCTCAGGTACCTGGGGAAACTGAGTATGAGGAGGGAAAGCAACTTTGTTGATGAAATAACAAAGATTTGGCAATCAGCTCCAACAGTGAT
Source organism: Calidris pugnax (assembly GCF_001431845.1). Classification (NCBI taxonomy): domain Eukaryota; kingdom Metazoa; phylum Chordata; class Aves; order Charadriiformes; family Scolopacidae; genus Calidris; species Calidris pugnax. The sequence goes on from NW_015090995.1 coordinate 8,630,347, forward strand.
GTACTTGATGGACTATAGTTGTAATAGCACTGATGGCTAAGTCATCCAGAACTAACCTTTCTGCATCTGAACAGAGATGGTGCAGAGGCCAGGACACTCACCTGGGACTTGAAAGACTTATTCTACATCTTACTCTGCCCCTGCAGCTCCACACACCTTGGGCAAGACATTTCATCCTTTTGCCACATTTTACCCTGTCTGCAAAGCACAGTGTCCTTCAGAAGAGGAGCATCACCCACTCTGCTACTTTACAGGGCACCGGGATCCTGAGCCCCAGCACTGCCGTACCACACACACACACTTTTCTTTAAGCCATACTTTTAGCACCAGCTCCTGAACTTCAAAAAGAACAAAACAAGTCTGGAAGACTGAGAACTGCATCGTGGCTCCTTACTCACAGTGATGTTGTGTTTAGGTTTATTCTTCATAAGAACTTGCCAGCTCTCCTCCAGTTTGCCAAAATAATTCCCTCAGCACAGCACACCTCTGCCCCTTGCCTGCAGCCCCAAAGACAATAACCAAAGTCTTATTGGAAAATTAAATTTGTTGAGCTGATGTTTTGGGGTAATTTTACCTTTTTGTCTGCTTGATATATACAAATTCCTTTCATTGTATCCCCTCTGGATTGCATCACTATACCAAAATCCTCCCTTCTGTCCTTTCTCTTCTGTCCTGGGCCCAGTGATACCTCTCTAGCCTGAAAAGATAAATTATTCAGGAACTAAATCATTGTTAGATGCAAGGAACTAAATCATTTGCTAGAAAGCAAAATGACTGCAGCTACCCAAACTCATCTTCACTGCATCCTGGGGTCAAGTTGAATCTCCAGCCACTAAGAATGCTGCTTTGTAACAAAATTTTCAGGGTACTCTGTGCTGAGCTTCTTTCCAGAGCATCTCTTTTGTCCTTTTAGTTGGTGTCACGTCCTTCTCAGGGAACTTCTTCAGTACAAGAAAATATTTATCAATGCTGAATTCTCTGTGAAGTAGAAGAGGTGGGAAGATTCTCTTCAGTGGAAGATATTTTAAACATTTCACTTTCTAAGTAGCTCTGTGAATACAGGGAAGAAATACATAACTTAAACACAAGGAGTTACTGACCCAGAAGTGATTAGCATTAGCGTAAAGCTTTCAGGCCCTTTTTCATCTTATTGATTCTAAGCAGAATAAATCCGTAAATGATAATAGGGCTCAATTTAAATTACCTACAGCAAGTGCTGCTTTTCAGCTCTCGTCAGACAATCATGCTGTTCAATCAGCTCCATTCTGTATGTACAAAGCAAATTAATGTGTATAAAACAGTCGTAACTCAGGCCAGTTTTCAACAAAAGAATCTTTTATGTAGCACACAACTGCCTTTTATCGACATGCTTTTAATTGAACCTATAATGCTATGTCCATATTCTACCTAATTACAGCCGAAAATACATATATATATTTTAAAATACTGACCATACCTTTCCCTTTGTAAAGCTTCTAGAAACTTTACCAGGGCACAGAATGATGTTCTCAGTTAAGCCTGGATTTGTTTAGAAACACTAAAAGGGCATGAGAAGACACTCCTGAGCACATCGCAGCCAAGCAACGTCTCAAGGACGATGACATTAGCACACTGAATCGGCAAGGCCAGTTCCTCCCTCCTTGAAGCCAGTCTGTAAACATACCTCCCAAAAGCAAGTCAGAGGGCACTGCAGTATGTGACATCCATAGAGAAGCCTCCAGCCTGGAAGGGCTGTTTCTTAAACAACTCGTTTCTGTTTCCAAAGGGATCTCTTCCCTTGTTTGTGTTGCTCAGTTTACCAGGGAACAGGCAAGTCCCAGGAAGCCAGGATACTACTGCTTTAAAGTGTGAACTCCTGGGACAACAGAAGCAGCGATGGCAGGAAACAAAGAATTAAAGGTGAACTCTGGCAAACACTTCTGGGTCAATCCAAGCCATTTGCCCAGTGGGATTATCTTTGCAAGGGCAGCAATGCCAGGGTTTGGGGACGTTACTTGCACTTGTCTCTGCCATTCCCACTGGGATGGGTTAAAGAGAGGTAGTGGAGGATTCTGCAGAGATGAAGGAGGACGACAGCACACAGACTTTTTATTTCCATTCTGACATTGCCAAGTCCAGTCGTTGCTGTGGGTAGGAAAAATCCTGTTGATGGCTTCCATAGCCTTTGCAATAAAGCCTCAAACTAACAACAGCACATATTCTTCTTTAAGAACACACATGCCATACCATGGTTACCAGCAGCAAAAAGCAAATAAGCCAAAGCTAAAATCAACTACACTGTTGCCAGCAATTTTAACATGGGTAGAACTGCACCTCAAGGATGTACATTGACAATTAGTCAATTTTATTACCAGGCTCTTCTGACAGGTCTGCACTCCACTGACACTATGCAGGGGACTCCTAACTAGCATTTTGCTTTAAACATTCTTCCTATTAACCAGTCACCCCAAACACAGATTAAGGTGAGTGACATGAACGCAGCCACTCTTACATGTGCACAGACACAGCGAGTAGCTGGGAACACCACACAGAAAGGCAAGTTCTTTAACGGCAGACAAATACTCCTCCTGATCACCACACAAAAGAAATCTGTAGGGTAAAGGATTCAGCTGCGCGTCCCGCTGTAGGACCACACTTGCCCGGCTTTCAGATGAGCAGCTGAAGTGTGCTGGGCAGTGCTCCCACCCAACGCAACAGCTCTCCCCACGAGTGACCTTCTCGTCCTCCTTCTTCACTCTTCCTTTCTTGAGAAGGTTGCCAGAGGCTGCAATTGAAGTCTGTGAGCACTGGTGGAGTTAGAGTAAATGGATGTTCAATCTCTCTGGGGAAATATTTAAGAAGTGTACCGAGGTGTATTTACTGAAGATTTCACTAATTCAAATAAATCAAGTTAAAATTACAGACTAGACTGGCTACCGTCAGTTTTCTGAAAGCCCTTCCATTCAAAAAAAGCAAATAAAAATGGTAAGTTCATTTGTCCTTTGCTTTTTGACTGGGAGCAGAGCTGACATTGATGTTCCAGTGAAAGACATTAGTATTTATCTACTTGAAGAAATTCACATTACCACAGTGTCCTTTTAAATTGCTGTACTTATGTTCGCCACATAAGTTGCTATTAGCAACTGTAAAAAAAAAACCCCAAAATCTCTTAGATTACTGTCTTGAACATAGCAATGGTTTATTGTACTAAATTCTTTGGAGCTTTCTTCCCTCAATATTTGAAATAAAATTAAAATGGTATTCCTGAAAAATAACTATTACTTCCAAGGTATATATATACACTTCACTGTAAAAATAGACTTTAAAACCTAATGTAGCTGACAAGTAATCTCCAAGTTTTATATCATGAAGTAAAACAAGTCCTTGTGAGAATATTGACTTGCCTCTTAAACATCACTTTCCAGCTTTTAAGCTAAATAAGAGCACATTGCTAAAATCCTTATACTGAAGTGATTTTGATTTCTCTGAAGCACATGATAATTTCTGTTTGCTCTCCAACACCGTGTTGGGTTTTTTTTAATATCACTTTTCCAAATTTGTATTACCATAAATATCTAAAAGAGTAGGGTTTAGACAATATATATTTAAAGGTGAAGCAAACATTTTATCTAGGACAGATCAAACACTTTAAGATAAGATGTCAAAATTATTTAAGTAATGCTTCTCTAAGAAAGAGTTTAAAACAAAATTATTTTTCAAATAACTGCTTTACTAAATAGAAAACCTGTCTAACATTTGTATTTGGCAGACAGAGCTTTCCATTCAGTTAAACATACTACTAAAATACCAAACAAAATACTTGTTCCTGAAACAAATAAATAAAAATAAAAAAACTTAAATAAAAATTGTACTAAAATGCCTCAAAAAAAAACTAAACCTGGCAATACGCCAGTAGATTCTCATTTCCTATACTCTTTACAAAAGAGGATCAAATTAACCACTCAAATGAAGAGGAAAGGTCCAATGTGATAGTATTGTAGTTTTAAACAAGAAATAGATAAGTAAGTCCGGAAGAAGTTTGGAGGCTCCTGCTTCCCATTCTGCTCAACGTGCAGCAGGATCCAGGTTAGCTCAAAGCACCTTCAGTTTTCCCCTCTATCAACTGGGGCAACAACACATCTTGGACTTGCAGGAATGAACACAGGATTAACCAGCTTTGGTACAGAAGCAGCTTTGGTGCTCTGTGTGTGCAGCATACTTAAATAGACCCACCTAGCCCTATTAAAGTAACGCAAGATAAACAAAAGCTTCAGAGCATGGAGTTCTTCCACTGACGTCATTAAGAAATACTTATCTCTCTCACTGCCAATTTATATCTAGAAATTTAATGCCTCAAAAAAAACCTAAACCTGGCAATACGCCAGTAGATTCTCATTTCCTATACTCTTTACAAAAGAGGATCAAATTAACCACTCAAATGAAGAGGAAAGGTCCAATGTGATAGTATTGTAGTTTTAAACAAGAAATAGATAAGTAAGTCCGGAAGAAGTTTGGAGGCTCCTGCTTCCCATTCTGCTCAACGTGCAGCAGGATCCAGGTTAGCTCAAAGCACCTTCAGTTTTCCCCTCTATCAACTGGGGCAACAACACATCTTGGACTTGCAGGAATGAACACAGGATTAACCAGCTTTGGTACAGAAGCAGCTTTGGTGCTCTGTGTGTGCAGCATACTTAAATAGACCCACCTAGCCCTATTAAAGTAACGCAAGATAAACAAAAGCTTCAGAGCATGGAGTTCTTCCACTGACGTCATTAAGAAATACTTATCTCTCTCACTGCCAATTTATATCTAGAAATTTAACAAGTCTCAAAATTTCCCTTTATCAAGTTTAAAGTTTATTGCCCTGCACCATCACAGGCGCAAAATCCCTTGTACATATTCCATTAGGCTCCAATATGAATAATATTCATTATGGTATTCTAGTCAGCGGGACACAACTCTTCAATAACCATGGGTAAGGAACAAGACGACAGTGACAAGAAGAGGAAAAGTCTGCTCTGAATGGCAGGAAGCCATTCACATCGTGTGTACCTGGTGAGGTGAGCTTATCAGTTTGGAAGATACACTTTCCTCATCAGTGCCAATACATTTCACTAAAGAAATGTAGTTAAAGATGCCTGCAGGAATGGGCTGAAATATTGCTGAAGTGGGGCTTTCAGGTCTGACTTTAAAGCACCAAATCCTACTGTATGGAGTTAAACAGAGACCAAAACTCCTTTTTGTCTTCCACAAGCACTCCTACCTAGACCACCTCCAAAAATATTTTTTTTTAAATTATATTTTTAAAGAGGACCTAGATTTAGTTCAGTCATTACATTTATTTTTCTAATGCATTCCATGTCTCTAGAGACAGGTGGTTCGGGAGGGAGAGACACAAATATAGCTGCTTCTCCATGGAGCATTCTGTTGCCTCAGGTTTCCAAATCCAAATTAAGTAGTTAATGATTTATGTATACACTGAGCATTAGCATCTTTGTGCCACGTTAGTCATCAGATCACAAGTGGCTCTAAAGAGGCTTTAGTCAAACAAATGAATATTGGGTTGAATGATTCAGCTTACTTCACGTAAACAGTTCCAGCATGTTCACATCGATCACCGCTGAACTGCACGGAGGCAGGCAGTGCCCATTGCAAAGTTACAGGAAAAAAGCCCCCAATGCAACACAGAAGCAGCAACGAGTCCCTGGCTCTTTTTTAAATTCAAGTTTTATCATGCTGATCTGCCCTTCTCCACATGTATTATCCAAGGTTGTACGCATTCACCGTAGGTAGTGTTTTTATTAAAGCTTCACTGATGCCATTATGGAATTGCAGGACTGTATCTCTTCATTTAAAGATGACTTTCAGCTTCCATAGTCACAAGAAACCCTCAACGCATACCCTCTACATCCATAACCAGAGGCCAGCTATATTTATGCCTGCATGCAAGTATTAGTGATTTTTTAAAGAAGTGTCCTGGTAGAGAGATCTAACTCAGGTTGCACATACTGCTCTCGAAACCAAAGTTCCTCTGAGGGTTGTTGGGCTGTTTGTTTGGGATTTTTTCCCTTCTCAGATCTGATACTCAACATGAACACTTCTGTTACCTTAGCAATACACACAGAGCAGCAAAAAATACCATTTTGAGTAAGACAGCATCTAGCTATATCAGTGTTTGTAACTTAACCTTTTTCAGCCTTCAGTTAGAGGTGATTTGTTCCGCATATGCCAGGTTTTGTTTTGCAAAGAACATCTCTCTAGAGTCCCAAACAAAATCAACAATCTTTGTCTAGCAAATAACTAATTATTTTTTTCTTTTCAGTACTGCCCTGCATTATGCAGTTTGTTATTTCATTTAGTATTTCCTACACGTCAGAAAACATGAATTACACTGTGCCTTCTGCCACCTCAACTACATGGTGCAAAAATAGCTTAATTATAGACTATACAGATATTTCGCCTATATTGGGATAATCATCAGTACTACCTTAAAAGGGCATATTTACCCCAGCAAAGCTTTTTTGGACTTCTGTCATGAAACACAGTATCCAATAATTATAACAGCAATCATCCAACTCTAAGTTTTGTTCTACTGGGAAGCTTTTACCATGTTTTGTATTCTTAACACCCTCCCGCTTCTCAGGCACCTTCACAGCGGGCGTTTCAGTTATTCTGAAGCACGATACAGGTACGACTCACCTTCAGCTTCAGTCTTGGCTCTTGGTAACGAGCAGAGGCCCTGGTTAAGATGGCAGTGCTGCAATGCTGAGTGCAGTAGAGGAAGTCTGAAGAAAAAAGCTTCACTTTCAACACACCAGCTGAATAGGAAAGAGGAATAGCAACAAAGCACACTGTCAAGAGACAGCAAAAGAACAAGACATGACCCATGAGACATTAGATATCTCCTACAAGGGAGGAAGATCCTTGCCATTATGACATTGCTAAATAAGAGATACTAAAAAAAAAAAAAAATCCTAACATTGATTCCTGTTCTTGAGCAGGACCAGTCTTAGCAAAGAACATTAGAGCTCCTTTTAGACTTTTATTTTTTTCTCTGGGGGTGCTGCAATGGTTTACTGTTTCTTACCATAAAGCAATTGAGAAAAGTTTTTGTAGAGACGACTGTCACTTTCCATAAATGCTCTTTAGCAGTGCATTTTTAGAAATCCATTCTGATGGCATCCAACTAGAAATGCAGTGGTGACACGGCGAAGCCAAGCATTCTAGTAATGAGCAAGGGTTGGGTTTACTTTGCAATCTGTAAAGCAAAATTGTCTCAAAAATAGAGTTGTTAACTTGTACTTGTTAACTTGCAGAGACGGCCTTAAGAAAAGGTTTAGAAGCAACAAGAATAGTACTGATTTTCAAGGTTAAATTAGGGGTTTTTTTTCAGATGCAATGTCATTACTGCAAATGTTTTGGCTTGACCAAGTAAAATAATTAAGTTTCAAGGAAGGGAATAGTTACAAAAAAAAAAAATTTTTTTTTTTTTGTCTGTACTCTGCTTTGGGTAAACTGACATCATAAGTCCTTTAACAACAGTTCTGTTCAGCTGTATTCACAGTCTCACATTGACAACAAGGCAATTCTCCGAATGCAGAGAAGATAAATGGAGTTAATGCCACTAAGCAAACATGACATTTTTGTTGTACTGTGATCATGGATGAGTCACTAAGTAAAATGATTAATCACAAATCAATGTTACTAGGCTCATTTAGAGATGATTCTCCCTTTGTGAAGCAGGTAGAAGCTCTAAATTTATAGGCTAATGCGTTTATTCTAGCTGTAGCAGTCTCGTTATTGGTCTTAAACATCAGAGTCTGCAGGAAATTTGTGCGCAATTAAGCTAAAGTGATGACCTCCTTATACACATTTTGGCACTTTTTTATCTGATAGTGTGTTGTGCAAATATATAAATGAATTGAAGCATTACATAGAAATTACAGCTAATGCAATACTAAGAAAAATAGACATATACCAGAATTTTAATACATATGCCAATAAGGCATCTAGACCATAAATTACACTCATTTTATCAGTCCGCAAATGGGTTTATCAGTCCGCAAATGGGTTTGTACTAAGATTTTAGACTGCTTCATTTTCGGTTGACTAACATTTGTAACTTCTACAAACAGTTTTATGATCTAAATTGTTTCAGGAGGAAGTGCATGGATTTGTTGAACGACATGTTTATAAGTCATACACACACTGTGAATACTTTCTATTTGGTAAATAAATTCACCTTATTTAAAAATTAAGCAGAAAAAAAATATTCTTTCAAACTTCATAAAGGCTTGCTAGCACCATAGTGCTTTTCTTTCTCACCTTGAAATTAATGAAATTAAATACTTGAATAGACTCGTGCACATGTCTTTATCTACCTACATAATCTGTCAATACAAATTGTTTCTGGAGTGATCATTTCCAACCTACAAAGGGTAATTTTCCAGGGCAAAGGATTGTACCAGTCCTAGACACAATAGGCCCCAGATCCCTGTACAACCAGACAGGGACTCTTTGAAAGCAGAGCTGGCCAAGTATCAAACATGATTTAAAGAACATTAAATAAATACATGACAATTTGATCAACTTCAGCATTCAGCATGCTTTCAGAAGGGAGTCCTCATTCGAATATAATAAATATACTTGTGACTGCATGGTGAAAGTCATATAGTCAGCACCGTAATTTAATTCACAAGTTTTTAGACACTACTAACACACACGATGTTTTTGCTCTGCTCAGCAGTATTTGTAACACCAGGAATCACACAGCCATCTGGAAAACATGAGGTTTATGCCAAGACTGCCATCAGATTCTCCACAATGTAGCAGTGTTAATGAAGGGATGTGCTGGTGAGGTCCCCAGGCTGCTCTATATTCTGGTAGAGCAGAGAGGAGTTGCCAAGCAGAACCATCCAAGAGTTGTGAGGTCCTAAGCAAAAATAATCTACAGTAACTGCTAAGTAGCTCACACTGCTCTCACACCACTCACAGGTACCAGCCAGGTGGCAAACACACCACTGTGCTCTGGCGTAGGAAAATGGTCAAGTACAAGCTCCTTGGAGATGCCCAAAACTGTTGCACATGTGGAACATTTATTGCTCAAAGAATATACCGGTTGCTAACAGTTCTTACTTACTTCCAGTGCCCCTCAAGACAGTAACTGAGGCATCACACCTTTAGATGTCTCTTGAATGCAGGAGACATCAAACTGACAAAATTATCTAAGCTATGTCTGAAAGAAGCTCTCCATACATGAGAACTGGCCAGTTATTAAAACAAACTTGTCTCACTCAGCTCTTCCTTTACTACGATTATGCCCAAAGGAAGGTGAAACAAAACCCTGTGACTGATCTATTTATTCCTACACTGAACAAAGAAAGGAAGGACTAAATCAACTGACATCAGTTCTCCCAGAGCTGAAGGAACAGCAACCAAATGTGCTGTGAAGGTGAATGTTCCTGGGGCATAGGATTTGCATGATGATACATCTGTGAAAAGAACTTAGAACTGAGAACATACTGCTTTTATGTATGTATGGCTAATGCAAGGACCAGAGACACTGCCCCAGATCACCCTGCAGCCAGCCAGCACGCTCAAGGCTGCCCAACAGCAGTTTCCCAGCTGAATGCAAGGAAATATCTCTCTACTGTAATAATGGAACCATTTTAAACCAAGAACCTTACAAGCCATACACTGAGCAAAGATTTAAGTAATTCACTTGATGACTAAAACTTGTGTTTCCTTTGCATTTTGTTCTTATGACAGCACAGAGAAGAGGATGACAGTCACAAGCACATCTGCACAATCACATCCAAGTGCTTGAACCCTTCCTAATTCTGCACAGCACCATTAAAAGCTTGACTTTCCAGAACCAACCTGAGACTCCAGGGAGAACTCTTCACGTGCTCTCTGCAGTTATGTGTTAGTAAGCTTTTTTAAAGATAGAAAGAATTGTCAAACAAGTAGAGAGGGAAAAAAAAAAATAGACAACTACATAACAGCTCCTGTTTAAGCACTATTTTAGTTTGCTCCAAAGGAAGCCCCAAAGCCCAATTCAGAAGTTGTTATTCAAAAAAATAAAGGCTACCTCTTCTCTCCCCTGACTTCCAGGGACAGACAGGTATCTACATTACGAGACTCAGCGCAGTAGAAGATGACTGCTTATTTTCTGTCGTTACTTAATAGCTTCAACTGCAAAGTTTTCAGCCCACATAAGGCAGGCTGAATTTGAAACAGAGACCAGTAAATTAAAGCAGCAATACAGCATGCATACAAAATTTAACACCAAAGAGAAACATACTTCCAACTTTCAATCACAATAAGCAGTACCAGGCAGGAATTAGCAATCATCACAAAGAGAAAAAGCAAGTTTTTTTCCCTAATCACTGGAAACGTTATTATTGTAAAACTAACTCTTAACAGAAATAATTCTCCTTCAAAAACTGCGTAAGAGGAGGAGAAAATCCTCCTATTTTTTTTTTTTTTAATAGGACATAACAGAATAAAGTGTTTGTAGCAAAGCACGTTGGCAGCTGTAGTCTCAAAGGCACACTAAGATGACTACGGTGCTCCCTCTAGTGACGACTCGCATGGGCAAGTTACCAACCTGCCATTAACATCACAGCAAGTCAGTAGTCAAACTCTAAATTTCAGCTACAGCAATACATCTTCTTTCTTCGAGACTCTTCATGGCAATAAATCAGGTTCTTCAATGTAAGTAGCATTAGAAAGGCTCTGCATCCAAGATGAATTATCACACTTTGGCCTCAAGAATGTGGTCTACATTATGAGAAACAAGTTTTTACCCCAGTGGTGCTGCCGAGCGCAAGCCATGTGGAAAAGAGCATGAAATGAGATCTCTGAATTTAAATTTAAATCCACATTTCTGATCTCAGAACCAGACAACCCATTTACAAGAGATGAATATTCTGGAAGGAGATGAAAAAAAGCATTTTCTATCTGGTAGGGCACAGGATAATTAGAAGCACACACAAGGATCTTGGGAAATGAAATTGTGCCTATTGCTGTACTGGGAAATGTTTGAATCAAGTGTATGGTTCAGGCCAGTAGTAAGGGAGGGCTGAGGACAGCAAGATCATAGCAAATGGCATCTTTCAATTTAATAAAGGAAGTTTATCAATTAGTTTTGCCAGTGTGGAAATTTTGGTTCAGCTTGTGCCCAAGTAGCATTTGGCCACTGAGATGTCCTCATTGCAGTGAAACTCGATACACTTGAGAGATAAATGAAGAAATGTTTAAGGAGGGATAATAGGAGATCCACAGCAGGCAGTGTTTGCCAGGAGGTGTGACAATTCATCCATGCAACTGATACCTCGGGAATGACCCGCTGCAACAGGACTTGCTGGGAAAGTTCAGAGGTCCAAAGCACAGCAGATCCACTCACTGAGGGTCTATGATTCAGAAAGCGTAAGCATCAATTTCCCCGCAGCTTCCAGGTGCTACTCCTGGAGCAGTAAGTCCTCACTACAAGCGACCACCACAACAGATCAAGATCCTTGGCAACAGTTTGATTTGTTTTGCTGCAAAACACTCTGTACTGTCACTCACCTTTGGGCGGAAACTGACCAAAAAACCCAAGCAAGTTGCTGAAGTGAAGGCAAAGCACCACAAGAGCAGCAGCTTCTGCAGTTACATTCCACAGCCTCCCAGTCGCAGACTCCACAACAGTTAAAAGTCTCTGACAGCTTGACAAGACTTGCTGTGACATGCAGTGTCTCTGCCCTCATCTGTCCCTCTCTGTCCCTCCATATCTGCAGGAACAGGCTGGGATGGTAACATTTAGTCAACTTCTGTAAGCATTTGATGAAAATCAACTTCTACAAGCGTGATGAGCCTGAGCTGGGATGAACAAGGCAGTTTAGATCCCCGAGATGCTGCAGAAGGCTTTCTGAATAATGTGGGATACATCCTTCTGCCAGCTATTCTCTTCTCAGGTTTTCAGGATTTTTTTCTGCTGGATTTCAGGGGGAAAAGGAATTTTAGTAACATTACACTGCAAACTTCAGTATTGCAGAAGGCAAATTTGGTTCAGGGACACACAGGACATACAGCAGCTGGCAAATGTCCTCGCTGTAGCCTACTCAACCACTGGTGATTGCAGAGCCATTGCCACTGCCGTGTCCTTGCTGGTGCTGCATGTCCTGGTGTGCATCACGGCAACTTGTGGAATCCCCAAGTACACCTGCTTCTGCTGTAGGAAATGAGATCTGGATTTACAATAGTGACACGCAGGTGCCGGAATGATGAACTGTAAGAGCACGGGAGGTTGTAAGCTTAAGAGTCCTATTAGGGACTTTAAACATCACAGGATAGGTGACAGTTTGATGGCTATGGGTACTGAGGGTGACAGCAGAAGAAGATTCAGAGTTATTGCTGGCAACAAAAGTGATTAGGCTTCCTCTGCCCACAGCTATGTAGTATATAGCATATATAGAAGAAAATCCTCTGGCACAGAAATCAAAACTAAGGACAGACAGCTTTCAGTACAAGACCATTCACAAGATATAATTGTTTTCCTATGAAACAATTCTGATCAGATTTTGTGGATGAAAACCACAGCAGTTAAGGAGGGACTGGTTTGCTTTCTGTCACAAAGACCAGTTAACTTGTGCCACTTTATTTGTACTTTGTCTGAATGGTGAGTATGCAAGACCTACATATTCAAATTCCCTTAGTCTGAAGAAGATACCACAGTTTCATCAGAATATCTTTGCTATGTCATCAATTTTAATTCCAACCTGTACTTCAATATGCACATAACTATTTTCAAATACAATGAAATCTTGAAGTCAACAGCATCAGCCACCAGCATTGCAGCTTTCAGTAAATCCTTCACAACCTCAGAAAAATCTCTATAAACATTGTGGAAAGTAAATACAGAATGTACAGAGGACAGTCTTCTATACAAAAGTGCATTTTAGCAATACAATTAGCAGAGAACTTGGGAAAAAAAAAAAACAAAACACCATCCTCAATTTAAGCAGTACCATATATTCTAATCTATACTCTCTTCTTTCCCCCAGGAAAACAAACAAACAAAAAAAAAAACCGCACAAACCCCCAGTTTCCCCTTGCTTTGGTTATGAACTATATTCAAGGCTTCAATGTAACAATTATTTTCTTTTCAAATTGAATTATTTATTTGTAATTTGGAAATGTTTTAAAGTTAGCCAGATGAGGGAGAATGCAAGTACAATTAATCAGAATTAATAGTCAAAATAGACAAGCTTTGACCATTACTAGGATTTGCTCTTGGTAGATTAATAAACTATCTTTGCAATCCTTAAATGGAAAATTGTATATTGAGTTGTCTTTCTATGCACAAGAACTGCAAGATCAGTAAGCTAAGGAACATTAAACCAATAAATCTAACAACATTCGCCATGAAAATCTGGCTTTTAAGAATGAACTTCAAGAGCACCCCAAAACAGTCAGGTTTATTAATATTTATAGACCAATGCATCAAATTATTTCAGAGCTGAAAGAGTGCTAAGAGAAAAGAAATGGCTTCAAGCCATTCAGTGTAGATGAAATGTAAATATTGCCATTTTTATATGTTTCTATATTGTATACGCACTCTGATGTAAATGCATATGTATAAATTCAAGCAGGTTGGTTGGTTTGGTTTTTCCCCCAGAGAATGATCTTCACAGGTTTCAAACCACAATATGAGAACTAAAAGTTAAGCAAGCACAGGAAAGCCTTGCAAAGACTTTTCTTACTCTTCTGAGTAAGCACTCCATATTAAGCATACTATATCCATCTTTACTCAGTTTCCCAGATAAAGAAAAATAGATAATATCTTAACAGAGACAGAGGATGACATTAGATACACAGACGAAAATTAGACAGGTTTGTCAGGCAGTTAATTTTCTTCCTCATATTTTTAGAAAAGGATGTTCTCTATTGTTTACAGTCCTATTGCAATCAGACTTTCAGTGCTCCTTCTAAGCCTTTTTAGAGAAATAGTTACCATGGAATCAAACCGTTAAACTTACAGAGTATAAACTGATTACATTCATGTTACAGTGGGTACAAAGCACCTAGACACACAGCTTCAGTACCACGGAGCCATATGTCTATGAGTTTTTTCCGGTTTATCTCAATTTTGATTTTAAGCTTGACATTTTTTATCTATGAAGAAAAAGCAGAGATTTGATTCTTTTTGAAAAAGCACTAATAAGAATGCATGATTTTAGCAGTCTGATACTCTTCTTTATCTATCTGAACCAAATAATCTGTAGATAACTTCCTGTAAAACAAAGCAGTAGCCACAATGGCCAACACCCGAATCAGCAAGACCAGGTTTAACTAAAATTCCAACTGTTTGACTAGTGTCATGGGTATCCAATACAAATTCATAGAATCATTTAGGTTGGAAAAGACCTTTAAGATCATCGAGTCCAACCGTAAACCTAACATGGCCAAAACCACCACTAAACCATGTTCCTAAGCACCACATGTACACGTCGTTTAAATACCTCCGGGGAGGCGACTCAACCACATCCCTGGGTAAGTACACAGCATATTGCAGGGAAAGACAAGAATCTGACAAGAACACCTCCACCCTCCACAAAATGAGTGTGTCATTAGAACTATGAGGGATGTGAAAAGAAAAGGGAAAAACACCCAAACACATATAATTATGTGAGAACTCTTGAATCCCACAGCTACTTCAGGCCTGATTCTCTGAGATACCAAGTACTTGGCAGAGACAACGTTCAGGTAAGCAAGATGTTATCCTGCAGTCTTATCAGAACACTCAGAGGTTTTTATTCTTAGGTCATAAGCATTTTTGGGACTACGAGATTACAGAGCTATAAATTATTACCATGGAACACCTGGAAATCCACTCTCTTCTGTTGTTTTAACTGTGCACACAAGTGACTGAAGTACCCAGATGGCACAATAAGCTACTGGGGCATCCAAGACCTTTTCATCCAATGTAACAGATGAGCAACTGGACCGATCCAATCACTTGGATAAATTTATACTTACATGCTCATACTAAGATCAAGATGGAAATCCTATCCTCCCTCATTTCATGATCTCTGGACACTTGCAGACAGGTGACCAAAAAGAACTAAACCTCATCAAAATGAGAGGGTCTTCTTTCAACAAAGCCTGAGGAATTTTAAACTCTGAAGAGCTGCTGAAACAAAATGAAGTGACACAATTTCATGCTCCACCATGCTGAGATATTGCACCTTTCTTACAATTCAATTCAGAGTCTCAAGTCTCTATGGTACTAAGTATGCATTTTTCTTCAAAAAAAATTTCACATTTCAAAGTCACTGCAGAAAATAATGTTTCACAATGAATTCATCCATTACAGCCACGGTAAGCTGTAAAAATTCAACAACTGCACCTCTGAAATTAGCCAAATTGACAGCAATTCAATTTTTTCCTCACCTAAGATTTTTAAAAGAAGCTCCAGATTTAAGTGAATCTAAATTCCCAGTAACTTATACACTGTTAAAAAGTTTTGGGTATTGTTTCTACAGGAGGGAGGCAGCCATCAACGAGCTATAGTGCAGTATAAGCAAATACTGACAGGTAACAGTCACTTCTCGTTAGTGGCCAAATAATTTGCCACACAGGACTGCTAACGTTCCAGTTTAAAGTGACATTACATAGATTTTAATCAATCAGTGGCCAAGTTTGGGTACCTGTTGTCTAGCAGCAGTAAGAGTGACTAAGTTGGTGCATACTAGTTTGACTATGGACCTCACTGATTTACCAAAGCCCTTTCAGAGGCCATTGTTCGGATATTTCACTGGTAGGTTTATTTTGAGGCTACAAGGAATGGCACCTCTGAAAGAAAAATACTTCAGCTGTCAGGGCTAGTAAGTCTGGGCAGGACATGCACAATGACTGAGAAGTCCTATACAGAGCTGACCATGCAATTCTGCAGGACTGGGCTACATCGTGCGATCACAGGCACCTGTGGCCGCACTGAACTGCCAAACTCCTTAGTTCACCAGAGCAAAATGAAAGTAATGAACCATCAAGATAATGAAAAATTACTTTCTAAACTCAGAACTAGAAAACACTTTCATGATCTTTTAAGTTTCACATTGAAATTTAGAAGTATCATTTTTATCTCAGCTGTGGGGAAAAGGAGTTCTGTAAGAAGTGGTTCCAAGATAAAGACAAAAATCACCTTAAAAAGATTGTCAGAATTAGGAAGCAGGTTTAAACTACTTTTACCTCCCTACCTGAAAGCCACGATTTTACCTCATTCTTAGCAAGAGAAATTTCAAAAGTAGATAGACAAAAGGAGAATTCTGTAACATGTAATGGTGTAACAACCCACACAGAAGACACATCCTCAGCTAAACATACAATTAAAAAGCACAGCTGCATTAATTAAGTTCTCTTGCCAACAACATGAATCTATTTAGATATGCTTCTGGGGAAAAGAGCGACCAGCATTGTATGATGCTTGTTTGCACTTCAGTTTCCAGTAGCATTTTTAACTATTTTAAGTAGTATCCTGGACAACTTAATTGCAGATTAGTGTACTTCCAACACATAAAGATGTTTTCATTTGAATCTTTTCATAGCAATACTAGGGATGTACTGATCAACCATCAGTAACAATCATGCTATAAGATACTGAGCAGTAAAATAACTTTCTGAAGACTAAACTTGCAAGTAGTTTTTTTGAATTCTAATTGCTTCCTAAAGAACTAAATTATTAGGCATTAATTGTGTTACAGATTCCCTGCATTAGAAGTCCTGCTTCTTGTTTTCTGTGTTGAGTTAAATCGCAACTTCTAGAAAAGGATCTATCACAGTATTTTGATTTTGTATGATCCAAGAGCAAGACTGAAGAAACCCCTATAGAACTAAAGATTTTTCCCTCATGCTAAACAAATTTCCTAATACTGGGGAAGGAAAACCGAACAAGGCAAATATAATATTAAGTTGGAAAAAAAAAAAAATCAGAAGCATAGCAATGCATGCTTAGTGTCATCCAAAAGCACCCCTAGACTTAGGTCTTTAAGTAAGTTGGCATGTTAGCCAAGTTCAACTTCCTTAAAATTGTATCTATTCAGCAGCTTTTCAGAAGTCAGTTAAGTTTCTGAAGTCTTTGTTGCAACATTAGTCTCAACAAGCTGAAGTTACTCAATACTTTGACCTTCTTACCAAAATTACGCTTGAGAAAAGATCTGGTTTATACTGTTAGCACTAATCAAAATTTGGTCAAGAAATATATGTAAACAATAAGGATAATACACTTAAGGCTTAGAAAGAACACTGATAATTTCCCCCCTGTCACATTAAAACATCCACATCTCCTTCATGGTCCTCCTCAGTCACTTTTAAAGAGAGCACTTCTTCATTAAGAAATAATCCACTCAGTCTTTCCTTACGAGCTTGTCTTTGTTCTTTCAGCTGTCTCTTGCGTAAGGCCTTTTGCTGTAGTTTCCGTTGCTTGGAGCGTTTCTATCAAAATACAGAAGAGACAAAAAGTAAGATTTTGTTCTGTAGATTAGAAGCCACCTTTAAAGTTGGCAAATATAAGTTAAATTCTAAAATAATGTCTGCTCTGAAAAATAACTAAAATGAATTCTCAGAGGTGGTGCAAACATTATCCAAAATCGTATCTGATATTAAAACATCAAGACCATTTACCATATCTGAGTTATGAGGCACATCATCACCCTGTGATGTTGCACAGCTGAGTCTTTGATCAGGAGAATCGTTATTGCAGCAGAAATATTACAGTCTTACAATAACAACCTGAGATGCTGAAGAGCAAGCAGGAACCGCTCCTCTCCTCCACACTTGAAACTGAAATTACGGAGACAGACAAGTGCCACAGTACTATTTTAACTGAAACATGCTTCAGTAGGTCACTCCTCACCAAGGAATCTCTTAAGACATGTTGGAAGAATAAATTGAAGAAGATTCAAAAAGCCTGATAAAACTTCTAGTGGGAAAAAAAAAACAACACACAACCAACGCAACCTTTACACTCCAGCAATTATGCCTAGATTAGATTGATCAATCTTCAACAAATTTTTTCACTAAAACTTGCATTCATTCAAAGAATTAATTTAGATGCATAAGCCTTTATTCAATCCCACTCACCTTATTCTAAACAAAAGTAATGAGAAGATCTACTATATACAAACATCAGGCCTTCACTTAGAAGAGAAGTGATGGGAAGAGGAAAAGTTTAAATTCCTTATGGTCACGCCAGAGGAAGCAGCACTAGTTTAGCTAGATAACTTCAGCAGATCCTCAGTTACTAACCATGCTCCTTCAGTACAAATACACCAGTTAAGATCCTACAAGTAACCTTAACAAGTTAGACAGCTTAATATGCATATACATAATTAGAAATTTTACTTTTGAATCCCGGATTCGTTCTGCAGCACTTGTGGACAAATTACTATCGCTGTGCGCTCGACTCATGTTGGCACTCGAGTTTGAAGCGGAGTTAGCCACGCTGGAACCGCTGCTGCTGGCTGAGCTGACCATGCTGGCGCTGCTGCTGCTGGCACTGGCACCGCTCACACCACTGGTACTTGCACAACTGTAGCTACTCCTCTTCCAGCTTTCCCTGGCAGACCGTTGACGAGGTCCATGTTCCTTGATATAGTTTCTCACCTTTAGAACAGAGGGAGCAGAATCACCAAAGCCTGATAAATACTGTACTGAGATACTCCTTTTCATGGAAAAAAAACCACAACATGCCTCTTAATAATGATCAAGTTATTGGATCAGTTCAGTTAGTCTTTTAAAACATTTTGCTGCGGCTGCTTAAATCCCAACTCACATGGCAGACATCAAGAGAACTTAACTAAGAACTAAGTTAGTTTTCTTCCTTTAACAATGAAGTTAATATTAAGTAACAAGATTTGGGTTTTTTCCCCTCTCCTCTCTCCCAAGTTTCCTACTACGTTATAATTATAACGTAGTACGTATACATAAGTTATTATTATAACACCAAAAAGGAAAATCGGTCAAGTTCAACTGAACTAAGTAATTTACTTAATGTATCAAACCCCTTTATTTTGCTAGGTATACTCAGAGAAAAACAGCTGTAAGAAAAGCAGTACTTTTCTACTTTGATACTTATAAAACATTTGAAATAACAAATAGGTCAAGCTCATAAAAGCAGTGATTGTTTCCCATTTCCAATCTCTACCTGCATCATAATCCCAAATAAAGAGTAAGGCTGAGGAGTTCAGCTTGTTTGGATACTGCATCTTTTCACAACAACACATCACAATAATACAAAGACTAAGAATATACCATTCTTTGTTATAATTTTTATTTGGTAATATCTTTAAAAAGCATTTTTCTATATCCCTTTTTACATCAAATTTATGGTCTTCCCCAGTGAATTCCAATCCTTTGGAGTTTTAAATGCTAGTTTATATTCAGTGAGCAAATGAAGATCCCCAACCAGTTGATGGCCATGAAGTGGAATGCGCTTTGTCATAAGCAGTACTGGATCCACAGCATAACTCATTATACAAGTGCCAGCTTAGGCTTGTCATGTATTCAGAATATATAACTACAGTTTTTCATATAAAGGTTCAATACATACAATATGCTTTTGAACTCTCATTTCCCTCATTGACAATATTGTGCTCTAGTGTCTCTCCCTATACCTAATGCTCATATATAAAAATTAATTGCAACTCTGTAAGAGATTTTGCAGGCCATATCAGAGGCTGAAACCCCAAAGTCTTATGTACAAACCTTAACTCACCTGTTTCAGTTTTTCGTCTGTGAGACAGTTCAATTCAATAATGAATTCACTATCTGTAGGTGAGATCTGAGCAGCAGGATCAATAATTTTAATGATATCAAGTTGCTCTCGAAGGCCCATCTCTGTACTAACTTTGCGACTCAAATATTCAATATATTCAACCTAGAATCCAAAGAAAGGTGGGTCATTTTAAAGTATTATTGATTCTAAACAAGCAACGGAAAAAAGGAAACACCAACAGAATAAAATGTGCTCAAATAGCACATTTCCTATGATTCTAGCCTCATTGAGTATCCTCAAAAACACAGAGTGAAAACTTAAGTACACATTAAACCACCCACTACAGATGCAAAAGACAAGATTTGGTTTCAAGAATCAAGCAGTACTGCATAGGTCTACGTTTACACCTACGGCAATCAAGTGTCTTTTAAGGTGTGGCACTAATTGAAAGTTCTTCTGCATATTACAGTTCTCACATAGGAAAAAAAAGTCAGTTTCACCTGTTCATCATTTGTCATTGCACTCCATGGAAGTTCATCAAGATTCCTATGCTTGTTTTTCTTTTTCGGAAGTAGGCAGGGAGAGCTCGGAATACTAGGTATAACATCAGAAAGTACATCACTCCCACTTGTAATGTCGCTGCCAGGCAACTTGTAATATGCAAGACAAAGAACAAAGCCTTAGAATACAGTAGGCAGATATAAAGTCATTCTAACACTATTAACAATTCAAAACATGCCAACAAATTAGCAAAGCGTTGCTTTGCTATGTACTCTAACAACTTCTTAATAATTACTCATAACATTGCAGTACTCCTTAGAATCTTCCAACAAACAGCAAGTATGGCAAACTCAATTCACACTATCCTCTACATATCAATCCTCCTTTTAAAAAATTGCATTTAAGAAAACAGCAGAATGATGTGGCACTTCAACTATTTCCCATCTCCATCAGCGTAAATCACCCATTACAATCCAAACCTAAATCTAAACCTCCCATTTTAAAGCACAAGTCTAGTTTAACGAAGATATTGCAAAGTAGCTTTGTCATTTATACCACACCCCATAATTACACCAGACAATGCAATTAAAATCACTGTCATTTTCCTGTAAGCAACTGCAGAACTTCAGGTAGCTTCATTTATACAACTGGCATGTAATTTCTAAATGCACTTTCAGCTAAAATGTAACAGCTGGATTACTCATGCTCAGATTCTGCCAGGTAACATCATAAAGAGCTACAAAAAAGTCTTTCCAAAATTCTACAAGTCCAATCAAGTATGTCTCTTAAGAAATGCTTGTTTTAAAAACCAAAGAATAATAAAAAAGGCTAGTTGCTAATCAACCATACTGTCAGCTAACTAAGACATGGGAAATGGGATCCAATCTGAGTTGTTCCTCCAGGCTGCATTATACACATGCACTTGTAACTTCCGTGTTACAATATACAGAGATTAGCACTCAGACTAAAACAGTAAAAAAATTCAGAGCTAGTCTCAGTCCACGTTATCTTAAATTCATTTGCACCCTTCATTCATTCTGGAACAGGATTTGTGCTTTCTTAAAATCAGTGTTTTCAGTCCTCAAACTGCACTTGGAAGACTCTACATGCTTTGACTAAGTTTTATAGCAAAATTTAAAAGTATTCCTCAGT
The DNA here is from genome assembly GCF_001431845.1 of Calidris pugnax. Classification (NCBI taxonomy): domain Eukaryota; kingdom Metazoa; phylum Chordata; class Aves; order Charadriiformes; family Scolopacidae; genus Calidris; species Calidris pugnax. The sequence goes on from NW_015090995.1 coordinate 8,651,735, forward strand.
ATATTCTGAAGCACCGTGTTTCCTACTTCAAAGTTATGTATATGTTCACAGTTGATTTAAGTCTATAATACAAAAAGTCAATTTAAGCCTATAATATATATAAATATTTGCATATCACAATTGGAAAACTGCAGAACAAAGATGACTACCACAAACTAGAGATACCTGACCAGAACTGCATCCAACAGACTAGGAAAGAGAAGGATGTGATTCACCTTCACACTTTTCCCATCCTAGTGAGACAAAGTGAGCTCTGTACTCTTACTGGCACAGAAAAAAAAAAAAAAAGATGGAAATAAGCGAAGGTAAAGAATCTCTTGCCAAGGTGCCAGCTCCATTCCAAAGGGAGATTTAGTATGACCAGATCACTGGGAGCAGACATGTATAACCAGATTTCATCAGCAGGGAAGATCCTCAGTACAAAGGATCTAAGCTCATGGCTACAAGACACATCTTGGTCACTAAAACCAAACTACCATAGTATATAAGCATCCCTCTTTGAAGAGCTGATCTTTAGTCTGGCCTCCAGAAAGTGCTGGAATTAAATGGAACAAAACACTGTCTTTATCGCTGAAGATTCAGATACCTGCTCTTATGTTTAGTACTTACCAAGAAACAAAGGCTGAGGACTTTCAAATTAAGGCTAAACCCAGTACTTAACAGTCTATACAAAATTTTACATTACAGTGGAACTGGTTTACCTGCCATTCAAACTCACTGTCTGACCAATCCCAGTATGTGCTGATAGAAGAGGAGACATCACTGCAGACACTGCCCTCAGGGAACAAATCAAAAGAGGTGAACTCCTGGTCATCCAGTAGCGAGTAACAGTCATCCTGATCACCAACTGAAACTGATGAGAACAGCTCCTCACTGCACTCTGAGCTGGCTACGCTGGTTCCGCAAGACGTCAAGTTCCACCTGCAAAACAGGATGAAATAAATAGAAATCAGCAAATATACTGGCATCATGTGTCCTGAAAAATGCTTAGTTCTTTTAAGCTTCATAAAACTATCTCCACTTTGCTTGTCAGTAACATTATACATTGATTTTATTGAAGTAAGTTATAATTATGAAATTGAAGTATTCTATTCCCACCAAAGGGAATTCAGTGTTAAAAATGCAAGGCGAATATCCATACACGGGTAATATAATTACACCTTTATTTTAATATATTAACAGTTTCTACCCCAGAGCCATGTGTAAGTTGTATTTTTGATTGTTTGGTTGTTTCTTTAAATACCCTGAACTAAAAATATAATTTCCCATAAGTTGGGATATTTAAGCTTCCATGTAAATTGAAATAAGCAATACTAAGAAGTAAATCAATTGGACTTCTGCACAAATTGGAGTCAAAAAGAAATTCTAGTTTTACAATCCCATGCATAACTAAGGCTTAATAAGGAAACACATTATGGATATACCCAAAACTCTATAATTCTTTATTTTCAACTCTGAATGCCAAAACACAGTGGACACGCTGTTGAAATGAGACAGTGCAAATGCGAAAATGACCTGTGTAAAAATGCTACCATGCCAAAAGCAAACACTTCTCTCCCCCTCCAGAATTTCATTTTAAAAGCTAGCAAATGCTGTTGCTAAAGGAAAGCAATCGAGGACTCAAACCTCACAGAACAGGTTTTTTACTCTAATAAGAGTAAGCCAGAATTTAACAAGCTCATGAAATCAGTCTCCATATCTGGATTTACTTTACATATTAGTGAAAAGTAGGTCGAGACAACTATGAGTCAGCACAGCACTGCAATATGGCCAAAACAATTTGAAAAGAGCTTCTAAAATTCACCACACAAACCCATGCGATCAACTCCTGTTCCATCAGCCTGGCTAACTAGAAAAACATTCTTCTATCCAAGTGCAAAAGCTGAGCAACACTATCACTCAGCAAGGCTGGGCCTCACCGTCAGTATTTAAGCTGTATATACCAGGTTGGCTCAATATGTTTGCGATGGACTCACTCCCACATCTATGTGGCCAGCAGTGAATTTATCCAACGTTGAAGACATTTCAAAAACTTTTCTTTTAGCAGATGCAGGAAATCTTGCCCTTCTTCCCTTTCTGCATCCCTTACACATAGGCAATGTTTGACTGGTACAGACTTGTGGGCAGCGCAATGAATGAGTATAGAGTGGAATATGCTGACACAGAATGCTTTTGAACAGTTTCAATGCTCATGAAATATTGATAAAAGGAAAGATAGACTAGACAAAGTTTCCAGACCCATCAAACACAGGATGAGGGTACAGAGGCTCTACCACCAACCAGCTAGGCAGAGATACTCCAGGCATGCAGTACCATGGCAGGTCCAGACAGCCAGCACTCGCTTTCCCATTCCTGGGGGGGAGGGAGGCTGCTGTCCCTGCCGGCGTGAAATGGATTAACAAGAAGTGGGAACTACCTTAAAATTCCTTGTAACTTTAAAAACCATGAGAACACCACAGATTGGGCTGTGCATCTCCAATGGCTTAGTCAGTTCAAGACAGGGCATGTCCTTGCCCAGGGTAGTGAAATACCCACTCAAGACACCTGGGTTACAAACCTGAGTGTGTAAAATGAGCAAGCCTTAAGAACGCACTCAGGAAGAGAAAGGCAATACAAAGAGAAACATACAAAATGAAATAAATCCAAATTTAGTGAATATCATATATTTATGTTATAGATATGCTATGAATACATCCTACTGTTCATGTCACAATTGGGTCTTAGGATATAAGAACTTGATCATGAAAGCGTATCATATTTGATCAAGGCTCTCCATGCTGAATCATTTAATAATCTATAATTAAGAGCTTGCCCTTATGAATGACACTTTTGAAGTGTAATTTCCATTATTTCATACAAATTCAATTGAAAAGTTACCTTGTTATTCGCTCTTTGGGAACGTTTGGTTTTGATTTTATAAGCACAACTGGAATTTCTTTGTAGAGCTGCATTTGCATTTTTTGAATAGACCTTTTCTACAAATTAGACAGAATAATTTGCCCTTAATTAGTAGCATGGGATGGAAACGCTTCTGTAGGAATCGGTGCAGTCACCAAGCTGTCTGACTCATTCTGAACCTCGACAGGTTTGCTCGGTGTCCACACAAGGCACGCTGCTCTTTAATTACCCATCCTACAGCACTCAAAACGGCGTTTTAAAAGAGTCGGAAAAGAATAAATACATCTTAAAAATTGACCGAACGCACACCGATTAACAACTGCAATGCTATTAGGCAGAACCAGACTGAGCTCAGGCACAGCCCTGCCGAGGGGATGTGTGACCCAAGCAGGGCCCTGCAAGGGGCCACCTGGGGTACCCGCCGCCGGGACACGGTGACACCGGGCGGGAAGCGGGGGGAGGCGGCACGGCCCTCCCGCACGGGCGGCTCCGACCCCGCCGCCGCCGCCTCAGGGGCGGCCCGACGGCTCCCGGCGAGGGGCGGCAGCCGCCGCCGCGCCTCCGGCCGCCTCAGTCCCAGGCCCCCCGGCCCTCCTCGGTTCCCCGCGGCCCAGCCGCCTCGGTCCGCCGGGCGGGCAGCGG
>NW_015090995.1:8655452-8679744 GCF_001431845.1 Calidris pugnax
CCGGCGGGCGGGGCGGCGCGGCGCTGCCATGGCGGCGGCGGTGGGCAAGGCGGCGGGGGTAGCCTACGGGCACGGCGAGAGCGGTGGGGGCCGCGGCGGCGGTTTCCTGGGGCCGCGGGTGCCGGCCGAGGTGGAGGCCATGGCCCGGGGCGTGCAGGAGCTGGGCAAGGAGACCTTCCGGCGGCTCCTCAAAGGTAGGGCCCGAGCGCGGCCTGCCCTCGGCGCGCAGCCCTGCCCCGGGGCTCCCCGATGCGGGCCGGGAAGGGGCACCCGCGGTCCCGCCGCCTCCCTCAGGGAAGCCGTGGGTCCTCTGAGGAAGGCAAGGACGGCCAGGGGGTCTGCTCTCCTCTGCAGCGCTCCTGGGACGCTTTTCCCTGCGGGAACCTAAAGCCGAGGGTTAAATACGGTGATGGGTTTTCTTGGTTGTATTCTAAAATTCCGTAAAATCCGTAAGAATGAGGTACGGAGCTGCGGATGGCCCCCAAAATCATAGTGAGGGCTGTTAAAACCATTCTGCTCTCACCCCTCGGTCCCAGGGCGAGTGGTCGAGTCACTGTCAGGCTGTGAAAGTCGGGGAGCGCATGGATATTTCCATAATGTGCAGGAGAAAATGAAGGCGCCTCGGAGTGCAGGCGTCACACGGAATTTGGGGCTCTAAGATTGAAAATGCTCTGCCTGTTTGATTTTGGTCTGTGAGGTTCTTCCTGTGGTAAGGCCAGACAGGTGAAATTTTCTCAAGGCACCTTTGACCACCAAAATCAGAGTTACTTGGTTGAGTAAATTATTGTAGGCAAAATAATCACAGAATAGTCAAAGAGAAGAGCTAATTGGCAGAGCAAACGGCTTGTTTGTGGCCAGCTGAGAGGAGACCGATGGCTGCACAGCGTGGGATAGTGCTGCGACCCGAACGTGCACGTTCTCTCAGCAAACTTGCTCTCAGGCTTTTTCTTCCTGATGTGAGTCAATGAGGACTCAAAGCCTGTGGTAGCTGGTTTGTCTTTAGGTGTGACAGTGTCAGAAAGGGAGCGATGTATCCAGGGTTTCCTTACAATGATTGAAATTAGTAAAGCTACATATCGGCAGAGACACTTGGGACAAAAGTAAACACAGATGTTGGACCATATTTGCTGTCTAGTGCAGGAGCAATGGAGACCAAAAAGTTCTATCAGACCCAGGAAGCCTGACTGCCTCCTAAACCCTGTTTTGGATTAATTTTGATGTAAATTATCACCTGCATTTAGGTATGCAACAAATGCTTCGTACTGCAGGGGGAGCAAAGAGTCCTTCAAAACCATCTGAAGCCAGGGCAGGTGACCCTACCCGGTGCCCGTGTCCCCCAGCGTGGATGGAGACAGCCTCCAGACCGTGCAGAGCTGGCACAAGTTGTCTTCTGCTCTTGCTGCTCTGTGGTTAACAGCTTGCAGGACAGCGCCTTTTTCCCTTAAAGGTTTAGAAGTCTTTGAAGACGTTAAGACAGCTTTCAACAGAGTATATTTAAATTGCTCTGGCACTGGCACCAAGTTAGTTGTTTGAGGCTGTTGCTGTTACTCTATTGCTAAAATAATAGCTGATACCAAAAATGAGATGCTGCTTCATATGCCTGCTCAGTTCATGATGTAAAAACTGCATATATCATTATCTCAGGGTTATCCAGCCAGTGTTATTGCAGGCTCTGCTAAACTGCAAGTATAAAGTTTGAGATCTCAGGCATCTTCTACTAGGAGCAAAGGACCCAGCAGTGAGATTTTCATGGGTGCTTTGGGGTTATTCTATTTTTTTCTCCCTCAGATTGACTGTTGGAAATATTCATACAGCTGACGTTTTTGAGTTTCCTGAGCTATACTGAGTAAAAAATCTTGTATTCTAGAGTAATGCAAGTAAGTTGTTAAAGACGACATGGCTTTTTAACCAGTTTTTAAGGTTGGTCAACAGAAAGACCAATATCGTCATTAAAGCTGTCTAGTTAAAAACTGTAAGCAACCTGTTGTTCTTTGAAGAAACAGATCAAAGTTGTATTTAAGTATGTAAGCAGACAGAGACCTGTTTCCTGCTCTGTGCATGATCTAGTAGACAGGCCTCAGTGCTGAGCTGCATTTGTCCTTTCCTGTAAATAGACTCTTCTCAATGTCAGTTTTATTGTCATAGAGCAGAACCTCTTTCAGAAAACCTTGTACTAGCACCTTAGACATTCTTGCTACCTTGTGTGAGATCTGCCTTGCAGATAGCACCAGAGAAATTCAGTCAGCCATGTGAATGATCCAGGACTTGCCACTGAATTTGGTGTGTGTTTAAAAATGTAAAAAGCAAAGATAATTTATCCAGAATTAGAAGATGGAAGACACCTAATACCAAAAGGAAGGCTGACAGTTTGATTAAAACTCTTCTTTTTGGTTTCAAGTTTTTTTTTTCCTTCCCCAACATTAGTATTAAGCTTATCTCTTAGTGTTGGCTTTCAGTAACACTTTGTGGATGTTTTTAACTTCTCATATTTTATTCACTGCACTAATATGGCTCATTGTAAATGACTAATCTAATTCCCCAGTCCTGCAATGGGATTGTGTCAGTAGTCTTTTTTATCCACAGTGGGGCTACCTGTGGCTCCAGCAGTCCATGCAGACTGATCAGAGTGCAGGACAGAGGCTGACATCACAACAGAAATTTGTATAAGGCAGGGCATATATGGAAAAAGGAAGAATAACTGAATGGTGAAGATTGAGATAATCGCACACCACTTATTAGTGTATAATATTGCCACATGGATGAACAGTAATTTGTATTATCGGCAGTTGTGCAAACTACAAGACTTGAAGGTTTAGTTTTGTCTTCTTCCTCATTTAATCCTTTGTCTCTGCTGACATTGCAAGATAAATTAATTATGTAAAACATTGGAGAACAGTGTTGAGTTTTTCACTCTCTCAATCCTCTCTTAGCCTGTGTATCAGAAGTGTAATTAAGCTGTAAGCAGACTTTTGATGTGAAAAAGTTTGTTGATAGAAGCTCAAGTTGGATTTGTACTCGTGAGCTAATTTAATTTTTTTTTTCTTTTTTTTTCATTATCCCACTGGAACAAATTTCAGCAGTGAAAACATCTTCAATTTTACAGTGCAAAAGCCTAATCCATTGAAGCTCTTAGTAGTGTTGTGAGACTGACGTGCGGTGGTAGATGATCAGGTGTGTTTACAGAGACCTGAAGTGACAGTTTCACATCAGGAAAAATGTCAATACATTAAGTAAAATCATAGACATGTTTATGTGAATGTTCGCAGTCTCCAGGTCTTCCTCTTTTTGAAGGGATCTTACTTTGCTTTCTTATTCACAGTCACTGTTAATGCATTGGAAGGAAAAGACTGCAAGGAATCTGTCAAGCTGATTGCAGAGAGCAGTAATCTCTCAGAAGAGCAACTTGCTTTCCTCATTTCCGGCATGTACACCCTTCTCCGAGAAGCGTTGAGACTCCCCTTATCAACTTTCAAACAAGAAGTAGGTTCTGGGAGTACTTGGAATCCTGATATGTTAAAAGTTGCGTTAGACACGAGTTACCATCTAAATTCTATTTGCCAGGGTGGGGAGCTGAACATCAAAAAGTTAAAGTGGTTGGAAGAGACTTAAAAATGTTGCCAAATGTCTAGAGCTTGTTATTTTACTTGTTGGGTAGATTTACAGTGAGCCTTTTGGAAGAGTATTTAAGCTTTGGGAAAGACGTTCCTGTATCTCCTGCTTCAGCATTTTGTTTACTGTGCAATTTGTTTTCACTCTTAAATTAAAACCCCAAAAGAAACCGTTGCAAAGTGTTACTTCATTGGCATCAGCTCTCTCTCTTACCCTAACTGTGTGTTCACACATACCACTCATTTTGTCAGCACATATAATTTCTCATATTTCTTTGCCTGCCTTTTTTCATACTTCTGTCGTAGAGGAAGGAAGGTCTTATGACCAGAACAATATAGTGGAAATTGGGAGAAAGTGCTGTTTCTATTTATAATACGGATGTTCTGTGAGAATATGTATACATCTGCCATGTTCCCAACTCCTAGTCCTTCTTCATGGCTATTTTATTTCCTTTTTTCATGTTTCATTTCCTTTACCTTATATTTTTTCTTTTCTTATTTTATGTGAGTGAACCTCTTCTAGGCTTCCAGCACCTCTCTCTTGTTTAAGATACTCTTTTCATATTTACCCAGCTGTACGGGGAAAGCTCATGTATCGCAGGAAACATGGTGAAAGTATGTTCTTAGTATTCAGAGCTTATCTTTTGCCACTTCCATTTGGTTGTCGTAGTTTAAACAAGTTACTGCAAAACATATTTGAGAATAAGGGCACATAATTACTCTAAAAGAAGAATATGTTATGGATAGCTACATGAATGAAATGGCAGGGATGTTGTTTTCAAAAGTTAAGGCTTCCAAGAGATTTACGTCTTTAAAATTAGTTTCTCACAACTTGATTGAGCATTTCTGGAAATTCTTAATATGTAAACTGTCAGTTCAAAACTATCGGCATTCAAGACTAAAACTTCTAGGGAGAGACACCAAGCAAGTAACCACTATTAATTCACTAGGTAATGATTTTTCAAGACTACATCCTGTAAAATTTCACCCTTATTGTCTTTCTAGGTTTTTAAGGAAGACCTAAAGGAGCTCAGGTATGCCTGCTTATGCCTGTTTTTTTAATCTGTTTGTTTCTTCATAACTTTTATGTCACTGCTTCCTTAAATCAACTTTTTTACACAACAAAGCTAGTATAAAAATTACCTGTAAATAACACATAATACATCTGTTGCCAAATGTCATGTGAAGCCAGAGGAAAAAAACAGGTGTTGTGTAAGACTTGATTTAGCACTGAGCATGAGCAGTAAATTTCACATGCTGGGGAGATTGGTCTAATTTAGTCTGTAATGTAGGTTATGCAAATGTGAGTGACCTTCTCTCTGCCATCCCCACCTTGCCCTGCAATATTTTTTTAACATGTTTGGTAAGACAGTGGTAACATTTCAGAAGCTAAGAAACTGCCCTACTTTTTTTCTTCTTTGAAAGGCCAATGATATAAGGCTCATGAAATCCTACCACCTTGTCCAGCTACGATCTGTCCTGCCCATTACCCAAGCACTGCGTTTGTTACGGACTTAAGCAAAACCTGTATCCGTCTGTTCAGAGTATGTCTGAATAGATGTTCGGATCCTAAAAGCTAGATATGAGATGCTAATAATCTTTATGGCTTTTCCCTTATTTCCATATTCAGTAGTCATGAGAGAAGAGAAAGTTGGTGCTTTCATCTATAGAGAAATCTCTGCACCAAGGCCCAATTGCTTTAAAATGCTAATTTCCCATAATCCTTAGTGTTCTGATTGCTACCTAGGATAGATAGATAGATATTTTGCTCATTCTGTCTTTTTTTTTTCATCCTTATTTGTCCGTTAACCTGCAAATTGGCTTTCTTCTCAGGCTCTGTTCTGCAGAGTCGTAAGCGTAACTTTATGAGCAACTTCAGGCAAATTAAAGCTGTGGATTTAGACTTGTAATTGGGGTGTAATCACTGAAGGGTGCAATTGGGGCCATGCTGAAAGGTGCCATGCTAGTTGATACAATTTTGTCTGCAGCTCAGAGCTGGAGTTTGGCCTGCCTTTTGTCTTGTGAGCTAAAATGCAAGCTGCTTCCTCTGCCACGTCATGGAGTTCACACCCAGGTTAAAGTAGGTCAGTAAGAAACTGATGAATTGCTTTTGACCCAGTGGGAGTTGGTGTTTTTTGAGGTGCACGCAGAATGTGTTCGGTGTGATTAAGGAATAATGAAGAGCACTAAAAGCTCCGTGCCAAATTCTCTGGGGGGTGGGTGAATATTCCTCTATTGAGCAGTGGAAAAAATTGGTATAGAGGGGTGCCAGAAGTCACTTGCTGTATCTAGAAATCCAGACTCCCAGGCCCCTGTCCTTGTCATTTGACCACACTTTAATGCCTTCCACTTTTGTAGTTGGTTTTTTCTTCCCCTCACTTTATAGATTATTCATGGAACTATGAAAACACTTTTTAGTTCGGATTATCTTTTTTATATCTTTTATATCTTGAAAAATCTTTTTTGTCTTGCGTTCTGGTTAACAGGACTAATACAGCAGCAATAGTTCAGATAACTGCATTTGTGTTGCTTGCAGACTGTTTTATGTGCTGCTCATTGCTGCTCTGCTCCCATGATTCTTACGTTATTGGAACTCTTCCTAACTTCCTTCTCTGACAGTCTTATTTCCTGTGAGTAGCTCTCTTCACCTTGTGGCTAAACTTTTAGAAGACTGAATAGCTTATTTTACTCTCAAGCTCTAATACTTAGTCAATTTGGTAGCACCTTTAGCATCTTCAATTCCTATGGGAAGTGTCATTTCCTATGTTTCCCAATGCACTTGGGTTTGTAGATTAGATACCTGCTTGTTTTTAAGTCATCTACTAATTGCATTTGGACACTTACCCTTCTGCAGTGACTCCTGTGGGTCATCCTGTGACCATGTGCATGAAGAACACATGTAGTTGGTTTAACGGCAGTGTCCTGGCGTTATTGGCACCCAGTGTTTGGGCAGGTTACCTTTTTTTCACCTCTCCTGTGTTCTGGTTTTTTGCCTTCAGTGAAGCTGAAGATTGAACTAATTCCACATGTTGAAGTCTTGTAATTCTCAATTTCCTGGTGATGCAGCTGGTCTTGTCTTCTGGTTTTGGTGAAGAGAGAGGCAGGGAGGCATGCCCACTTCTGATTAATTAGATCAAAACTACTGGTTTCACAGGGTTGCTATTCTATATTTCTTGGCCTGACTGGCTGAGCCAGTGAGAATAAATTCATTCTAAATTGTGGGTGCTCGTTTTTCCTCACATGTTGTTTAATAACTTTATGGCTCAGACCAATAACAGGGGGTTGAGGCATCCTCACACCTTCTTCCTTACCCTTTGAAGTCCCTTCCTCAGAATGCTCCTTTGAAAACTGATTGCCATCTGTAGCTCAGACCTGAGCTGTGCCGTGTTCTGTGTCTGATCTGCTTAGTGTGTGACTGGCCTTGTGTAAGCTGCTTGAGCCAGGAACAGAATTTTCAGCAAAATCATTAACTGCACAGCAAAAATAATGCAAGCTCAAAGGTAGCATTAATGCTTCAGTTTTAATAACTCTTGCTCTTACAGTCGAGCAAGTATTGTGATAGGTATCATAATAATCATATTACACCCCCTTTTTCCAGCTATTCCACTACATACAGAGGATATTCAGTCGTCATCGGGATGGGTTAAGTGATACATTTGCACGGACAGTATAAGTAATGTTTGCAGAAATAGTCTTGTCTCTTCTGAAAGACAGACAGACACATGCAGCCAAAAAAGCACTGTCTAGTCTCTCCTCCTCACTTCCCAGTTTACCTTAGATAACTACCTTGCTAATATGAATTCAGTTTTATCTAAGCACTCTTTAAAAATGCGTTTTAACCCCACTTCTTCCATTAAGAATTCAATCTCTAATAACTGCTGTTTCATCTTCCCACTGTGTGAGTTGATGAGTTGTTTTTTCTCCCATCATTAGATACTGTAAGCCCTTTAGGACAGGTAACTTCCTTGTTTGCTTTGATTTTTCTTTGATATACTGCTGTGTATCTCAAGCCACCGGTGAGTAATGTCTCTGGGCACTGATTGATGTTAAGTGCTGGATTTCACTGTGGCAGCAGTAGTTACTTCTTCCACTTGTCCAACCTGCCTCTCTGCAGGAGGTTACTGTCCCTGTGGCAAAGGCAGCTGAATGGATAGTGTTTGCTCCGCGGTCTTTGCAATTCACAGCCAGATATATATTGAACTGAAAATCAACAGCAGCTCGTTTGTAAGGCAGCAGTAGCATCAGAGGAATGGTGAAGCAGTGCAGAGGCATGGGGCGGAGGGAGTGTGAGTTAGTCTATTCAGTCTGTTCTCATTGTCCCCATCAAATTTATGCTTGCCCTCCCGATGTTAGATGTGCTCCTTTTGTAAGTAATCTTAACTGCAAAGGCCTCTGTTTCCACTTTTGAGGGAGCAATTAATTCTGTATTCTTTTCATTATATTTCAAGTGAAAGTGAAATGAAATGTGTAGGTTTGGGATAGCATGAAAACATGCATTGCTAGCTTGCCTTCTGCACTTGTCAGAGCCATCGGTAGAATTTTTCTTGACTTTACTGGGAGAAGTTAAGCAAATACTGGTTCTTTTCAAACTCACTGTTGCCATACTAGGTAGGACAGAGATACATAATACACTTTTTAGGGTTCTTGATACAAAAACATAAGCTGTCCTTTTGAGAGCCTAGACTGAATCAATACTGAAGTGCTTACATAAGAGCTGATGGCAGTTTTAAGCAATGGAAGACGGAAAATGTTGACATATTTTTTGTGTTCTGTAATAGATTTATTTTTTTTTGGTAGCTAAGGCCATGTGTTTGTGGTTACGAAACACTTAACTATTTTCTATTGCTCTTCTCTTTAAGGATACCAGAAGATTTCATTGTGGACTTCTCCAGTATAGTCTTTGGTAACAGGTTAGTATCTTCATGTATCATGCATTGTGCAACAGGCAGGGTTGCAGAAAGCTCTGCTGACAAAAATCCCAGTCCTAGTAAAGGAAGAGCAAAATTCTCTAAATATATGAGAATAAGATTTGTCCCATTATTTTGATTCAACATAACATGATGTCACTCATGCATGGCTATATATGCAGTAAGTAGCTTCATGCCAGTTTTCAATTTTCAGTTTTTCTGTGATCATCACCCATCAGTTTTTATAATGTTCTGTAGCCTCTGTAAGGTGCATTAATACCTACAGATGAAAAATGCATTGCAGAATTAAGCATTTTTATCATCATTATCACTTCAAGTCAGATCTTGAATTGTTGAGAGCCAAGCTACAAATGCCTTCTACATACTGTGGTTCATGGAAGCTTTCTCAAATGGCATTTAATCAAGTCTTAATGTACAGTGGAATTGGGAATTCACACTGGGTGACTTGATGACCTGTATGAGATATCAGGTGCTCTGCTAGCTGTCATTTTCTAAGCCCTATAGCTCAGTAGCTCTAGAGGAAATACTAAATCAAGACCTTTTTGAACAGCCTCTCTCTTTTGTCCATTCTAGGGATTCCTTTTTTCTATATGGTTCTCTGCTAAACCACATTTAGCTGATTCTGCATCTAGAAATTGCTTGAACTTTTGCATATGCAAAACTTTTCTCCTTGAAACTTGCGGTCACTCAGCACACAGCATCACTATCCCAACACTGCTCCAGGTACTCTGCGTGGAAACCTGATAATCATAGTTGTGGTACTTCAGTTAACCTCACCAGGGTCTGAATGCTGCTACCAAAGTTAAAAATATTTTTCATCTCCTCAGTTAAGATCTTAGCTTAAAGCTAAAGGTTCTTGGAGTAAAAATAAATTCAGCCTTCTCATCTTTTCTTTGCTCTTCTGTTTGAATTATAGGTGTTAAGAATGCAAAATTCATGGTTGGAAAGTGGAAATATTGTTTGCAGTGGAGAAAGAAGATAAATTTAGATGTCATTTGAAGCATGCATGATTGTCTGTTTTCTGCTGTGAAATCACGATGCTGGAAAATTTAGCTTTTCCTCATTTCAAAAGCTGTGATTATCCAGTGTAATCTTGCTCTGTGTTTTGAGACCAGAGAAGAGTACCTCAGATTTGATTTCTAGACAGATCTGCTTTTATAATCTTAAATGTAACACTGAATCATACATATGCTTATTGAGTTGTAAATATATATGATTGTGATGGTAAGAGAAGTATTAGCATCTGATCAAAAATTCAGTATGAGCTAGATAACCCAGAAAAATCCATTTTTAATACTTTTCCTGGCATCTTACCCTATTTTTTGCAATTTTGTTCACTAAACAACAGCTCTGAAGTACTGGAAGTTTTACATTTTTATTTTGGTGTCTCCGCGGTTCCATCAAGCTATATAGACTGAAAGAAAAACTTGCCACATTGACACCGTCAAATAACTACACAAAATGAAAACTTTTTTTTATTTAAGGGGAAGGATAACTCTAACTTTCCTTTCTCTGAATATTTAGGATAAACGTACTGCATTTTTTAAAAAATAGTGTAGCTTTTGTTTCTGCCAAGAGGGTGCATTCTGCGTGCCATTGGTCAGCATTTCACACATACCAATGTATTCATTCTCCCTGCTCAGTGGCCTGCTGGGCATGTCTTGTTATGCGAACAGGGAACCGTCCGGAATTTGTCTTTAGTATTGATATTGTTAGGTCAGCTGCTGCTCCAGATTATCTAATCTTTCATTTTCGATGTTCTTCTCTTGCATCCTTTGGCAGATGATGCTCTTGTCATGAGGTGTATCATCCTTTCCATGTATGATTTGGATTGTCTCTAGCTGATCTGTGGTGCTTTAGTTGTTCTAACTTCTGCCTTCTGCACTATGTGCTGACAGTATATTGCAGCTGCTGGAAACTGCGTTTACAAAATGTGATTATAGTCTATAGGTTTTGGGTATAAGATCCATTGAGTCTTTTCTGTTGCGTTTTGCTTTTCCTCTTAGAAATCAGTGGCTTGATTAATGGCCTGTATAATTTCTGTATATATGTTGACCACTATGCACATTCTGTCGTCCTTACAGGATTCTTGCAGTTCCAGTTATGATTTTGTCCAAGCTGGGAAGGTGCTGACAGAAGCTTAAATTAAGCTATAAAAGCCATGACTCTTTCTGAGGGAATGGTACTGAAGAACAGTCCTGACCAGAGCTAAAGCTTTGTGGTTTGGCCACAGAAATGCCTTAGCTTAACAATATTCAGAACCTTCACCTCTGTTTGGGCATTGCTGACCTTTCCCACCACCGTTAACTAGAACGTCTTCCTGTTTTCTCTACTCTTCCTTGCCCCCAAATGCTGGTGCTGCACTGAATGGACTGTTTTCCATTGATGGGAGTTAGTGTGTCTTAAGGAAGCGGCAGCAGGATGGCTATTTTTAGGCATTCCCCAAATTAAGCAATACTCTGGCAGCAGCTCACCACTGAGAGAAAGGCCTGTTCTTACTGTTTAATCCTGCTAATGACCATTCTAGACTCCAGCTCCTCGTGCTTGCACCCAGCTGTGGTGACCTACTTCCTATCCAGTAGTTGACAGTGAGTAAGAACCAGCTGATCTATTTTTTTTCCTGCTCATTCCTTTACCATGCTATTAGGAACGTGTGTCACTTCTGACACCATCCCCCAAAAAAGAATAAACTGTTTCTGATATTGCCTTTGCTAAATGCAAGTGTATTGGAGGATCTCAGTCTGTCACTCCTGTGTACCTTATCAAATCATTAATCTTTCTGAGTAGTTTCTAAAGGCACCAGCTAACTGGCAGACAAGAATCTGAGTAGGGATGTTAGACTATCATTTCTACAGCCCTTGATTTGTTCAGAGAGGATTCCTTTCTGATGTAAAGTCTGTAATTAGATTATGTCTAGCACCGTGGATAAAGGATGTAATGTCTCTTATCCTGCCCTTAGCAGGAGTACTGGAGTAGCTTTGAAATGTACCGTAAATAACTTCCAGAGACATGGGATGTTTAGCAAAAAATAAATAAATATGGTAAGTAACATGAAGTCCACACCAGCTCCCGAATGGACCAGCTCAGTGACCTCATTCTGAAGATATTTCTGCATGTATATCTAAAAATGGGTGTTATGTCTTTGTGTCAGATTTGGCTTGTTGACTTACCCAGAGTGTAAGATGCTGTTAAAATTTTAAAGGTTGTCAACCATCTTGAGTTTAATCACTGTCAACTGTATGTCCTCTCAGAAATAAACTGAGGTTTGATCAGCCTGATTCTTCCTGCAATAAGAGTAATAAATGAAGTCCTTGGCTTCTTATACATTAGACGAGACAAAAATCCTGAAGGTTGTGCTGGGGTTGGCAGTGAACATTATGTAAGGAACTTAGAATTTTCAAATTATGTTAGACTAGCAAAAACCACTGTGTGATTACTATTTTTATTAAAATATGCTTCAAAGTACACTCTGATGTTATATTTTAAAACGTTGCTGCTCGCTAATACTAGATGCTTTCTGCTGAAGGAGCACAGTGACCTTATTCCAACTTTTTTGCTCAAGTCATCTGCCTCATTCCTGCTTGTTCCTGTTGGATCTGCATGAAGGTAAAGATACATTTGCAGATGCCCTTCTACACCTCACAGTTGCATATAATTGAAATAATAGATATGCCAGCCACCAGAAGGACTCTTACTAAACTTTGGAGTGACATCAGTATACTGGAATTACATAGAGTCACTTGGTCTCTTTTTTTAACATGGACCATAGTTGAGCGTAGGAAAAGTGGGTAATCTGAGCACAGCTGCCTTAAATACACAAAACCTTCGGACCTCTCTGAGAATAGATGTAGAAGAGAAACAAGTTCCAGATGGGTTTTTTTCTGAGGAATCTTATTATCTCTTTAGATTGTTGTTTCTTTTATGAATCTGTATTTCAGTCTGCCATTTCTGTTTTACTCTGTAGGCGTCCTGCTTCCGAAGGCACAGCTCTGGTACAAGGAAGTAGGCTGCCAGGTGTCCAGGACTTCAAGTGGAGAGTGGACGTAGCTATATCCACAAGGTATAAAAAAGAATCCTGCATGACCTTAGAAATTATTTTGCCCATCGTTAAACTGAGTTCTTGTGCTCCTTAAAAATGTTAATGGTGTTAAAAAGTATCTTCCTGTTAGGGATTGGCATGTAGCATTACATGGTAAGATATGGAGGGAATTTTCTGAACAGTGTAGTCAATTTATATACAGGTTACTGCTGTTAACATGGACCTGCCAAAAGGCTGCTGCCTTTGTCTTCTACTGATGATACTTTTTAGGCTCCTTATTTGCTTTATCTCCAAAACCTCTGTACTAGAAACATTTCACTCGAAGTTTGAGTTTCTCTTTCAATATTTCAAAACTTAATGGAGCTGAGACAACTCCACAGGTCCTCAGAGATGATGGAATAAATTAGATGGATTGAGCCTCACGCAGCCAGCCAAGCTCTCGGTTTCTCTAGAGCAGTGGAGGGAAATCATCTATTCAACTTCTCAAGTAGACTACCATTTGTATGTTGTGCATGTTAAATAAAATTACTTTCAATCACCTCTACATTTGGCTGTAGATACTGCAAAGAGAGGCTTCAGAACAGCAGCTTTACACTGCCATAATTATGCAATTGGACCACCTCCTAGTTTCTTTCACAAAACGGGACTAAAGGCCTTTGTGGCCATCCTGTCTGTGCCTGCAGTGGATAGCTTCTTGCCATCTGCCACAGCAGAGGCAGCTGGGGGATGGATCTTTGGCTAGACCCAGAGGAAACAGAAACCACTTGTCTGTGCTGTTCCTGGTCTCTGTCTAGTTCTAACCAAGATGCACGAGGGTGAAAGAAATTGGAAGATGATCCAGTATTTGTCAGTATTGTAAATCATTAGCGTGAGTGACTTCATTGCATTCATGAATACCTGCCTCTGAGGGAGAGTACAGTCTCATTGCTGCCATAGTCGAGAGGCCCTTGGGTAATCGGGGATAGTCTTCCTGAAATCAAGAAAAAAGATTCCTAAGTGAACATTGTGATGACCACAAGCTACCAGTTCAGGTGACTTTCAGATGAGCAGTGCTGTAAGCACCACACACGTATCACTATGCATAAAAAATCTATACCTATAAAGAGACCAAAATGTACAGATAAACATCCCCAGGCACAATGCTTGCAAGCTGCAAGCAAATCCTATGATTTGTTTTCCAAACAACACAGGAACAATATATTATCTTTTTCTATTTTCCTGCTTCTTATTTTCCTTTCAAGTCAACCTCCCCCCTGGGATTTCTTGTTTATCATCCAGCAACACCCTCTGTAAAGAGGTATGGCTTCTGGCTGTAATGTCTGTCAGTCCTGAGCAGGCTTTGGTAACACTGGGTGATGGAAGCTGCACAAAAATGACTCATTTCCCCTCTTTGGGTCATCAAATAAAATAACAACACACAAATTTAGCATGAAGACTGGAAGAGCTTGATTCCCCAAATGAGATGGCAGTGGAAAGTATGAAGGGTTGGAAAGGATTAATGCAACATGGTAAATCGACTAAGAAAACTGTGCATTATTACTAGCAGTATTTGTTCAGCTCTTATCCCTGTCATAGTTCCACTGAACTGGTTATTATGTAAAATGAAAATGCTCCTAAACTTGCAGCTACTAAGCTATTAAAAAAATTTTTAGTCTCAATACTGAGGTAAATTGGACAGGACTCCAGCCAGCCAGGTACAGGACTTTGTGATACTCATGTTCTATGTAAAGCCTATGTGAACATCTCAAATTGGTGATGTACAATGCTGTACTCATCACACTGCTGATGTCTATTGTTGTAATACTAATAATGTAAATAATTTCAGTTCACTGGCCCGTGCACTTCAACCATCCATTCTAATGATGATGAAGCTTTCAGATGGGACAGCTCATCGCTTTGAAGTAAGTCTGATTGCCATAATAAATGAAAAAGAAACCACTTGAAGTTCTTTTTAGAAAGTTGAATTACTATTTAAAATGCTAAAGCTTTTTTAAACAGTGCATTATTATTGATTGGTTTGCTTTGGAATCCTTCATGTTCAGTGTAGCTGCATACAATATAGAATCATACCTTGTTCCTACACACATTTCACTGAAACCTCATTTGTTAGAAGAATATTAATTACTGAAAAGCACTGTTGCATAATATCTGGTCTGAGTAAAAACTATGTGTTTGTTATCAACTATAACCTTCAGGCCTGATGATGGCTCTTGAGGGCAGGAAAATTACTGGGGTAGTTTATATAATCATACATTATATCATACAATTCTGAACCCCCTACGTTTGGTAAAGAATGGTAACGTTCTCCTCTGTGGCAGAGGTAGCTTTATTCTCTTTCTTCAGTACAGTTCTTGCTGCTAGAAAGAAAGTAAAAAAAATCTTTGCTTTTTACCTCAGAATTAGTCAGTGGTAGTATTTATGACACTCTACGTAAAGGCTTGCCAGAAGATGGCATAAACTCTTCCATATTTTTAACCTTTGAAAAGGAATGCTATTTGTTCTATAAATAACATGGTGATGTGTACAAGAATTCAGTGCACAGCAGGCATTCTTACATTTGAACTCTGTAAAGATTTTGGCTTCAGTTCCTGTGTAAGTAGTAGTCTGGAGGAAGCACTAGAGCACTGTGAGTTGAAAGAGGTGGACTGACTGTACTTTTACAAGGCTTCACAAGAAGGCAGCTGTTGAGGAAGGCACAAATTACATGCTCCATTGCAAAGTGTTGAGAGTGTCACTTCACAGAAGATCAAATTCACCCCTCTGTGGACAGTCCAGCTCAGAGCTTCCTGTAGGCTCCGTTTAATGTCTTCATGGAACTTAAATGATACCATGGACTTCAGGTTAACCCTGTACAACAGGGTAGGATTCACTTACAAGAATAAAAACTTGTCCATTCTTTGCTGTTTAGATTTGGGCCTTTTTTTCCTGGTATATAATGTCAAGTCTGGGTGGCATTGTTCCTGGTTGGTTTGGTTTGGTTTTGGTTTTTCTTGTTGTAAGTCTGTGTAAGACCCTTTGCTATTCTGCAGTGGAGATATGTTGATGTGCTTGTCCAGTATGCACAGTAGTTCAGATATCTGATAGCAAACAATGGCCTTCTCTTCAAATCAGCCCGCTGCTGCTGCTGCTTAGATCTGAATGCCAAAGATCTGGCTGTAAACCTGATTTCTGTATCTGATGAGTGGTCTTCCCACAGTTAGTATGTCTTTGGGATAAACCTATGTTATGGTTCAAGGTACCATATGCAAGCAAATATAGTCCTCACCTCTGCAGTTTCCTTTCATTCGGGCATGTTGAGAATGTCCTAACTAAGAGGGCTTCTGCAGGATGTTAAGTCCAGAAGGTAATTCCGTTATGAACAGTTTCAGAATGTGTACACCACAGGTTATACACAAAGTTATACACTTTGGTCTCTTGGGTTTGGTTTGGTTTTTTAATTGTAGTGTGATCTCTGACAACGAAGATTCTTTTTCAAAAGCAATGGGAATTGCTGCATTTTGAGTCTTGCGTATATGTCAAAAATGAAAAGGACATGATGCCTTTTTATGTATTTCTGATGCATGTGGAAAATGCAAATCGGGTGTTGGATTCCTCTCACATAATTGATATCTGCTACAGTAGGCAGAAGGATATGACAAGGGACTCTGTCAAAAGAACTGTGTGTCTTCAGTGTAGTCACAGCAGTAGAGTAAATGCAGCAGTGCTCTGCAGAGCAGCCTGGGACTACCCAGACACTGCTGGTACTCATGTGAGCACGTGCATTTGTGCGCTGCACCCAGTCTCAGCCTGTGCTCACGTGTGGTTCTCCATCTTGACAGATAATAGATTTCCATCCATTTGGCTTCACAGGCTTGAAATGATAAAGGAAAGTCCATTAGTCTCCTGCATAGTTGAAAATGTTTTGTATATTTAATCAAAATGTTTTACCTTCCATGTATAGATGGTGCCCAGTCCTCTTTGCTCTTGAGGTTGCTGCCAAATCTCTTGCTTTGAGGCTCAATTACTTTCTCCTGCAAGTT
Source organism: Calidris pugnax (assembly GCF_001431845.1). Taxonomy (NCBI): domain Eukaryota; kingdom Metazoa; phylum Chordata; class Aves; order Charadriiformes; family Scolopacidae; genus Calidris; species Calidris pugnax. The sequence goes on from NW_015090995.1 coordinate 8,672,047, forward strand.
TGGACAATCAGAATATCTGGAATTTGCTCCTTGAGAATTCTGTAGGCTCCACAACCTTCCAGGTGTCTTCATCTTCCCTTCTGATCCTCAACTTCCTTACTTTACCACAGCATCCTTCAGTTTACTTTCTGGAGAAACTTCTCTCACATGAGGCAGTATAAAAAATGTACTATGTAGCTGTTGTTTCTGCTTTTTTCCACTCTGCTGTTCTTTTTCACCCAGATGATTTAGTTGAATTAACTGAATATTATTAACCTGTTAACCTCAAATTCTTTGTCTTAAACCTAAAAAAAAAAAAAGGTATTTGGAGATTGGGCTGACACCGTGGAATGTTCCTATCCTATCTTCAAAAGTTCCTAAAACGTTTCATGTTTTCTAACTGGAATATTCTGTTTCAGGTGCCAGTTGCAAAGTTTCAAGAACTGAGATACAATGTTGCCCTTATACTGAAGGAAATGAATGATTTGGAGAAAAGGAGTATACTGAAGATCCAGGACTGAACACTAAAATGGGGAGTTTATAGAACAGATTTGAAACCCTCAGCGTGTTTTGTGAATGGCAGAGCAGGGGACCATCCCCACTTTGCCTGTATGAACTCCAGTGTAGCATTTATGATCTCTGCTGTAAATATTTTTTCGATTCAAGTGTTAAAAGCACAAGCTTTTTTCATAAGACTTAGGAAAAAAAAATATATCTATGAAAAAGTATAACGTTGTTTGTGAGCATTTTTGCATGATTCATCAAAACATTTTTTAAATAACTGGCTTAATAGATGTAAGAGTCATTTATTTCTGATTATGATTCATCATTCTAATTATTTTTGAAAGCCTGCTACCGGAAGCCCCATCAATGTGTATCATAAGAAAGCTCTGCAAATAAAAAGCTCTCTCAAATAAAAAATAAAATAAAAAAACTACATCTGCGCTCTAGTATGACAAATATGAACTTAAGTTTTGCATAAGTAAAATTGCTATCTGGCGTCTCACGAAGTGACTGAGTATAGCTACAGATATTTAAGGGCTAATTTTGAAGAAAAATGGAAGTCTGTGGATCAAGAAGCATTGACTGTGCTTTCAGAACTAATTCCATGGAATTGCTGAAGTGGAAAGTTGCAGTCTAAGGCTTTAGCTGGTTGATCGGAATGGGCTAAATACCAGTAATGTCATAGATTTGTAACTGAAAATGCCTGCCTTTTGTTTCATGTATTTCCTATATGTTCAATGTGAATGGAACATTACTGGGCAGAAACTTCTGGCACTGTGGTGACAGCAAATTGCAGGAGGCAGCAACCTCCTTGGAGACCACTACAGCTACATACTAGTTAATAGTGCAAGTCAGACCTCTGGATGAAGAGGCTGCGTACAGCCTCTGGGATGAAAGTCACAGGTGTGAGGATATCCAAACCCTCAGGTCAATAAAACAGTTAAGCATAGGCTGACATTCCCCAAATTGGTTAGGCAGCCCCTGGATTGGTCAGGCAGTTGGACTTAGATGATCATTGTATGTCCCTTCCAACTGAAATATTCTATTCTATGTTATTCCTTTCCCCTATGAGTAAATCTTGGAAGAACTCCCTTAACTGGAAGCATATGTTTTAAGTCTCATTTTAACGCTGTGGGACCACAAGTATCCCCCTAAGAGTTTTGCCAAGAAGGGATGCATTCCTCAGTCATTGCCTGAACAAATTTTCTCCCAGCAGCAAAGATATGGAGGCTGTGAGCAATGGCCCAAAGACAGGAGAGGCCGTGGGCCCTAGAACTACAGGATTTTTCTGGCTGTCTAAAGTAGTTTAGAAAGCACATGCCACTACCATGGTTAAGCATTGGCTTATTCTAGCTGCATTCAGAGTTTCTACCTCAGTAGTACCACCCATGCTCCTCTCTCATTTTTTTTCATTGTAGAACTTGCCTTCATCTTTCTCACTCCCCACAGAAACCTATTGAAATCATGGATTCAGGAGGCCTTTTACACTCCCACAGATGTTTGTGTAGGAAAGGATGACTTGGCTCTTAGATTTTAAGCATCAAAACAGGCATAAAAATACTTCATTGTCATACTTTTTAAGAGGAGGCTTGTTTGACAGGAGTCCATACCAATCTAAAGACAGCTAAATAGCTGTGGTCCAGAGGGCTTTTAAAGCCTGTGCAAGAATGTTTCCTGCAGCTTGAAATAAAACTGTCAGCCATGATTTCAAACTGTTCAAAAGCTGCATGTTCCATTTGCTTTGTAGGCTACTCATCCATAACTTCCAGTTTTGATCCATTCTGCATCTTAACTACTGTGTTCAGGTCACATCAACGCACATGAAGAGGAATTAGCTCCTGTCACTTCAAGTGAACTGTAGATTGCATTAATGTGAAGTTTTCTTTTTGGTTTTACTTTATGAAGCTTGTCCATCTTCTTTCTGGAATGACATTGTCACAAGCTGTAAAACAAAATACATATTCTTATGTTCCTTGTTACAACCTTTCCCTTCTGAATGTTTAGATTTACATGGTTTCAAACCGGACAGGTATCTCAACTGAGACCATAAGTGAAATCTTTTCAGACAAACGGAACACTGCATGGGTGTAAAATGACCTACTGCTTAAGATATTTGCAAAGTTGGTTTTTTTACTGGTCAGAGTAGAAGAATCCAAAAATACCTTTACCTTCTAGACAGAATATATTCATTCAGATGTTCTCCTGTAACAGTAATTGCCCATGTTCTCCAGAAATAGAAAGGCTTCCTGACTGTTTCCTTCATGTTCTCTGCAAGAGGTGATGGACGTCTTAAGTCTCGAGTTTGTGTTGCCACACATTAAGCAGGAGTTTAATGTAGTTGGAGGTTTACCATAGACACTGAGGGGTACTTAAATACTTAAGATTTTCATTCCTCTGTACTTAAAAGTACATTTGGGCTTTCCTTCTGAAAGATTAGCTTTCCAGTAGAACAGCAGTTGTCATGAAAATGGCTAGTGGGACTGGCTAGTGGATAATTCGTCAATTTTGATAAAATACAAGCCTTCAAATTATTGTTAGGTTTCTCAGAATTTCATGTTGAATTATGTGTTAAATATTTGTTCAACACTGAAATACTTCTTACTTCACAATTAAAATACTCTGGAATTTGAATTCCACTGAATTTCTGACTGTAGCCCTTTCATTCCAATACAGAACAAAAGTAAGCTTCTAAGACTCTGGGTATGTCTGAGCAGAAATGTTCAGAAACCCAACTCACTCTAGATGTGATTGCACTTTAAGAACACTCTGTGTGATCTCCCTGTACCACACGGGGAAAGATACAACTTGAACAGGATGCTCGCTTTGTTGGTCCCGAGGTCTTGCCAAACCTACCACCAGTCAGCCATCAATCAGGTAGGAAGTTTGCATGGGAAGGGCACTGCTGTTTTTTTTCTTACTACACACACATTGATGGACCAACAGGCAACAACCACCTTTCACAGGCTCTATTGGTAGTTTCCCCTGAAAAATAAACCCCAGTGATCCAGTTGCTTTCTCAACTTGATGGTGCCATGCATTTATTTAAATTGGCTGATATATTTTTGAATGTCTTGATTCTAGCAATTTTCTAATCATGGCATATGAACATAAATTTCTCCATTACACCTTTTCTTTCATTTCCTTTATAACATATGGAACATTATGCCTTTTCTTTCAAGATTAATGTGTCAAAACCTATTTAGAATAGAACTTGTACTTGATTGTTCTCCAATGTAAATCCTGTGTGTACAATAGCAGAGATGCCCAGCGTGTGCAGGAGTCGTCACAGCAGGTAGAATGCAAAAGGAGAGTAAAAGATAGTTGTCAGAAGTCATTCAGAGATTCAGTGGCAAAATCACACAGAACTCATGTGTCTTCACTTCCTATTCTCTAATGGCAAGTCGGCACAGCTTCCTGACATAATGATCAAGCCTCCCTCTTGGTTTTGGTTTTTTCTTTTCAATTGGTTCAGCCCCATGGGCCATCAGTCCAAACCTGTTCTCGCCTATGGACTATGACAGCGTGTGCAGTGCACTTGAAAGCAAAAAGCCATCTGTGGCTGTATTTTTTATGTGACTTTTCACATCCCTACTGCCAGTAGAGAAGGAGCTTTGTCAGCATGACTAGCTGGTCAGAATTCACACTTGGGTTAGTTTTGTTTGAAAGGGGAAAGAAACAGGTTTGTTGGTTGTTTTTGTGGTCTCAAAGCGTGATGCAGATTGCTCCAGAAGAAGGCTGAAGAATGTAGTCATACTCTCATACTGCCTGTTACGCCAGCCATTAACTGCTGGAAGAAGATCAGTATTGTGCTCCTTGTCATTAAAAGGAAGAAATTAAACCTCCCTTTGTAGAAAAATCATACAAAGGAGATGTGCTTTTGCAGAGTGAGTCACCTCCTAGCTTTAACTTCTGCTTAAGTGAAGGATAAATCCATTCTTGATCTCATGAACAATGCAGATAGGTAGGGGGTTGCACTTTTTTTTTTCCGCTGCTCTTTCTTTTTTTGCTTTCTAATCAAGTACACCTCATGACCCACTGTTGCTCCAAATCCATGAATATATGTATGAATATATGAAAACTCCACGCTTTCAGGATATATTATATAAAAACACCCCAGCATATCTAGACTGAGCATGTACCATTCAATTTACACAGCTGTTTTTGCTAAAACAGTCTTTGCAGAGCCAGGCCTGATGTCGGAATCAAATATTTTGTAGCTGTTTGACTTCTAGTGAACAGTAAATTACTATCTTGGCTTCAGAACATTTTGCCACTAGTGACCGTACAGCTCACTCTGTACCTGTCACACCCCGCAAAGTAACATTTACCAAACGCCACACATACCAGGAACTAGCAGAGGCAGAGCCAGCTGGTTTCTCCCCTAAGAAGTCACAGAGTTGTTGCCCATAGGCCATCTATGATAAGATCTTAACTGTTTTCTGGCTGTGGATAAAGGTCTGTCTGTGTTCTGAACCCTCATAAGCATACAGCTTCCACCACAGCAGTAGTTCATAAAGCCCAGCTGCCCTTTTCTCTTGAAATGTCTCAGCCACGTTCCTGCTGGTGTAAGAGAGTTCCCAGAAGTACATTTCACAGTGCTTTTTTGAGACTCATTTCAGCCCTGAGTGATCAGACTGTCAGCGAGCCCTGCGGATCCTTTCATACATTGTAAATAGAAACTGTGGAAGTTCCTTTCAGAGCACAAATGCTGATTACATTTTCTATGATAATCTATTTCCATTCCCTATCTTGAATTCATGCGCTGCTAGAAACCTTCCCTTTATACCATGACTTATCTCTTTAAGTGTCTGCTATGTAACTATGTAAATACTGGTGGCGTATGCCTGATAGAGAGATTGTCGTTGCATTGCTACTGGTAACCAGTGGTTATGTCACTTTCCCTCGCTTGAATAGGCTTTGACTCATGGTGGTTTTCAGGACAATGGTTATAAAATAACACACTGAGGGGTTGCCGAGACTATAGTTTTGCAATAGAGACAACTGTCAACCTCAAGGCTACAAGAAAGCCTTTTTTTTCCTTTCTTTTTTTTTTTTTTTTAATTTTGGTGGGGTTTTTTTGTTTTGGGTTTTTTGTTTTTGTTTTTGTTAAGAGTTTTGTTCTTGTTAAGGGTTTTGTTCTTTTATAGTATGTGTTTTTCTTGCATGGAAGTTTGGAAAGAAGTCTATATTAGCAAGCTTGAGTCTGGTAGGAAAACCCCACACTCACGAAACACTAATTCTTTCTAACTGTTCTGAAGCATTGCTTGACTGACATTTTAAGTGCTTCAGTTGCCCTGCCTTTCTTTGAATTATTTGATGGCAGGATGTACTATATTTTGGATTATTGTCTGACTTAAGTGATGGCAGAAAGGATTACTGAAACCAGCGGTTATTCAATTAACCTTTTTCTTTTTCTAATTAAAGAACTTGCTTGGGAACAACAGTTAGATGTTGAACTTTTTTTTTTTTTAATAGATCCAACAGCCCTAGAGACAGGGACCAAATTTTTGGCAGGTGCAAAATATCTTAGCATCATAGGAATCAAAGACAATTGAAGGGTCTGATGGCTGGCTTCTGTTTCCAGGTATATATATATATATATGACTTTCTGTATAAGCTTAAGCTACACATGGACAAATAAACATCACAAAATTAGGCTTCATTCCTAATTTAAAGTGTATATTAATAAGAGTTAAGATCCAGAATCTAAGTGGCTTTAAATTAGTTTTTCATTTTAAATCTAAGTTCATCTGAACTTTCTCAAGTATCCTCTCTAAACATGATCTTACAAAAGTCATGTTACCCCTCCTTTCTCCCATCTTTTGTCCTGTCTATGCAAACCCCATAGGCCAGGTTTGTCCCTTAATGCCTGCTTAGCTTACACAGTATAAGCTGGGGAGTCCAGGCACTTCTGTAAGTAAGAAACAGGATATTAATTCCTTCATCCCCTCTCTTGAGCTTTGTGAGGAGACCAATAGTATCAGTAATAGGATATTATCACAAATTTCAAATTCTGCAGTGGATTTTAAGACAGTGTGAAAAGCGCCATGTATTTTTAGGGTATTTGAAAATGTATGCATATATATAATGAACATTTCTAGAAACTGTAACTGTAGGTCTGTGTAGAACCCCAAACAAAACAAGAAAAAAAGTAGACAACTTCTTTTAAAATAACTGCTTCTGTTCTACGGTAGCACAGGTCATTTTCTCCCTAAGCTACATTTAGCACGAACAGTTATACAACTAGTGCCATCCTTTCATATAATGACAATTGGTGGGAATGTGCAGATCGAAGTCGTTGACACAGCTGGTCTTAAATAAAACAAACATACATCATAAGGCATGTGCTTTTTTTATCTAGAATCTGGCATGGACAGGTGTATGTATGCAATATGCCACACCGCATGACCAAATAAACATATTTGCCTTCTAGTATTCTGCTTACTTGTCCTAAAAGCACGATTACCTGACATTAATATAGCCTCACTGCTACGTAGATGCGCTTAAAGAGGGTGATTAACTGTATAACTACAGCCCTTAAAATTCCAGTTCTCGCAGGATGCGGCATTCTCGTTTCTCAAAAATCTCTTTGAACTGTTGTTTCTCTCGTATCGCCCTGGGTACCCAGACACCCAGCCCGGGAGCGAGCTCAGTGTCTCACCGCGGTGTCCCTGGGGGCCAAGGGGTCGAAAGCAACTTTCTGAAACGCAGCGTGAGCGGGGCCGCCCGCTGGGACACCGCTTCCCGCCTGGGAGCCTTCCTCCGGCGCACGGCTCGGCCGAGACCCGACGGCGGCCGGAGGGGGAGGAAGGGCGAGTTTCGGCTGTGTGTCAGACCTACCGACCTGCTTCCGCGCCTCACGGGACCCCGGCACCGGCGCGGTGCGGCCTGTCCGCTGCTGACAGGACCGGCCGTTTTTGACAGGACCGGCCGTTGCTGACAGGGCCGCCCGCTGCTGACGGGACGCCCCCTCCCCAGGCCGGGTCGGGCTCGGGCAGCCCACGGCGGCGGCTCCAGCTTCCCTCCACCCTTGCGGGACAGCGGGATGGGGTTCGGGGGAGGGGGCGGCGGCCGGGCCGGGGGCCGTTAGAGCCGCGTTACAAAACCGCCTGGTTTTGTAACAACCTGCGGGCGCTGCCCAATGAGCGCCGCCGCCCGGCGTCACGTGCCCGCCTTTATATAAGGCGGCGGCGGCGCGGGGCGCTCCCGGCGCGG
>NW_015090995.1:8679754-8717282 GCF_001431845.1 Calidris pugnax
CACCTGCCGCCGCAGCAGCGCCCGGAGCCCCAGCTGGTGCTGCAGCTGGCGGCCGGGGCTCTGCAGGCGCAGAACTTGGAGCTGTCGGGCGGCGGCGGCGGCCTGGGGCCCGAGTGGCAGGGGCTCGGGCGGAGCAGCTGGAGAAGCTGGTGGAGTGCCTGGCGCAGAGCGTCCGGATCAAAGAGGGGCTGCCCGCCGCCGGGAGCGGCCCCCCGCAGCCCCGCGAGTGGGACGTCTTCAGGTGCCGCAAATGCCAGGGCTTCCTCTTCGAGCCCGTTTCCTTGCCTTGCGGACACACGTTCTGCAAAAAGTGCCTGGAGAGGGACCGGGCGGCCGGGTCCCGCTGCGTCCTGTGCAAGGAGGAGGAGGGCGGCGCGGCGGCCGGGCAGCTCCTGCGGGTCAATGTCATCCTCAGCAACCTGCTGGCCAAGTGGTTCCCCTGCCAAGTGAAGGCTTCGCAGCTCAGGCACGAAGGGAACCTGCTCTACAAGGAGAAGAAGCTCCAAGCCGCCCTGCAGAAGTACAACGAAGCGGTCAGCCTAGGTAACGGACTCCCCCCCCTTCACCCCCCTCGGCCCCCAGCGCCGCGGGGGAAGGCAAGTTTCCACCGGCCGGGGCTCGCCGGCGCCTCTCGCCCCGCCGAGCCCCCGGGTGGGCCGGGGGTGGGGGTGTGTGTGTGCCGGGGCCGCGCTGCCGCCGGCTCCCCGCGGCGGGTGGTGGGGGAGCCCCGGGGAGGGGCAGGGGCCCTTCGGCCCGTAGCGAAACTGGGTCAGGAGAGCGGCGGTTGCATAAGGCGGAGCCCGCGGTCCGGCCCGGCTCCCCCCGGCCGTTGTGTAACCGGAGGGAGCGGGGCCGCCGGGCCCGGGGGCAGCCCGCCGCTCCCCGGTAAGGGTGTGGGGTTGTGTCCCCACTCCTTCCCCGGGGGAGCGGGGTCCGGGGCGGGCGGCTCCCCGCACCCCATCGCCCGGAGCGGCCGCGGGGCCGAGCGGGGAAAAAGTTCTGCTGCCGCCGTTTGGCTCTAGTTTGAGGAGAAGCAACTGCAGGCAGTGAGAGGGAATTAAAGGCGAGGGGTCAGGGATAAGAGTTTCAATTAAACGAAAGAGTGTTCCAAACAACAGCATCACAGCCTTCATCCAGGACACACCGTGTCTGGAGGCGACAGCACGCAGTGTGTGTAACCAGGAGATCCCCTCACCTGCGCTGCTGTAGCGTCCTCTGAGCCTTGTCGTTGTCACTTGTTCTCCCCTTGTTGAGCTGTGGCACGAAAAGATCCTGATGTACCGTTTAAAAACTTCAGTACTAAAAATTTGGAAACTCCTCCTTGCAGTATGACAGCATTCCTCTTGCCCCCTTAAATGTCTCCTGAATGTTTCTATCAACCATCTGATCCTCAGTCAGGGCTGGTAATTTATTGTGTGAGCGTCTCAGCATTTATTTATGCAATGTTCCCTGCAGTTATATAATACATAGCTGACACTTTGCCTGGAGTTGCCCAAAAAGGTTTCCAGATTTCAGTTAGTGCAGTTATTTAAAGACTGGATATTTTGTGGGTTTGTACAACTTGGAAGCACCAACATGTGGGTTTTTAAAAAAAAAAAAATTAAAATTAAAGTATAAAGCTTATGTAATTAATTTTAAATTCACTTCAACTAACCAATTTTTCTATTTCCTACAGCTCCAAATGACCACTTACTATACAGCAACCGGTCCCAGATTAACTCTACTTTGAAAGCTTGTGAAGATGCGTTGCACGATGCAGAAACAGCGTGCAGACTGCAGCCGTACTGGTTGAAAGTAAGTTCTGACTCCAGCTGTACTTTGTTTTAAAACCTTGATAGTGCCCTGATAGAAGACCGTTAGAATGGTCACAGAGATGAATCTGAAGGAGGCTTTAAGTCCTGTAACTTCCTGGGCTCCTGTGATGTACAGACATTTAACCATGATATTCTTGAGCTTCCTGGGGTAAAGGAAGAGAGTTAGAATCCTGGAGGATGAGCTAACGCTACTGTCTTTGACCTGGATGAATCTCAAGTTCATGAACTCTCTCTCTAAAAATTCTATAAGGACGTAATGACTATTTTAGGAGATTGATGTAGGGGATGTAGATTTCTCCCAAGATCACTTGGGAGAACACTCTCTTGGTGCTGTGAGAATCATACTTGTTTGAGTTAGAGAATATCCTAATTCTGTCTGTAAGTTTTCAGGACCATTGTGGTTAAAACCCCAGGCACTGCTGGTGTCTAAGTATAGCAGATAGTTACAGTGATTCTCCCTCCTTAACTTTTTCTTCTCCGGAAAGATCTTTTGTAATTTCATCTTGGTTTTATTGCATAGTCTCATGACAAAAGAGTAAAAGCTGCAAAATACGGATGTGTTTCATTGCAGGGTCACCTAAGGAAAGGACAAGCATTAGCAAATCTGGGGAAAACAGAAGAAGCTTTAAGAGAGTTTCTGTTCTGCCTTGCTCTAGATACTGGGAACAAGACAGCCAAGTCTGAGGCACAAAAGGTGAGTTCCCTAAATCATTGTTTTCAGTAGCCTTTCATAAAGGAGGATAGGAATTTTTCTTCTCTCTTTCCTTCCTCCTTTCTTGTTACTGCAAAGAGCTGGATGGAGAGGTATATCCAGACTGGTGTTCAAACTTGAGTCGTGTGTATTGCTTACTTGAAGTTGGGGAGGCAGCAAGAAAATGTACTTAGCAGGCACTATGTGGAAACAGTTACGCCGTTAGCATCAGCAAATCTGAAGTAAAACCCAGTTGTTAATAATTGCCACCCACAGACTATTGTGATTCTTTACAGTCAAATTTCTAATGTGTTTCCTAGCTTGGCAACATATTACTGACAGCAGTGCAGAAGAGGGGGAGTTGCCATTGAATGTTGTCTCAGGCCATTGACTGTAGAACGCAACACGCAGCACCCCTCACACTCCACTTGGGAGCAGCAGCTCCCTTCCTACTGCCAGCCGTGCTGCGCCGAGTATCGGTGTGTGAAGGCGGTGTGAAAGGAAGCAGTCAACAAAAGAAGAGCTGCTTTAAAATAGTTTTTAAAGGTTGCTAATAATTAATGCTACATAAGCAAAAAATAGATCTGCACAGAGGCTTTTTTCAGTAGCAGCCTAAGATGTGGTGTGTGATTCTTAAACAGCTTTTGTGAATGCTGCTCTGGTTAGCATGCCCCTCAGATCTCTGATTTCCTGTAAATCAGTTTTTTGACACTTGAGCATTTTTTCTGTTGTCGTAGCTGAAAGGCTCAGCATTGCAGTGATAGTTTAGGGTAGCAGAAATGTAACAGTTTTATTATCCTTGTACTGAATTTTCTTTTATGGCAGTGCATTCATGCTTTTCTCCATCACTGGTGGCATGAGAATTTCTGGTGTTTCTGTGTGCTGTAATACATAAGGCTTTCTAAAAGCACAGTAGGATTCTTACAGTAAGCACTGTTCATGAAGGTAACTGAGTGTAACCTGGATGGCTGTAGTGCAATCAACTTATTTTGCATATGGTTGAGATTTCAATCTCCTGTGAGGTTTTTTGCAACTGATATTTGGGGGTTTTGTTTGATGGTGGTTTGTGGGTTTTTTCCAATGGGTTCCATGCAGTCTTTCACTGTCATTGTGTCATGATTTGTTCTCATAGTCATGGTGGGAGACTTCCTGTGCACTAGAGCGAGAAGAACAGGAACAAATAGATATGTTTCTAAATTCAGACTCCAAATAGCCTTATCCAAGACACTTAATTTCTGAGCAGTGGGGTTCTGAGAAAAACTAGGCTTCTTAAGACTGAGAGAATTACTGGTGCACTCATCAGACACAGAGTTCATCCATGATGCAATAATCTACTGGGTCATTTCCAAGGCTGTTTGCATAACAATGACATACTACATTTTACCAAATTCTTTTGATGCAGCTGTGATGTTCTGCTTGTAGTAACTGTCCATGTTAGTTTTGACACAATGTGATCCTGTGGAATCCTTTTTGGCTCTAAAAAGAAATCTTATCTGTCGTGTGGCTTCCTCGGGCATGAGCAGGATCACCTCATTAGTATGTCGTAATTAGTTTTTGAAGTGTGAATCTTTCATTCAGCTCTGCTTTTTTCCGTAATCATCTAATAAGCTTTGCTGTACAAATAGCTACAAGCTGCTACTTGAAACAGATTCACTTATTTTCTGATAGCAAAGGAAAAAAATAGCATTTTTCTACTGCCTACATTTTTTTGTGTTCTCATGTAAGTGAATTAAAAATAGCTACAGTTTACAATATCAGAGACTTACTTAACTGAACTTGGATTAAAACTGTGAGATGAGTGCTTTCTGTAAACTCCACTGAAAGCTTCTGATGTGTAGCAAAAAACATTTAAGAAGTTAGTACTTCCTCGTGTGCTCTGAATTGCAGGACAAAGATGTGTGTGTCGCATCACAGAGAATGGTTAATAACTTCATTGGCTTATTTAACTCTGTCTCTTGCTGTCTGCTTGGCCTATGTTGCATTAGCTCTTGCACTTCTTTTTTTTCTTAGCCTAGTCTAAAGGGCTCTTTAAATGGTTTTAACAAAGTCAAGGATGCTTCTTTGAGCTTTTCCCTTACTTGCTTTTTCATTTAGAGGTTGCAAGGAAGGAACTAAGCAGTGAAGTATTCTGTTTTATATCACAGCTTCTACTTAGTTTGTTTTCACTCATCCCGGGAAATGCTCAGGAACACTTACCCGATATCCTGCAGCTGTTGTCACATCACTCTAGATTAAAGGGGAATCTCCTAAATTCAGTGGGATCTGGAGGCACCAGCCATAACCTACAAAGGTTGCTCAAGGTAAAGATCAAGTCTGATGTGTGGTTCTTAATTTGTTGTGTGTGTTATATTCACATTGAGAAGCCTTCTCTCCTTTTTCACCTCTGGGAGACAGCAGGATACATTTTCTGATTTTTACTGAGTTTCAGAAGATACAAACCAATGTTGATTTACTGTAGTTTCTTTATCTGACTTCTTTAATAGAAGTCCTGTGGTGGTGTTCTGATAAATTTTATGCCAGAGTTGAGTGGGTTTTATTCTTGCAATTGCTTTAGCTCTTCCAAATAGCTGGTAGTGGGAGAGATACCCTCAAAAGCTGTGAAATGCTAAAATCTAGGGTTTCAGCTTGAACTGTAACTGATGATGTCAGTGACAATCATCCTGCATTCAGATTCTGTACACTGCTGAGAGGTTATTGTAGAGCTGCATAAGATATATTAGCTGCTCCCTACATTTGGTTTTACAGCCGTAGTTTGGTAAATGGCTGTAGATGTTTACTTATATTCATGGGCTTGCAAGGACCACTTTTGCTTCACCAAAGCCTGAACTTTGAGGATAGGTTTTGCATACACTGTGTATGTAGGAGAAAAGTTACTAGTCCTTACAAACAAAAATGGTAGGTGTTGAGCAGCCTTGTTGAGACTGATAAGAACAATCAGTGTCATTGCCTTCTGGAAAGGCTACTAGGATGTTCTGACAAGAAAATTTTTTTTGTATGACCCTTTCATGAAGTCATTTGAGGGAAGGTTCACTCCATCTTTCTGCATGCTACACATCACCACAGCCCACAATATCTGCTTTCTGGTTCATCTGGGGAGTTGATGTGACAAGCGGATAGGTGATGTCCTGTGTAATGGCTGCTCACAGGTTGTTCTGTAGCCATAATGGGATAAAAACTGATCGTTTCATCCTTTGTGAAAGAAATTTGTCTTGCTAAAGGAAGCTCTGTGCATTTTCTGTTGTAAATTTTGTGTGTTTATACTGCTTCCTTAAAATAAATCTGCATTATGTTTATTTTGAGAGTCGATACCATCATTATAATATAAAAAATATGCATTTTTCCATAGGTTAAGTGATAAAAGTATATTTAACCTGAGATTTTGCCACATTTCAGCCTGAATCAAGTTTCATGACCAAGTTATAAAGCCACACAAAAGGGCTGAAAATATTCAGTGCCGTGGTGGGGGAGGAGGGAGGCAGAGGGTGGGAAATGGTTTGCTCCTTTTTTAATTGAAATCAGGCCCTGACACAGCAATTCTCAAACTGTGGCTTCTTGACCTACACAGTCCTTCTTGGTGATCCGTAACATTAGAGACTTATGAGAGGTTTGGGGTTTTTTCTTTACAAGTTGTTGGAAGATTGCTCTAATGTCAAACCTCTCTTCACACAGGTAAATGTGGAGCAGAAAAAGGGTTTTCCTGTTCAAGAGGAACCAAATGTAACTTCTGGTAGTTTGAGGAAATCTATACAGATCACAGAGAGCAAAAAGGAAGAGGAGGAGAACAAACTCACCTCCATGCCAGAGAGTACCTTTCTCATTTCTGAGAAGTGCAGTCTCCTGAAGAGGAAGTGCTGCTCAGAGGAGATGCGAAATGCTGAGGTACCCTGCAAACTGATGAAGAAAGGTATGTTTAATTATGCACAGGATAAGTTCCATGGCATGCAAGCAGTGGGAATTTTGAAATTTTGTTTTTATAAAACTTAGAGAAAAAGGGTCCAAATTACAACTTAGCTTTTATATTTTCTCATTAGCCTAATTAGGACATGATGTAGAATCTCCGTTGTGTGTATATAACAAAAAAAATACAAAAAAAAAACCCCACTAAAAACCAACCAACCAAAAATGTCTAAAAAGGGGGCTAAGAAGGTTGGGTGAAGTGCTTGTTGATCAGCAGAGCTCCAAACCTTCTAAGTAACATCAATGCCGCGCATGGATCAATTAAAAAGGTTGTTTAAAAGCACAAATTCTGTTTGTTCATGATATCTGGCCTTGTTTTCATGCTGTGGGATGTATTTACAATGGTATGACAGAAAAATTTGTCTCACTTTAGACTTCCAATGCCAGTAAAAAATGTTTTGATGTTAGTTGTTATTGCAAGGCTAAATTCAGCCCTCTGTTAGTGGGTATAATGTCACCAAAATTCAGGGGATTGTGATGACCCGTGCCAAGGCTGAATTGGATGCTTTGCATAGAAAATTATTGTAATGATGCTTAATGGTTCAGTAACTTGAAAGTTGATAAATAGACATTTAAATATTGGATGCTGTTTGTAGGTACATGGAATACCATTGCGTTTACATAGTTCTGTTCAATTACATTATAATATGTTTGTTGTTATTGATAGATGCAGTTGATACTAAGGGAAATAGTACTGGACAACATATTCCATTTGGATTTGTGGATCCATCAGATTTGGACTGCTCCCTGTGTATGAGGTATTCATTGCTTTCTCATGTATGTCCCTAGCTTTTTAGCTGTTTCTCTTTCCCTTTTATGACCTAGAGGTTTTCTAACTTGATACTTATTTTTCTCTCTGACTTGAAATTAGTTTTTATTGTAATTGTTACTCCAGTGATACATTTCTGGACCTTTGGTTCTGAATGCTGTTGATGAATGGGAACTTTTTGATCTGCTGTGGGCTAGTGATTGTTTGGGAGGGGTCACAAGAGGTGACGTGAGGGTTAAGCGTGTTAGTGAAGGTGTCTGGAAGATTTCCTCTCACCGCTCACACACCCCCACCCACTGACACACATAGTGCACAAATCCACAGTTTGTCCTTTGGAATTTGTAGAGCTGTGTACGATGTTATATAATGCACAAAATAGCAAAAGAGACCACATCCCATGAATATTCCAGATTTACATATAAAATACTGTGGTGCTGCTATTGCAATAGGAGGATCTTGCAAGCAAACGAGCGTGTTTTTCCTCTGTTGCTTAAGAGATGTGTTCCGTAGTTTACTAAGGCCATCACTCCACTTGCTTAATGAACTCTTCTTCCAGTTGAACAACAGTTCTACTTCAGGACAGCAATAATTTAGTAGTTAGTGGTAGTAGTTATAAACTACACCTATTTCAGTACTTGTTTTGTAAAAAACATTTTAACTTTGGCAAATATACACATGGAGTTCTGTCACTGACTTAGAAGGAAATATGGGGAAGGTGTTTCACAGGGATCTTGACCTCTGCAGTGAGTGTTGCTTAGGTTTGTCTTTTTAATTACCCAGATTTATCAATAATGCACGTTGGGGCTAGTTTTGCACCATGTTTAAATTCTTAATTAGCAAATAGTCTCTTTATGCATTTATTTCTGCATTTCTGAAATCCTCTGCTTTGAGAAATCTGGATTTGCTTTGTTTTGTTGTTTGTGTGCAGCGGCGGGGGGCTTCAGTATATTTCAGACAAACTGAAACCTGTGGGGGTTTCAGGGAATCAAACTGCTGTGTTTGATTCACTCCTGCTTGAAGTGAATCAGATCTGCCCCTTCTCCCTCTGTCTGCTGACGGCTGAGATGTGCTCCCAAAGTTTATACAGCTGTCAAAACACTTGATACTGCTAAGAGGAAAACTTTCCTTTAACAGAAAGCCACACAATTAGTCTTAGCTGGTTTTAATGAGTCTGTATGTTTATGATCATTATATCCACAATGCATTTTTCCGATGTTTTTAATAAAATTAACTAGCCCTACTTTCTCATCCTCTATGCTGAATCAGAAGGAGCCAGACTACAATGCATTTGTAAAGGAATTAGCTCAAGGATTGCTGATTCCCTTACAGGATAGAGGATGGGGATGCTGATCTTATAATTGCAGTCGCAAATACAGGCCTTGCATGGAGAAGGATGTTGGCTTTGTAACCTCACTGCAACGATGAAAGCTTGCGCTAAGGGAAGCTGTCACAAGTGTTTTTTCCCTGCTATTAATAAAGATTGATCATAATTATTTCCTGCTATGTTCTTCAGAAGTATTTTAGGGATTTGGATCCTGAGATACTTTGGACTAATTACCTAGTAACCTACTGACCTGTTCACAATTAACTGCAGGAACTGTTATTAACCTATTTGTCTGATGGAGTGGCCAAAATGTTATTGATCTACATTTGCTCCAGCAGCAAGCAAAAAATAAAAAGTAATAAAGCATTAGTCAGCAGGAGTGAATATTTAGTGTCTGCTGTTACAATAACTTAAAATGATGTCATGATAAATCTTGGTGTATAGTGTTTCTTTCTGCAAGTCACGAGGGTTGGTCCAGGTCCCCATAGAGTCATTGGGAAAAAGCTGTTGCTGGGTTTTGTGAGAGCTAGGGCGGAATCCTGCATTTTAACAGGAATTTCTTGTCTTTCTGCTAATGTTTCAAATAAAGTAAGCCACTACTAAATAATTATGCAAAACAATACTTACTGAAACAGTGTAGAATTTGGTATTTTACATAGTTTACAGCAAAGAGGTAACCTTGGTGCACTGAGGTTTCTGTTTGTGAAATAATTAACAAGGCTTTTCAGTTACACAGTCAAGTTGCAATAAGACAGGTGGGGTATTTTAGATAATTCTTCCTATTTTCCCTCGATTAATTTTCAATATTTACAGTAATGACATTTAATAAACTGGCTATGGCAATCTTGTTAAGAGCCAATTATGTTCTTAAATACACTCATTTTGTTAAAGATGCTAATAAATGTGGGTTTACATATTTATAATTTCCACATGTAGAATAGAACTTAGTGTACTCTTTTGATAAAATGTAATATTTTAAAGTAAACTTATTAATTCACTTGACTTATAATTAGACTAATATTTAAGACTTTAAAATGCTTAGACAGTGTTGTAAAATACAGTATATGGCAAGCAATTTAATTTCTAGTTTCAAATGTTTTCTACATTAAAAAACACAAAACCACAAACTTCCATGTTATTTACATCTTAAGGCACTTATGGTAAGGAAATATATCACTTTGCAAGATCACATAATCAGAACAAGTAAAAAAATCCTTACATGAAAATAAGTGTCACAGAGGTACTTGAAATGGGTAAAGATTAGATCCCATGATACTTTGAAGACTTGGCCTTATGTATTTAACTATTTTTCTAGATGAAACATGAACCTAATGCCACTCATTTTCCAGAAAAGCAGTCATTTGATGGTTAAAAACTGTTTATTCCAACAAAACTGCTTTCCAAGTCCACATTAGAGTTGGCAATAGTAGTTTATTGCAATCACTTATGTGGGCTATTACTGCAAATAGCTATTTTGTGCTTAGCTCTACACATACAAGTAATCACATGATTTCCACAGTAATAGTTGTGCAAGTATTGCTCAATTTCATTAGGAAAAAAATCAAATGGTCCAACTTCTGCTTATATTTATCACTCACACAGAAAAAAAATAAATCTTGGCTTATTGGAAGTTTATGACAATATTCTCTCACATTTGCTGGAATCGGAGTTCATGGGCTGCCTTTCACACTTGGTGGCAATAAGAAAGTCTGTAAACTCAATAAATAGAAAAGTTGATTGAAGAAATTAAAAGCAAGGAACAATTTTATCCCTGGGGTAGTCAGCAGTTAAATTAGCAAATGAATACAGCTTTATTTTTCTGGTAGCAGCTTTTTTTTTACTTTGGTACACGATATTGTTGTCTCTTTTTTTTTTTTTTCCAATCCAGGCTCTTCTATGAACCTGTCACTACACCTTGTGGACACACCTTCTGCCTCAAATGTCTTGAGAGATGCCTGGATCACAACCCAAAATGTCCCCTGTGCAAGGAAGGGCTCTCGGAGGTAATGATGCTTGGATTTTCTCAGCATAAATTAAAGGGCATGGGATAGGATCTAGCAGCACCTTTAGAAAACTTTGATATTTCCCAACTCAAAATAAATATTACGTAACTTAAGAATGTACTTTTAAAATGCTCTTGTTGACTTAGCATGGATAGTCTCCTCTGTTCAAACCTTAGGGCCAGACCTGTACTTAGAAAATCTGTAGATGATTTTACTTGCCAGATTTTCCAAGATAATGCCCATAACATAGGGAATGGTTCAATAAACAACTCTTCAGTTGCAGTGCAAGCTTAAAAGATCATTTTGATGTGCTCTGGACCTAAAAAAATGGAGATAACGGATGACTGCCTTGTGCATAGGCACCACACACTTTGAAATGCCAGACATTACCTGTAACTGCTTGCCTGTGTTTTTACTGCAGTGTTTGGCTATGAGGAAATACTGCAAAACAGTACTAATGGAGGAGTTAATAGCTAGATATCTTCCAGAGGAACTCACCGAAAGAAGAAAGATTTATGAAGAGGAAATAGCAGAGCTTTCCAAGTACGTAATCCATTTATGTAAAATCCAATCTTTAATGCCACTGCGTGAGGTGATGAATGGTTCCTGGGCCTGGGGAACACAAGCTAAGAAGCTGACAAAGGAGCTTCTTTCTTGATATCGTGTAATTTCAAAGAAAACAGGTGAAATTGTGCTTTGAGTTAGCATAAAAACACGATACTGTGTTAAACAACAAACAGAAGTAGAAGAAATGCAAAAGGTTGCTTTATAAACAAAGTATAAAGCAATGTGGTTGCTTTCAGTGGCCCTCGGTGAAAGCCACGGGGTGAGACAATAGGTGGAAGTAGTCTCCCAGGCTAGGGGTTTGAATGTACTGGGTAGGGAAGAAATGGGATTAAGGAAAATAAAGTAAATAAAAGCAATAATAGAGATGCATCAATGCTCTCATTAGTAAAACCAGAAAGCATAACAAAATTCTTCTGCTACTAAGTGGTATATCACTTTCCATACTGTCTAATCAATTAAGGGGAAAAATAATTTTAGTTTGTATTCACTCTGTTAAGAATTTTAATCCAAAGATGCTATAGTTTTTATTTAAAGATACCATCATTTTAAAGAATATGTTATTGCATAAAAAGTATTTGATACCTTGTCAGTAGTTTAGTAAAATGCCATATCTGATTTGTCCTTTCTTTCTTACAGCCTAAATAAGAATGTTCCTATATTTGTCTGCACAATGGCTTACCCTACAGTCCCGTGCCCTTTGCACATTTTTGAGCCATGTTATCGCCTGATGATTCGAAGGTGCATGGAGACTGGCACCAAACAATTTGGGATGTGCATCAGCGACCCTGTAAAGGGGTGAGTGAGCAGCAGCCTCGGACCATGTGATGTACCCCACTTAGTCTGGAGCAAGTCTCTTTGGAAAGGTGCAGAAAGGTCCATGGCTGCGATAATTTTTCAGTAGGAAAAAATCTTCCTAATCAGGCCAGTTAAAGACACTGAGAAGACTGAAGTTTCTCTCTTGAGCACTTAGATTCTGACTAATATGACTGCCCGTTTTTCTTCAAACATGTAGCTAGTGTGTATTATGTGAAGCTGAGCTGCAGACCTCCTGTCAGACAGGAAAAGGTTTTTGTACTGCTTTGAAATCTGTTGAATGCTTTGGGACAAGAAATTGAGTTGAAACGGCAGTAAGGTGTGTTGGTGGGTTCAGTGTTTTTAAAAAAATATGGAAAGAATAAGTAAGCTATTGAGAGAGACTTACATCCTCACTGTTCTGAATATAGTGGAGGCTGCAGAGGTACAACAGGACCTCCATAAAAGCTGGCTGGATATTTACATTGAGCCACTTACAGTCAGTCTAAGGTAATTTGACCTTAATGTCTGTCTCTGTATTTAGCTTTCCTCCCTTCTTTTTAGAGGGTATATCTACAGGGTACGTATACACCATAAAAAGTATGTTTGGCACAAAGTAACACACCTTCAAAGTAAAATCTGGTGAAATGGTGGAAAACCTTTTTTTCCTTTACAGATTTTATAGTTTTTCCATAATTCTAATATCCTGAATTGCGCTTGTTCTTTTATAAACACAGACTGATCATATTAGGATTATGGAGAAAGTGTGCTTTTGAGCTGTGTAACTTTGTTTCATAAGATGTTCCCTGTATTCCAAAATATGCAGTTAGTGCTAATCAGATTAGACAGCCTGAATCTTCCTGATAGTTTTGAGAACAATTGTGGAATAATTTGAACTACAGCAGGTCAGTGCTATGAACAATGGAAATGAGCTGACACTGGTAAATACCTTTGTGGTAGGGACTGGCTGTATGGCAGTTCTGTGGAACGAAGGGTGGAGAGAATAAGACTTGTTTACTTGCTTTTGTTCTGATTTCAATAGGTTTGCAGATTATGGCTGCATTCTGGAGATAAGAAATGTTGAATTCTTTGCTGATGGTCGCTCTGTGGTAGACAGCATCGGCAAGAGGAGATTTAAGGTGATACAGCACAGCCAGCGTGATGGCTATAATACAGCAGATATTGAGTACATTGAGGATCAAAAGGTAAATTTAGAAATATTTCATTTAAACTGTATTTCACATGTAATACAGTGAATATGTGAAATACATGTGAAATTCTAAGCACATGTGTTTTCAGTGAGTTTTTTTTTTGTAAAACAGTTTCTAGTAAAACAAATCTGTGGTATTTACTAACTGCTTATGGTTAAAGATGGAGAACATAATAGTTACCAAAAGCATACACACACACTTCTCATATACTGAAGAATGTTTTTCCTAGAGGTTTTTAGCAGAAGACAAAACTGAGTCCAGGATAAGATATACCTCTCTTCTGGACAGAATAACTGCAGTTTTTAAGGGGGTGGGGAGGACACAGACTCCCTTTGCATGGAAACCAATTAGAAAACTCCCATGTGGGTAAGAAGGAGCAGGATTGGGTCCACTGCATCTTCAAAATTATTTACATTAATTCATATTAAAAGAAAAATACATGTAGGCAGTTAAAATATTCTGGGTGATATATGAGCTTCTGGTATACGATGGGAAGATAAAATGTCTACTCTGAGGAGCTGCTAATAATTTAAAAAAAAAGCTTTGCATAATTTTCTGTGTTGTATGGTGTTTATATAACGGTTTTCTCATGTAGCAATCCAGAAAGTGCTTGTTCTGCAAATGGGTATCTTTGATTTTGAATATAGGGTAAGAAATTGAAGGATTTGATAGATGGGGTGGGGGAGGGAGGGGAGGAGGCAAATGGGGGACACAAAACTAGCTTTCAGGTTTTATCCCAGAACTCTTGGCATGCTTCTCTTTCTTTTTCTCTCCCCTCCCCACTGTGCCTTCCCCAACACGCAGACTGAACTAACAGTAACCTTGCCCCTCTCTTTACTCATTTCAGGTGCAAGGACAAGAGTACGCTGCTTTACTTGTTCTCCACGATTCTGTCTATGATCAGGCATATATGTGGTTTAACTCCCTCAAACAAGCACTCAAAAGTCGAATTCTCAGTCATTTTGGTCCAATGCCAGCTAAGGATCCCGACCCACAGGTACCCAGAATCAGTGGCTTATGTAACTTTCCGAGACAGAAATAGCAGGGATATCCGATAAGCTGGGAGGCATTGTGTTTTAAGATGAAAATATGAATGCTCTTCATTTATCCTGCGTAAGCCTAAGTATCTAAGTTATGTTGCCATACACTAGTGGTAGCACTGTTGTGAACAAAAAGCTCGTATTTAACGTTGGTAACTTCCTGAGACTACTTAACCAACTGCATTAATCCCAGGAGATTTAAATGCCTTTTTGCCTACTCTACTCCCCCAATTAAATGGCTGAGAGAAAATAGACCAGAGGAAACTCGGAACTCGTGTTCAAGGACTGCAAATAGGAGGGATCCTAAAATAACAGAATATAACAACAGAAACTAGATAGGGAGTAGTGTCATAAAGTATGAAAAAAGGAGGAAGGAATCCCAGAGAACTGGGTCAATAATAACATGGGAACAAAATACATTAAAAAAAAAAAAACAACAAAACCAACATCAACAAACTAGAAGGCCCAACGTACAAATTGTGGCTAGAAATAGAAATACATCTTGCTTCTGCCTTCATCCTATTTTTAGGAAAGGTGCAACTTGGTTGTAACTTGTTTCAAGCCAACCTGTTACCACAAGCCATTAGGCTGGCAATGAAGTGACCTGTTTCTAGATAGAACTTTCAAAATACAGTATTTTGATAGCAGTCTTCAAAAACAAGACCTTACCATTTATCTGTATCCTAACTTGCATTTTTCCCCTTACTGCAGGCTAACCCTAACGGGCCAGCCTGGTGCTGGTGGGTCCTTGCTGTCCTTCCACTTGAGAACAGAGCTCAGCTCCCTTTCCTTGCCATGAAATCCCTCAAAGACCGCTTGAATGGCATCAGACGTGTCCTTACATTCATGTCTCGTACAAGATCACGGTGATGGTGAGGAGGAGAGCTGTGAAGTCTCCCAGAGTACTTGACTGTAGACTGTCTCTTGTAACTTCATCTAACTGCAATAATGTCTTACAGATTTGAGTGTCAGGATGTTTCAAGCCTGAATTTCAAAGCAAATGAGTTATAAAGAGAAAGGGATGTTTATGGATACTTCAATAGTTTCCATTTGGAACTCTGAGATGATTATTCAATCACTGCACTGCTAAATTAATAACAAAATGTGATAGAACAAAAAGTGATCTTGTTTGCCATAAACCTTTGAAAAAGCTTAAAGGTTTTTTTTAATTTATTTTATTTTTATTTTTTTAGTGGATAAAGGATAAACTGTGCAGTTTAATGTGAAGCAGAAATAATAATGTTAATGCATTATTTCAGTGAACTGCGAAGTCTTTTATTCCAAATGGTTCAGGTTTTATATAGAATTGTGTAAAATAATGTTCACAACTTCCGTTTGATAATTTATTTTTGCACTATGATTTTTTTGTTTCAAAATGTATATTATTTATGTGTTCATTCTCTAAAGGAAGGTGAGCTGCTCTATTTATTTATAGTGTTTTTACCCTGTATTTATGACTGGGGGCAAAATGATGATTCTAGCAGTGCACAAGCAACTGCTTTCATAATTTTTCAGATATTTGTGTTCAAATATTTTGAATGTTTTTCTACTTATCCCCAGTTCTACTGTAGCCTAAGAAGGATTTTTTTTTTCCCCTGCAACAGCCTTCCATGAAGTCTTTGAATACACAGATTATGTCAGAGATGATTCAAGCACAGTTGTTGGAGCTTGATCCTATGCTTGCAACTAGGTTCCTGGTAAAACAAAACAGTCAAGCACATGCTTAACCTTAAGCATGAGTGTTTAAGCACGGGGTAAATTCACGTACTGATCAGTTGATGTCAGTGGGAATTGGCCATAGTGGGTGACAGAAGGATCTGTCAAACCAGGACAGTCCCCTAATTTTTCACAGAACAGAGGATAACTTGGACTTGAATTTATATCTGAACTCTGTCTTGCAAGAATGGATAATGGCTACAAACAACTGCGAAGGAAGAGCCACAATATATGAAAAGTGGCTTCTCCTAAAGAAAACTGGAAGTATTGATATCATTTCATTGTAGGTTACTACACAGACTTTTTTTTTTATCAGCTCTTGTTGATGTTAAGATTAATTTTATTTCTTTTAATTGTTTGGTGGGATTTGGCTTTGGAGTGTGTATATATGGAGGGAGGGGCAGTTATTTTGAATTGTAGGACTCGGAGGGCAGTTTGTGTCACATGAGAAGGAATATGTTGTAATAAATGCTATTTATTTCATCCCAATCTTCAGGTTTCTGTTAGCTTCAAATCTCTACCCAGCCATTGCATTTCTCCTAAGAGACTGGGTAGTGTTGCTATTAATAGTTAACTCCCAAGGAAAACAAGTGAATTTTAGCATGATAACTTTTAGCTATAAAGCAGGTAAAAATAGGGCAGAAATGAGAATAGGAAATATCTTGGTTTTGAGGTGGTTCTTTTTGGTTTTGTGTTTGGTTTTTTTTTTTAAATCAACAGTTCATATACTTGTTTTGCTGCTTTTATTGCTTTCAGTGTATCACTTTCTGGGACTGATCTTGCCTCCTCCTGACTTTGACTTTCACTGATTTAATTGTAAGCAGAACTGGGCCTTTTATTCTAAGCTACTGTTTTTCTTTCTGGTGGCAAAAAAAAAATGATTGAATTGAGTATGTTGTGGAATGCTACATATTCCTTTGTTATTTTTACCCAGAGCAGCACTCTTTGCCATTCCATGCCTTTATGAAAAAATTCAGTACAACTTAATGTCAATTTTTCATGTGGTTTTCTTTTCCATCATCATGTCATCAGAAATATTTATCAGTTAAAAGTAATTTCCATACTGTTATGTTTCCATAAAACTACCTTTGTTTCCCCTCTTGTTAAATTCTATAGAACTTTTCCATAAGGGTACCAAAGAAATGAAGGGAAGACAAAGATGTTTCAACCTTGTGATGCAAATGCAATATATACCCCATGTTTGCATTGAGCTACTCTAGAAATGCTACAACTTACTTCCTTACTGCTAGTTTGCTGCACTTCTTCCATAGGTGGTACTTTACATGCTTTTCTGTAAACAATATATAGAAATACATGTTCTGAACATTACCAAGTGTATGGTGGCTGACACCTGCTATGGCATTTGTCTTCATAAGTCAATAATGAAGTGATTTCTACTTGTTCAGAAGTGAAGCTGCATTAAATGCAATTCTTCCTTAAACCATTATGTATTATTGCAAACATAAGGGGCCCATATTGCTCCCATAGGAAAAAAGCGGTCACTTTGTTACTCTTACCTGTGAGAAAAGGACCTTAAATACCTATTTCAAGCTGTTTTCTCACTGATGTCATTGTTCTTTTATCCTGCATGCTCTGCATTCTTGCATACTCATATTCTGCCTATTTTGTTGATTTAGAAATTGGCATGGACAGAATCCTTGACTTTAAAAGTGAATATTGCCTTTTCTATTAGCCTTGAGTAAAGCTGCCGGGATTTCCTAAGCAGAAACTCGTGTACATGCCCCATATCGTGAGTGCCCAGTGTGTTGCAACATGGAAACACTGGACCTACTGCATGTAATGCATACAGCTGATCTGCATATGCACAGCACATCAAACACATCAAGAAATTTCATCTATCCATGTACAGTAGCATTCTGTCTGGGTCTGCTCTATGGCCGCACATCCTAGATTAATGGCAAGTCTGCAAGCTCCAGCAGAAGAAAAAAAATATTGAGAAACAGATTTACTAGAGAACACAAATCTGTCCAGAAAAAGCTGGGCAGGGAGTAGCCTTTCCCTTCAGTGGGCTGAGACAGGAATGTTTCAGTAATGAGCAAATAAGCAAATAAGAAACAAAAATATCTTCTAGTTATGCTGCAGCCTTGCTGATTTTCTTTTCAGTTGTATTAATCACTACAAGGACCTAAATGCAACATTTATTACAGGCCTGAACAAACAGCCGAACAGATTTAAAAATACCTTCACTTTTATTATAGAAACAACATTGATCGGAGAAAATATTAATTGGGGGAGTATTTTATTTAAGCTTCTCACATTTTTCTAGACCTGAAACCCAGTCCCATAAACCAGTATTGCTAATCTGTTAAAAATAATCATGACTCAAAGTTGTATTTCCTGTGTGGCCAGAATCATTGATTAATCCTTGTTGTGAGGACCTAAAAAATGGATAGGCTTCTTGCTAGTTCTTCAAAGAAGCTAATTTCCATTGACCCTAGATCACTGAGTTATGATTGGAAATAAAAAATTCTATTGTTTTTCACAAGGAAATGTGATCAGTCACTCTGTAAAGAAAAAAAAAGGGGGGGGGGGCGAATACAAAAAGCAAGTCTTCTGTAATGGGGACAGAGGGAGAACCAAGAGTAGATCAAACTCTGAGTAAACCAGTCTCTGGGGCTACATCACCTAAACATCTCCCAGAGACTTCTTGAAAGTTTTAGACTTGCGTTTGTAAGATTTGGCTTAGCTAGGCTTAGCTAGTCTAGCTTACTTCTCTGTAAATGAAGTATTTAACAAAATACATAAAAATAAATAACAAAGACTGGCTGTATCACCTTTCCAAATCCCTGTGCATTTATATTACATAGTTTCTAATTAAAACCAGAAATTTCCTGCAGGAAGTAATACTAATTTCTCATTCCCATATATAGACAGAGTTATGATACGCAAAATAACTTTGCTCTGGCTTTCATGCTCCTTTGTCTAGCTGTAACTTAAGGGGATATGTTTCCATGAACGTAGCTGTTACCTTGGCTGGCTTCCCTTGCTTGAGAGTGAACTTGAGACAGGACTGGATTAATCAGGAAAAATGAAGCCTGACAATGATCTCAGACACAGTTGTAGAAAGTAGTTCAGTAGGTTTAATAATGAAATGATAAAATGATGTGATAGGCCATTATTATGCTAAGTCTTAAGTGACATTCTGGTGTTAATTGTAAAAGTTCCTCTCTTTTTTTTTTTTTTGTTTGAAATGCTGATATTGGATCTTCCATTACCTTGTAGCAATAAGAGATACCAGCTGTCATACTGAGGGGCTGACCATACTGATTGCTTGGCCTATCCCTCTGTCCTGTATGACTAGTTACTAACAGAACACCTGAACTGTGGATTTCTTAATCCAAAGATTACTTTAATCAAAAAAAAAAAAAAAAAAGGATTTGGATGTAGCAGGTCTGGCTTAATCTGTGTTGTAGAGAAGAGCTTTATAAAATGAAGTTTTGCTTTAGATCGCCTTTTCATAGAATCATAGATTACCAGGTTGGAAGGGACCTCAAGGATCTGGTCCAACCTTTCTTGGCAAAAGCATGGTCTAGACAAGGTGGCCCAGCTCCCTGCCCAGCCAGATCTTAGCAGTGTCTGATGTTGGGGAATCCACCACTTTCCTGGGGAGATTATTCCAGTGGCTGGTGGTTCTCATTGTGAAGAATTTTCCTCTTAATGATTTCTACTTGGTGCTGAAGTTTTACTGGTGTTTAAATTAATGATGGGAGTTATATTTAAATGCAGTGTTTAGGAATGGAAAACATGTTCACAAACTTAAGAAAAAAAAAAAGTAAATTAACTACAGGTGTTTTGTGCATAAAAACCCAATGGAACTGTATGCACTTAGGGTAGCGCTCCCCGTTCCCCCAAGCCCTACATCAGAGGAACTCAAACCCTGCTTTCAGCCCTTGCTTAGTTCTCATTTAATTTGTCAGCGTCACAAACTAACTTGTAACTGGTGCAGCATGTGGTTTAGGATCTGGGGTTTATGCCAAAGCCCAGTAAATCAATGAAAGTCTTACAGAAAAATGGTAGTTTCGGCAAAGTCACTATTTTGAGACACTTTGCTAAATAAATGTTGTCTGGGTACAAGAAACTAATCTGCTTAGACAGGATTTAAATGGTGGATAATAAAAAACTGAACAATTACATTGACTTACTCATCCAGGTATCATGTGAAGTGCTTACTAACGTTGGAGTTTCATAAGGTCTAAAGTAACCCTCACATAGAAGTGCCTGTATTCTGTTATTGCCATTCTTGAGCTTTTTAATAGAGTCATAGCCATATATTTTATAAATATAAACATATGCACCTTTAAATCTTTACATTCAATTTGTGGAGCAAAGGTTTACAGAGCAGAAGTGTAGCAAAAACAATGTAATAGCTTCTATAATTCCCTGGTGAGGAACGGGAGAAGTAGAAAAATGAGGAGCAAAAGACTATCTGTGTAAGATGTCTTAATTTGGCACCATATTCTTGTCCAATTTAATTCCATCAAGTTATGTGGTTACAAGAGTGCCAGAAATATATCTATCAAGCCATTTTAAATAAAAAGTTTTGTGGACTTGTATATTCCATTTGTTTGTAAAACATCCTTTTGTGCACTGTAATGAACTTGAAATGGAACTTAAGTTATACTCTCATATCACTGAACAGAGTACTGTTCAGCTACCTCTACGTAAGGTTGAAGTAATTTGTTTTTTCCAGATTTGTTCACATTGTCATATAAAATATATTTTAAAAAAATCATAGTCCAAAGAACCTGTATGTGTTTGTAGATGTACTTATAACTATGTTGTACCAACAAAGTCTGTGTGGAGAGTTGTTTGCTAATTAAAATTTTTGTGTTCTTTACTCTTTGCCTTGCATAACAAAGAACTATGAGGTGAACAAATACTACACTTGAGCTGGTTTTTTAGGTGTTTTAGATAAAGGATCAAAGACCGAATCCTAGATCCTGTAGTCGTACAACAGCACTTGATGTGAAGGAACCAAACCATAGAAATGAAGTTGCCCAAACCTCATTATTTGTAAGGGACGTTGACTGCTTTTTCCCCTCTTTGCTGTAGCAAAGTAAGAATAATGGGAACTGGAGAGGGCCTGGCTTAGAGCACTGCCCTGCACTCTGGTACCCCTCATGGGTTACTCTGCTGTACTGGCTTCTGTGGTTTAAAACTGTAACCAGGTACCTTTTCATTTGCAATCTCGGGCAAGAATGAATCCCAGCCATATTTAAGCTGTATCTGTGAGGCGATGGAAGGATTATTTTCAGTGAAGACCCCTTACCAAGAAGTCCCATAGTTAAGGAGTTTGAAAAACCTATACAGAAAAAGGTAGTGAATAGTTTCATTCATGAACCTAACCTTGAGGGGAGTGGCTCCATATCTTGTTCTACTAAAACTGTGTAAGTGTCACCAAACTTTTTAAGTCACGGCTCCTTTTGCCTTGTCATTTAAGCAAGATGTGGCATGTCTGTGACTTGCTGCTTATGTCCCAGCCACCTCTGGCAGGGGAGATTGGCTTGCTGGGCTCTTATGTAAGGTTGCTCAGGCCCTGTATTTATTTTAGAATCCAGGGCACAGGCTAAGACTGTATATGGCAACCCAACAGCTAATTATGTCAAGACTGCTGTTTTCTCTAACAAAATAACATTTGCGTCTGAGCAGAGGAAGTGTTTTGGTTGAAGTGCTTTTCCATCAGGAAATAGTAAATAGTCAAAACTAAAGCTTTGCTTGGGAATGTATTGATTTAAGCTATCCCTTTTAAGTAATGATGTTAGTCTTGAAAGCTTTAATAATGGTTATTTTAAAAAGTGGTGTTTAGATGCAGTATAAAGCAGAGAAAATTTAAACCAAATATAGGGTAGCAAATTATTTCCCAACTACTTGCTCACTGCGTTCTTGTTTTATAACAGATTTATTCAAATGATATTTGAAATATTCTAAAGTCATCTACAGTTACATAATGCTTCATATTAAAATGATCATCCAAAACTGCTAATGATCTCTATCATGTAAAGCAGTTCAAGGGAAACTACTTATTCCACTCAGCAGTTGCTTCCCAGTACAGTTCCCTGACACAAGAACCTGCACTGACTTCACTGGGATTTGGAGGAGGACTGTGCTGAGCAAAGAGAAGGGCACATCCCACCATCGCTCCTGGCTCTACCTGCCACAGCTCTGGAAATGTTGTCATTCAGCTGTAACATGCTTGTTAGTCTGTGAAAGAGATGCCACAAAGTCCTGGAACATCTCTTAATGTCCTGTGATTCTCTATGACTGAGTGAAAGGTATGGCAACGATTTTTATCTCCAAAAGATGTAGCTGACTTCTTAATTTAACAGTTCTTAACCCTCTGCTATAGCAGGTCCTGGATTGACTGGTCTTTGTTGCACGCTACCCACAATCAGTAAAAATGTAAGGTATGTTATCTGTCATCCTCTTGGCCACAGGTACAGATGAAGGAAGATTAGAAACTGCGTTACTAAACTATTGCAGGGCTGGGCTTGGGTTTTTTTAAAATGTATTTCTAATTTTCAAACAGATTCTTATCAGCAGTCACTAATACCAAGTTCTCCTAAAACTACACAATAGAAGAACAGATGAAGTTACGCTTACTAGTAAACAGCAACATCATCAGGCCTTCTTTACCAGAAATGTTATGGTTTTAACTAACCAGATAAGTTGTGTATTGATACCAAAAATTCCTCTGTGAAGGCTACCTGAAAAACAGAGCACTGACATAAACAGCAAGATTTTCCTTGAAGACTGGCCTTCAGCTGCCAGACAGTGAACAGTTTATATCCTACGATAAGATGGCCTTTAAGCTGTTAAAGCAGAAAAATTACTGGCTGAAAGAATCTATAAAATGAAAGCCTGCACATGCTGTCAGTACCAGTTTTATGCCAGTGTAACATCTTTTGTTTCAGTAGATCTGCTCTTGATTTATAATGCCATAAATGAAAGGAGAATTAAGCTATTTATGTAAGTGACTTTATTTATATAACTGACTTACGCTGTGTTATGTGATGGAAAAGAAACCCGAGCACATGCCTTTTTTTGTGTTTTCTATGAGCTACAGAAAGGTTTTGTGAAAGTAATGCTAGTAATAACTAGTTTTCTCTATGTGACACATTAGAAATTCAGTCTCATCTGCACAGAGGTTTTATCACGAGTAGAATACATGGTAATAGATGACACGATAACGTGGAAGGTTTTTAGCAAGTCTGCAGACAGTCTAGAAAATGAATGCTGAAGATCACAATTTAGATTGTAAGTTAGTTCAACAAAGCAATTGTTATTCAGGCTCTTCCTTGGATGAGTCAATGATTTGTACTGTGACTATTAGTACTGAATGTACCATCTAAAATTCATTTTGAAAGATTACTGAAGCATTAATGATTTAAAAGTGGTTTCTACAAGTATTTTTTATCAATGAGAAGCCCAAGCACTATCAAGGCTAAAAAGCATACACAAGGATTTTCAACATAGCAGAATTAGGGGTTTTTCACATGCTTTTGCATTGTTTTTTACTCCTTAGTGAATGATGACTATATAATATTAAGGAAATCAGGGTCAGTAGAGTAAATGTTTCTGTAGCAATTTGGCAGACACACCTTTCATAACTCATAAAGTCACTACTGGAAAGGCACAACTGGGTCACAGAAGTGCATGGTGGGATGCTGCTTTCCACTTATGCAACCAGGGTAACTAAAGGTTAGAGCAAGCACTTGAATAACGAGCTTTTTGCCAGAAAGAGTAGAACAGAAAAACACAGTGTTTTTAATGCTGGCTTCTGAGCAGCAGCCGCCTAACGTGTCTAGTTAGGAGTCATCAAACCGAAATAGAACCGGATGCGTCAGAACTTTGAAGAATGGCAGTTCAACATCCCAAAAGAAAAATACATCTGCTTGTATTCCAAAAGCAGATCCTACCGGTTCTCTCACTCCCAGAGATGATACTAGGGCTGTTTGCAGCGTGCTGCTGGGCTCCTGCCCCCGGCCCGCTGGAGCTGCCTTTATCACTCATCTCTTGCCTTTTTACTGCCTCCATCGCCCAGCAACATTTCAACTTTAAGGAATTCCACAGTTTGCTCTCTTTCCTGCTTCTATGTATATCTTACTGGATTATTTCTAAATTAATTATTGCAGAATTCCTACCTGACTTCTGATTGAGGAAAGAAGAGAGAAAGGAAGTTGTGTTTCCACACGATAAAGATTTTGCAAGGTTTAGAGAGCTGGGACCGTAGCCCAAAGGCATAAATTATGACATGAACTAACAAGTAACTCCCATCAAGTTGGGGGATATTAGTTACAAAAACTGAATGCCGTTGAAAGAGACTAAATAAAAGGGTGCTCTTTTAATTACAATTACATCTCCTGTTACAGCTGCACACCAGATAAATATATTAATCAAAATGACCTTATTTTAGGCATGCGTAGCAGTTATATAACCATGTTAAGTATGCTATTTTGTTTCCCTCCCGCCAAGGAGAAACGGTGTTTGTCTTATAAGAGTTCCAAATAAGTCTGGTTATAAAGTGATGGGGAAAAGAACAGGAGGGAGAGACGAAAGTGAGAGAATTAATAAGCAAAATGACTCACTCCCCGAGTGCAGAGGTGATGTTACACTCCACTTAAATCTCAGTTGCTCTATAGGAAGCTAATGTTGTCACCAGCAGTCTCAGTATTCCTAACATGCCCAGCATTTCTCAAGATGGGAAAAACAGATGTGTTAAGAAGGATGGAAACTATGTCTTTTCATACCTCATCGGTTCACAGCATTCCTGTTCTGTTTTCAAAGCTGTTTGTGAAGGCTGTCTCTATAAATGAGGAGTTTGCAGAATCCTCTGCCATTCTTTTTGTTGCTCACTTCTTTGGTGAAAAGTGGCATTCAATTAATTCTTTTCTAGTGTTAATAACGATGCTTTAAACAAGCTCAAAAGCAGCCTTAAAAGTAGAATACATCCCCACACACACACATAACAAGGCTGAGACTCATCTAGATTTATAGTGCACTACAGAAAAAAGGACCAAGAGGCGTACATTTTTGCAATATAAGATCACTCAGCCAGAGAACTGATAAGTGCTGAAAATCTGAAAAACAAATGGCAGGGTATGCATTTCCCATTTGCTCAATACACACACATAAAAGAAACACTGTGTAGGCTTCACTGCAGCATACCAGTGCGTCCAAAACTCAAAGGTTAGTTACATAAATGATAAGGCGTGGGCTTAAATGCTTCATTCAGCTTGTTAATTACTTGCTTTGTGGCCTGAGCCAATGTTCTGAAACAGGTTCATCCAATATTGTGTGGCTTCCTCTGAATTTTCATTTAATGTATTAAGCTGAAGTGCTGGGAACAATTTGTTGCAATACCTAGGAAGAGTCTGTTTTCTTTTCAAGCAATTTACAGAACAAACTTACTCAGACTGATCCACAGATGCTCTTTAAATGTCCTCGCTATTTCAGAAAATTATGAAATTTAATTCCTAGAGCATTCTTTTTAAATAAGGGAACTGCTGGCTGCATAAACACACACATATTATTGGCATATGCTTTAAAGGTTTTATCTTTGTGTTCTTTTTAATGCACACATCCAATGTGGGGAAACGAATAGCGGTGTGCTACAAAACTCTCAAAATAAAATAGTATGTCTCTGGCAGAAAACTAGTAGAAGCTATGTTTTAATAGTAGATGGAAATACTTCCATCTTCAGTTCAGTTAGCTGGGATACCTACTTGATGAGGATCTTCCGTGCCCCGGCTATGAGCAAGCCTTCATTATTGAACAGCCTACCCTAAACCAGACAGATCACCTATCTGTTTCATGAGATGTCCAGGCAGAACCTGGAACTTTAGAAATCCTTGCCTCTGTGGAAGTAAATCATATTGTATTTGGAGCAAACTGCACTTTTACCACAAGGTTTCTCATCACAGTTGTTCCTGGGCACCCTGTCTAAGATTTACTTCAAACAACAGAATTTGTTTTAAAACTAAAACGGCATAACTAGCCTTGTTTTCCTCAGTGTATGCTTGCAGACATCTTGATTTCTAACTCAGACATGGGCTAAGAAGCCAATTGAGACCTTGAATTTAACAGCTCCAATGAAGCAGAAGCAAACTGAATGCAAACATTGCAGAAGCTTTTTACTACCAGCATTTTAAAAGTCTGTAATGAATATCCTTCAAACTCTACCTTTCTGTATCTACATGAAGGCTCCATCTTTTTCCTTTATGATAAGGATGCCACTTAGAGTTTTCTGAGTCACAAATGCAGATTAGCATTTGGATTTGAATTACAAGTCAAAAAACGGAGGTTGACTGAAAGAGAAATCTCATCCCTTCCATTATTCGGACCAACTGCAAAATACAGATCGCAGCTGCAAATCTGGGCTGAAGCTACCTGGCCATATGCACTGCTACGTGAAAAGTGATGAGATATATCACATTGCCTCTTCACTCTACCTTTCTACATCATTCTCCAGATTTTTCAGGAGTATTACATCTAAGGTTGCCCATTCCCTTTGTTTCTGCATTTCATATTCTTTTCCCTACTTGTACCGGCTTGCTTTACTTCCCACATGTCATTATTTCCTGCCCATGGGCCATATCATATCATTTCATCAATATTTCATCAGAATGACTCCCTGCTGGAATCAGTATGGATATTTGCTTAAAAATTGATACCGCAATATGGCCCCACATTTTTATCCTTATGCACCTGTTCTTCTTGAGTTACAATCCCTCTATGTCTTAATAGTTCCATCCTTTACAGTGCTCCGAACATCAGAGTATTCTTAACTGTATTTAAACTACCAAATGAATGCAATTTCTAAGTTAGAAAAGGCATTTTTATACAAGTGAGACTCGACGACACTATTTAGCTGATTTCACTACACAGATCACTTTTGTCTTCAGGCTAAACATTGTTTCTTCAAATTGAAGATGAAAACTGCAATTAAATATAGGCCACAGATGTTCAGGATGCAGAGGACAAAAATATAGGTTTCATAACTCGACAGTTATGCAACCAGTTGCTTTTCACATATTAAAACGAACATTCAATTTTATGTTCTTATTTACCCATAATCTAAACACAAATAAACTTATGAGGGGTCCTTAAAATAGTGAGACTTAAAGCAAGATGTTTCTGATCTATTTTTAATCATTGATAATATTTTCCTCAAGCTGTTCATTGTTTTCTAATTTAACTTCAGATCCCCAAATACTAAGACATCCAGTTCTCCACTGAATTACTGAGACACCTAAATAACTTGGAGGGGATAATTTTGTTGCAGATCTGGTAAAGGCAAGACTATTTTAAAATAAGGTCATTATATATAAATGTTATTTACCTTATCTACTGAATCTCATTTAAAGTGTCTACCCTGATAGTCAAAGACCTCTCCGGGACCGGCTGCATGAAACCCTGCAGCAGTGAAACTCTCATCTACTACAGCACAGTCAGATATGCAAGGGACAAAATTTTTATAGCAGCTGAATCTAGACTATGGAATTTAATCCCTTGGCAGATAAAAATGATCAGGGGACTAAGTACTTTCTGTACTTACATAAAAATCCTTTTCTTCAACTTAGCTTCCCTCTAGTAAATCACACATATTAATTCTCTCACGCAAAAATAAAGCAGCAAACCAAACAAGTTGTTCTGTTTGCTGACTGTAAATGGAGACAGAATGCAAAAAAGAGAGAATGTTCTTCTTACAACTATTTATACTTTTAGCCTGGTTTTCTATGGAAGCTTCACTTACAATCTGATACTGCCTGACCATCATCTCTGATAAGTTTTGAACCAGGTGGCTGATTTTTAACCATTTTTTTTTGAGACTTCTACCACCTCCTTTCAAATTTGAAACTGCCAGCCAGTCACCCAGCATGCAGACACACACACAGAGGAGGTGGTGAGCTTCCAGGTGGCTCTGGACTAGCTGCAACGTGGAGTGGACGGCACAAGGGACGGAGGGACAGATGCAGTGGGAAATAAGGAAGAAAAGGTACACAACTGTGTATGACAGCAAACTTCTTCAGTGTCAGCATTCACAAAATTAAGTTCCTAAATATTGAGGAGAGACTTGAATACTTTGGCAGTATGAATACAGTTCACAGAATGAGAAATGCAAACTAAAAGGTTTGCTAGGTATTTAGCAATTATTATCTTTTTTAAACTTAGACCACAAAGCACCATCTTAATACTAAAAACAATAACAATCAAAAGTAGAATAGGAAGACACCAGGTTTGCCTACAGTCAATAAAGACAGTCATTCCCCAAACAAGTCATTTTTGGTGATGAATGAGATAGGCCATGGAGATATCTCAGTTTGTATTTTACATCACAGTGTGAATATGCAGAACCGGTCTGCTTTTATTTTTAAGCTAAAGAAGTTTAATTCAGAATCAACAGAAAGCCTCACAGTACCATTTTGCAGCCATTTTAGAAGCAGAATTGCACTTTGGAGACTGCAGATAAGAAGAGATAAGAGCCTAAGATTTCTGAGAACAAAATCCATGTAAACATCTAGAAGAGCTCTTGACCCTTTTGCAATGTCTGAGGAACGGGAAAACTACACAAACAAGACATTTAGTGAACCTGAATTACAGCTGCTGGTATAAAAACCCAACGTGTGCATCTGTTCACTCTGAGTCCCCAAGTCCTGCAAAGGCAGACTCAGCTCTTCCCAACCCTTGAAGAAAATCATTAATCTCTTCTAAGAATCTGACACAAGTCGGTCGGGTTTGTCAGGTTCAGCCAAGCTGCGTGAGTCGGGTCATACCAGTCAAGAATTGAGTTTTACTGGTAACTCAGAAAGAGAGAGACAGAGAGATGGTTGTTTTAAACTCCCTATAATAGCCAGTCTGAATCTGGCAGGCCAGTTCCTCTCCACAGCACAAAGCAAGCTTCTCACAGTTTCTAAATGAAGCACAAAGTCCTTAATGCAGTTACTAAATGAGAAGTGGCATCTCAGTGGGCTGCCTCAGTGGATTAATTTTAAATGCATAATTCAATATAGACCCACATAAACCTTTATGAATAGAAATAGAGGTTATATAAGCATGTTCTTACAGCATATACCGCAAATTTAAAGGCCAGTTTGAGTATAAATCAACTCTATCTTTTATTAATATTTTCACCTTTCCATTGGTTCATTTCTCTAGCAAATGTGCTAATCAGATTACTTTCCTCACTCATACATTGAGATGCCTAAAATAAAACCAGCATTTCATTGCCAGACACCAACTTTTTTCCTCAAACCTTGTAGAAAAGTTTATGTCGGGCTTGTTCTGTGGAGGCAGGATGGACCAGTGACAGTTCAGCAAAGGCACTGACTGCAAAAACACCGTTTCACAGTGGTCAAAGTCAAACATTCACAAGTCCTGCAGGGACCTGCACGACTCACAGAGCCTTGTCTCACAAGAGCAGAACAGATGCTGGACAAGCTTCTACAGAAAGTCAGAGGCAAATTTGCAGCCGTTTAACAAAGTATCAGGTAAGAAGTGGGACGTCTCCTAAAAACAAGGCAAAAGCTCTATGTCTATTCCCTGCCTTCTTTGGAGCCAAACCACACACACTCATCAGGGAAACCAGAATGGAAACCGGCTTCCTATTTTCAGCCCTTCCCAGCTAGACAAGATTGGCCAGCCAGCTTTAGACACACAGGCACTTCGCTACTTCTGCTACAATGAATGGTCACAGGTTCATCAGTTTAGCTATCATTTCCGTGCTTTAAGCATACAGCTAGTAACCGATCAAGTCAGAGACTTCAAAAAGCCAAAATAAATTAAGACCTACCTCAAAACTATTTTTCGTGTGGTGGATGAACCATTTTCCATAAATTAATTTCTTCCAAACCAATAACGGTGTATACATCACTGCACTACAAGAAAAAAAAAAAAAAAAAAAAAAAAGATTAGTTTGATGATTCCAGAAATATAAAGATGGTAATCTTTTCAGCCAGGGATTAATATTGCCTTCAAGCAAGGTAAATCCCTAGCCCACTGAATGCCAGTTTTGCAAAACTGATTAGCAGCTTCACTAGTTAAAAATATATCCAAAGCATTACTACAATTTATTATTAAACATAATCAGATGAATTAGAGTCAGAATGTCAAGCTTGGGCTACTAGTAGAAATATTCATGTTTACGTGTTGATAGTAACAGCTATTCTGCTATTAGGCTGTTTATTACTAGGCCAAGCCCAAACTGAACACAGTTTATAAGAGCTAGAAAATTGCCTGGGTTTTAAAACATAAACAATCCTCCAAATGACCCCGAGCTTTGAGGGAGTTCAGATCCAGACCTGGACCAGAGCAGTGCATCTGAATGACAGTTCCACAACACACAGAACCCAGACCTTAATTCATATAATTGCTGAGCTCTGGAGAACTTTGTATGTAGCTCAAAATGTAGCTTTCTCTCTTGGATCCATCACCAATGGAAACATGAACAAAGAACATGCTACGAATGACTGGAAATGCCTGGGCTTTGTTTACCAGGGTGATACAGGTTGCTCTTCTTTCCCTCAGAGTCAGGCAGACGTCAGTCGGTTCTTACCCAAGAGCCATTACGCCACAGGCACTGTATTACAGTAGGTGACACTGCTCTACAACAGGTGACACGTGGTGGCACCCAGTCTGCATCCATCTCACATCTCTGCAGCCTTGAACACGAGCTGGGTTAGCTGTGGTTGGTACAATAGGTGACACGTGGTGGCACCCCTCTGGAGCCATCTCACATCTCTGCACCCTTGAACACGAGCTGGGTTAGCTGTGGTTGGCCTGTGAAATCTCCCACCTTGTGAAAATTCAATGGAAGAGATGTCTGTGAAGTGACATCGAGGAAATCAAGCCAATAAAATAGTATTTTTTGTGAAAAAAAAAGCTCTTAATTACAAGTTCTGAAAGGGCTACATAGAAGAAACAGATATTTATTTAACTACTTTGTCACTGTATCCAGACTCTGTGGATTTGGGGCAATTTCCCCCAACTTTAGCATAGTTCTGGCATAGCTAGGAAGAGACTTGACCCCAAGTTATTCGCTGGGATTTATTTTTGAGCAATGCAGAAACAAAAAGGCCCAATTATAATCTTATTTAGACCAAACTAATTCCATTGGCTTTAGTAGATTTGTTCCTGACTCACAGAGCTGTGCCTGAGATTTGAAAGAAAGCCCAAAGTGCCACTTAGCACTGAAATCCCTCTTGTTATATTACATTTCTTTGGAAAATTGCATAAAATCTGTTGTTGTTTAAGTCACTCCCTGAAAGAAAAACTCTTTGCTGCAGTGCTGTGGTTACAGCCCCATACTGTTAATAAAAACAAATGCAAAAGTCTAGCAAAAGTAACAGTTCTGTCTGGAAAATGGCTGGTTTTATCTGCTCAGTCAATACAAAAGTGTGTGCACACACTTCTAAAATTCCCATTATTAAACAGAGTGAGAAGACTGACGAGCTGCCTGTCCAAGGCAAAGAATTCAGATGTTCCAGCAGCTCTGGCTCCGGACACCGCCAGCATTGCTGGCTCAACTTCTTTCAGATGGTAAAAGCTACAAGAAATTCATTTTGAAGACCAGGTTATTATGCAATGGCCTCGGTTACATCAGCGCAGCAAGGGAAACACTAGGGGAGAGTAAATAAATGTCAAGGCTCTGTGCCTGCGAGACGGCAGCCGCCTGCAGAGAGCCTGCAGGAAGCCCAGCCACTGGTCTCGGCCGGGGAGAGAACAAGTGGCACCCGGTCAGGGCAGGAGCTGCCACCCTCCCGCAGCAGCAGATCTCTGGGCTGGCCCATACGGGTCCACGCTGGAGTACTCTGCAGAATTTGGGCTGTAGTAGTAGGTCATGCTCAAAAAACATTAAATAAACAGCAAGTAAAAAGTTGTGTTGATTCTTCTAGCATTTCACATTCAATGTACATCTTCCCAGTTATTATTCTGCCACAATACGTAGTGCTTCTTAAAGCCAAAGCTCTTATTTTATAAACAATGGAAAGTAAGAAGACATTTTTATAAGAGATCATAACACTAAGAAGGCTTATGTAATAAATTGTCCTGTCAAAATGGAAAGAAAAAAAAAGACCATAAAATGAGGCTCTGTTCTGCTTTTCTTTCATGCAAGTACAGATCAGGTCACTCGTCTTTGGGTAGAATTCCCTTTACCAATGGAATGCTCTACTAAAACAGGTACATATTCGTCCTCTTTGAATATGTATGATTCAGGATCCAAACTGAGTAAATGCCTCTTATGTTTAAAACACAGCTGAAGTTTAATGTAGACATATCCTAATTTGTACATCTAGCCGTGACAGAAAAGTCACTTTATTTACTCCTGTACGAATAAAACATACTTTCACAGCTCGTGAATCCAGTGACGTTACTCATCACACGCGCACAACCAGTAAAATGCTGCACCTCTCAGGGGCACATCACCCTTCCATTGCTTCGCAGTGACTGTCACTTTATTTGCCCACGTCATCAATGACGTAGGTATTTAGCACAGCAGGAGCGATGCACTTGCTCTAGGAGCCAGCCAGCAACATCTCCTCCCGCTTTGTTAGCTCCCAAGTGCCAATGACATCATTAGGGGAGGCTGCTTCGTGTCATTGAAACTCTATGGAAACACAACACAGCCCCA
Organism: Calidris pugnax; assembly: GCF_001431845.1. Lineage (NCBI taxonomy): Eukaryota > Metazoa > Chordata > Aves > Charadriiformes > Scolopacidae > Calidris > Calidris pugnax. Next base: position 8,712,287 of record NW_015090995.1, read on the forward strand.
GGACTTCGACCCTTTCCCATACATTGCTGCAGTTGCTACAATGAACTTACTGGGTAATTTGGAAAAAGTTACCTCAATGCCACAGGAAGGCATTCCTGGGCAATGTGGAAAGCTTCTAATTTTAAAGCATTAAACGTCACCCTTCTACATCGGAAAAATACCTGTAAACCAGAACTAATTTGGAACCAGGATGGTATAACAGGGAAAAAGTAATGGAGTATTAGCTTAAAAAATGAGGTTAGGGTAAAGTTTGAACAAGGCAGTGTTGCCAGTATTGATAGGTATGTGATGTGGGATTTGTCAGCTTTTCATTAGATTTCTGCAAAAAAAGTGGGTTTGACCCCACAAGTGAAAAGTAAGAATGCTTACAGGCAGAAGCTAGGAAGTTTTTAACAGAATTATGCTGAGGCAGATAGAAGAAAGACTGGAATGAGATCTTCAGGTACCAAACAACCTTTTCTATTTAGATTATTTATATCAATCAATCCCTTCCTGCTGCCTTTTCATTTCTACATCATACAAAATTATATCGATGAAATACTCCACACCTCAGCCATTTTCATACCTGTTTCTTGTTTAGTGACGAACTTCGTTTATAGATCAGTCTAAGAATTGACAGTTAATAGTCCTGTTTAGATAATCTGTCTCTAGATTCTTCTTCTTTTAACTGCTTCTAAAAAATAAACAGATATTAAAATAGCTTATTCTTAAATCTCTCCTAGCACAACAAGAATAATAATAGCATCTCACATTTTCCACAGTCAATAATCTGCCCCGCAGGTCAGGGGAAGGTGCTAAACTTTGGTTTAGCTCATGTCTGAGAAGTTGCATTTAACACAGATCATACAGCACTTCCATTTGAAGCGCTTCACTGCTGTGGACTTGACCAGCAGGTCACAACATGCTTTCATTTGCAGCGCAGTCAAGGTGCTCACCTGCACAGTGTGGTTCAGAATAAGGTCTGGTAAAAAAGTGTCACCTCTCCTGGACCAAATAAAGTGCAAATGCCTGGACTGCATCAAATGGCAGTGGACAACTCTGCTGGGTTTCCATTCATTTACAAGAACTTACGAAGTTCTGCTTCCTTATGTGCAGAGAGAAGAGATGCAGGAAGAGCTTCACTACTTAAAGGCCCCTTCTAATACCTCTCCTTGGGCTTAGACACATCCCACTATGGAAGAGTAATTTGAATTGTAACTTCCTGCTCTAAGCCTTTTGTTTCTCAACTCGAACTGTCATTCTTCCCTAGTCATTCACCTTCATCCAGCCATGCCCCTTCACCCAGCCAGCTAGAAATACCAGAGCAACCTTTTTCTTCTGGGCAGATGCATCATTTTGTGTTCCAAGTTCAGAATTTGCAGTTTATTTCACCTGCCCACTTCCATAAAAGACATTAAAAAATATTTTCAGTGAAAACCAGCAGTTTCAGTCAACCTCTGTGCCAAGAACTAACCCAGACCATAACAACAATAGTCTGTAACAAATATTGACATTTTGGGTGCAATACTTCCTGACAACATAGAAGAGACAGAATGCAACGACTACAGCAAACAAGAAATCAGGGTCAGAATCTAAACAAATACTCAGATTCCCCAAATATGAGAGGTTCCCATCACCCATTTGGTGACGGTTAACGAGACAAGTTTGTCAAATCCTATAACCAGGATAAAACTCTAACAAAAACATAGGTAGCCTAACACACACTAGAGGAAAAGACAGAGAGGGATGTTTGCTGCTAATCACATCTCTCATTACCACCATCCTTCAGATGTATCACCTTCCAGTAGCCATTCTAAAGGACAAAGTATCTTCACAGGATAATATCTTTCCTGTATTGATCTCAAGAGCACTTAACAGAGTAGGTGGCACAACCTCAGGAATTACAAATTTTTCTAAGCTGAGAACTTCTACTGCAATGCTTCAAAACAAATTGCATTTAATATTTTAGACTACACCACTTAAAAAGACATAATGTAATACCACTTAGGGGGCCCCTCCATGTCCAAACTTTCTAACATGAAAAGTGCTAGCGTTTAGTGTTTTTAACATGGTTAGTCTTTTCTCACTATTCTAAGACTTTCCTTCTAAGTATGGAAATTGAAATGAGCATTGGCTCTTCAGTTATATCTGAATTTTAGAATTATTCTTTGGGTCTATTTAAGGAAATGCATACACAAGATTCTTGTAATAAAATTTTTGTCAGAGTTGTGGTGGAGCATAAGTGCATAGCTTTGGAAATTTTGGAGTCTTTTTCCCTCATTTAAACTGACTCATTCCCTCTTATTCAAAAACCCACTAAATTACAAGTAGATTCCCAGCTGGATGATAACATAACACATTCTCTTTTAGCCCAAGTCTTTACAGTTCACTGTTACAGCAAAAGGAATCTCCATAATCTACAGCTAGGTGCACACCAAGCTGCTGTTTGTCTCTCTAATCTCTTCTGTAAAATCATCAGATACTGCATCTGGCTGGGATGAAGATGAACCTCGAGCCAGGCAGCAGTTGTTCTCAGCAGCAGAGTTAAAAATGCCAGACTGCAATGCTCTTTTTGGACACATTCATGAATCTTCCCACATGGCCCCACTGCAGGACTGAATCCACCACGTAACCTACCTTTCCCCAGCGTCATCACCAATTCTCAGAGTCTTCTTGTAGCAACAAGTTGTTTTCCCATATTTATAGCTCCAAAGCCTCCATAAAATCACAAATAGAAGCACATTTCTCTTTCAGACCTCTCTGCATTAATGAAAGCCTCCAGTCTCCATACCGTAATGGTGCATATAGAAATGCACAGTGAAACCTGCTTGCTGTAACACCGAGCACCCTTCTTTGCTCCTCGGGGATGGCACTAGCGCCCTCTGCTGTCACACAGCAGCACCAGAGTCAGCTGAAACCCTTGTCACTTTCCAGGGACAGCTTTCTAGATCTTCCACTCAAGATCCTCAGCCATAAAACCTTACAATGACATTCTGCAATGAAGTCCGCACTTCAAGAAAGTTCATTTTCCAAGACAGTGACTGTGTCTAGAAATAATTACCCAAAATGAGGTTATTATATCAGTTATATGCACTGATCAAACACATAAAATTACACTAGGATGACAGGAAATCAAAGCCATGCTAATAGAGCTATCAACTTCTATAAATTCATCAATAAATCACTGATATTTCAATGTTTGTCTTAAAACCCCATCTCCTAAACTCTTGTGATTACACAAGACTCAGTTTTGATTTTTTCTCTAGATGCTTTTTGTTCTCTTGGTTGCAGGGAGAAACTTGAAAACATTAATTTCAGAAATCCAGAAGGCAAGTAAATTTAAAATGTAACATCACATGATTCTCATGTGGTTTTCTTCTTTTGTAAAGTGGTCCCAAAATGTCCTACAGCAGCTGGCTAGCAATACCCAAACACATTCAAACCAGTATTTTCAAGGCTTCCTGTGGCCACAACTGCAGGCCTTTGAGCCAACCCAGTACTGAAGCAGCAGCAACTCCAGAACAAAAGGAGAGCAGTCAGCTCTCCAGTGATGTTCTCAACTTTTAAATTGCTAGATTTAGAAAAGTTCATTAGTCTGACCTGCTGCGTTGATCAGTCCTAGGCCACACAAAATCATCTCAAAACAAGATCTATGCAGCATATCCATATATAGAGTCTATATTGACCAAAGACCTCTTTTTATTTTTTCTTTATAGATGAGGGTCATCTATCATTCTTCTTTTCCCAGGAATTGTATCATCATCACTGGCAACAGCATTTAATCGTAAACCAAAAATGGGAATGGAATACAAAAGGGATTCCTTCAAGACGAGGATTACAAAAACATATATACATACCAAACACAAAAGACAGAAACAACATTAAGATCAAAAGCAAACACACAGAAAGAGATAATAGTATCATTTGCAGTACTTTAGGTGAAGGATCACAATCCACACTAATAAAAAGAGAAGAGAGTTTGCTGAATATAGAAATGCACATATTTTACACAGGGTCAGTAAGCCTGTGATGGAATGGCAGCTGTACAAAACTGCAGGAATCAAAGCTGAGTACGTTCATTTACATTACACTTAAAAGTTTCAGAGAAATACAAATGTTTCAGTTCTTTGTAAGAGAAGATATGCTTCCTAAAATAGAGAAAAACAAGTAGTAAAAATAGACACGGATTACCAAGCCAATGTGAAACTCTTACTCTTCTGGTGTTAGTACAAAATTAACAGTATCTATAGCTTCAGTGAGCCTACTTGGTTCACCTATATAGAAAAAATAATCACAGTCTAGCTCCTAATTAATACTGCCTTCAAATTACATATTAAATTCAGGCCAAGACTGGAAGATTAAAGTCTTAGTTGAGCTGACCTGAAACCAGATTTTTTGGTTTGCTTTTAATCCTATCAGTAGATAATATTTTCCTTAAAAACACCTACCAACTTCCCAGCTAAAAACAGTCCATCAGCCAACTCAACTTTCCAATTTTGCACTGACTGTAAACAAAAAATACATAAATGTATGATGCTACAAAAACTGAAAAGGACCAGTAAATGCCACTGCCACTTAAGCCACTACCATCATTTTACAAAGCTTCTTTTACAATTACCTGCATCCTTCAAAGTCAATAGGAAACTTCTGTCAACTTAAGTGACTGCAAGGCCAGGCCCTGAGAGAATAATCCTTTCCCAGCTGCACATTTTTAGACTGATGTTGAGTTATTGGTTAAAGACTGATGAGCCAAGGAGGAAAGGAGATGCCCCTTTTACCACTAATATTAAATACACCTGACTAAATACACATCCACATGAACATGAAGAGTAGAGTGGCATTTGTTGAAAATAAGATGCCACCTTCCAGGTAGCAAATAGTTGCCATTCCCAGCACACGCTTTAAAAGAGACAACTGTTGGAGGAATTACACAAAATATAGTTCACTATTTGCCATAATTCAATAAAGGACTTTTTTTTTTTTTTTTAGTAAAATGCCTGATTTATCCCAATTTTCC
>NW_015090995.1:8717872-8753239 GCF_001431845.1 Calidris pugnax
AAAGGGCTTTTTTTTTTTTTTTTTAGTAGAATGCCTGAATTATCCCAAATTTCCAAAGGTGTAACCAAAAGCAGAGAATATGCTAGAGTGTGGTGGTTTTCTAGTGCATGGGAAAGAAGAGAAGGTGGGTGGCTCTGGGCCATTCCAGTAGGCATCGATGAACAAAACACAAGACCCAGCTTGTTGTGACTTCAAGCCACCCAAAAGCCAGAATTACTCCAACTCACAAAGCTGTTTAGATGCTATAATATCACAAAATAGATCCATTAACAATCAGCAGCAAAGTCAGACTGCCTATCCCAGAGTATTAGAGAAAGAAGTGTGATGACATCAATGCCCATGAGTCATGATGTGTCAGTGCCCAGCATTGTATCTATTTTATAGCATACATTAATTTCTTAGCCGAAGCCACATTGCACAAAATACTGTACGGTCTACGGGAACTTTAAAAACATATTTTGCAAGGGAAATGTTTCAAAAGCCTGAAGCATGTCTTCTTAGAACATCACTGTCAAATGCGTAAGGATATAACAAATTGATCAAGTTTTCCTAGTATTTCGTAGTAGGAAATGCTCAGCTTCCTAATATTTCAAATTAAGCCCGCAATGGCATTTCTTCATTGTGTATTTACATACAACAGTCTGATCAAAAGTTTTAAGGCTCTTATTTCTCAAATAAAAGGTCACAGTAAAGAAGTGATTAAATGGAGTTAATGCAGCTATTGGCAATACAAAGAAGGAAGTTCATGTCATTTGCTATTGTACAATCTGGGGCATTTCACTCCATGCTTTAGCTTTCTTCTTGGCCAGGGATAGCCATGGTGGTTCAGCGGGGCTGCATGGTGTCATTGGCAGGTTAGAGGAGTGTCTTGTTTCCTTTTCAACAGCAGGAATCACAGATGCTTCCTGAGCAATAGGTCCAACTTTACCTGCCAACAACAAGATATCCATCACTCATCAAAAGGCTGGAGAGTCGAAAACTCAGTTTCTGCCAATAATATTTCCTTCTGTCTAAAGCAATTGTTTTACAGCCCTGAATGTTTGTGACTCAAAAATAAGTCAGAGGAATTATTAAACTGGGTATTGCTAGCGTTGTCTGGTCCAGCTACACAATGGTGAGGACTAGTTATTGCAATGGAAAAAATGATATTAAGCTGTTAGTGAATAAGCCGCCCATAAAATAATCTTCTCTTCAGTCCCAACAGCAAGTGTCTAAGCCCTGATAAATGAAGAAGTTCTTCAAAATTCTTCAAGCACATGGAGACTGTAGCCCCAGGTACTTTTGTAATTCATATTCTTGGCTAACTCATCTCTTAATCTTTTCAAACTCTTAATTTCCATGACAGTGCACAGCAAAGAGTTTCACAGGCTTATTCTGCTCTGTGACTGCAATAAAATCTAGGAATAAGACTCCTGAGTATGAAGGAAAATGGAAACAAAATATTTGCAGGGCAAGGATCACCCCAGGCTTACTGTGGGGTTAAAAGTAACTGGTATCCGTTTGTCAACACTGAGAAGTCTTAAAGATTATTTTTCAGTCTTCCCTACTGGCAGAAATACTGCTCCAGCAGTATTATTAAATACTAGGTAGGGATAAAACCAGTACTTTATGTTCTTGGACTTGTAAGCCAAGTAGGGGGGATTCTGATGGGGCTAGGTGTTCCTCTTCATGGCAGCCTAACTCAAGCCTGTCATCCTCACAAAGAATGGAGGAATACAGATAACACTCCTTGTATGGATTTAGAAAAGGCCTCCTCCATCCATCTTGTTTGAAAATTTTCAAGATTCATGTCTTCAGACAGCCAGCCTGGAATGGGGTGTCACACAATGCAGCCCTGAACAGATGAAGCTCTCATTTCTCAAGACACAGTTCAGAAGTCTTTCAAAATCGTTGTCTCTCTGTCCATTTCAATCCAGGAAGTATTTAATTTCTGTCTGTAAGTCAAACTGAGAAAATTCAAACTTTTTCTCATACTTGATTAGCCTGTGCATGGCATGTGGGCAGGCATGATGAGGCTGCTGTGCTCTGGCACAAGAACAGAGGCCACATGGGGACTTAAGCAATGTTAAGTATGAGAAGCTTGATCTTAGTTGCACTGAAATCAATGGAAAATGTCCATCAGCTCCATTAGTCACACTCCTGAGCAAAGCCAAAGGAGTAAACTATCCATTAAAAACAGGCTGCAGCTCTACATACACAGCAAATTTTTCAGAAGTATCTGAGGTGATGTAGGATTTTAAGTGTTACTGAAATTTTGCTTTTGGAAATGAATTTTCACGTTTTAGGAGACTTCCTGCTTTATAATAAGCAAAAGTGAGTCTAAAGTCCTTTGCATGCTCTTAACAGCACAAGACTTTGTAAGACAAAACGAAACTGGCCTGTAACAAAATCCTTTTTCAAAACTATTGTATTTTAATCACACACACAGAGTTAGGCTGGCAACTGACATCAGAGCCTCTCTGTTGGTGCACATTCTCAGCTGGTCAGCTACCTGTAGTAACGGAGAAAGCTTATTTTGTAACACCTGCAGATTCAAAAAGGGGTAACAGCTCTATAAGCAACTACTACAGGGAGCAGGCACAGAGGCACCCCCTAATATCTCTAATACAACAATTCTGGATTCTGGTGAATTTTAAGGGGAAAGTGGCCAGGTGCATGTGCTCTCCCTAAACAGCATCACTTACTGACAGCCTCAGCGACAGGGACCTGAAACAGAAAAGCCACTGCTCTGACACAGTGGGGTATTTCTTATCTTCTTAGGCAGTATCTGAAATCAATAGCTTTCAGCTAGCACAATATGCTTTTACAGCTGAAGAACCAGCTTATCTATATCTAGCTGGAGCGTGTCTCTGAGGTTTGGCACCACACTGAGTAAGCAGGGAGGGATAAGCTGCAGCCCAGCAGTAGCCCTGGAAGAGGTATGTGAGTCATGATGTCTGAGTCACCCTCTTCCTCTGCATCTTTCTATAAAGAATCACAGCTAACAGGGCAGGAGAGGGGCCATCGAGACTCTGTGTTCACCTGAGGGTGGAACTGACTCTACCTAAATTATTCTTGATGCATATTTATCTATTAAACACATCCAGCAATGGAAACTGCACACACTCTGCAAGCAATCTATGCTATTCTGCACTTCACTACTCCTATTGTTAGAAAGTATTTCCTCATGTCTAAGCTAAACCTCCCCTGGTGCATTTTAAGCTCATATGGAGCATAAAAACTAGTCTTGTCCTCTGCAGCAAATTACATTGTCTTCTCTAGACTAAACAACTCCACTCCCATCAGTATTTCCTGGCTGACTGGAGGTCTAGAAAAGTTTTTTTGCTGCTCTCTTCTGGACACTTTCCAACTTCAACTGGTATTCTTTAGTACTGACCTTTGCCAGTAATTAATCACCATACTGTTTATATGCCATTCCACGAACTGGCAGTGGAGATAAAAGTTTGTCACTTGCTTTGTCTGCTGAGTGAGGAAGCCAATATATGGACTTACATGCAAACTAGAGTCTGAGCAGGCCTTATATAAAGTGTGCTGATTATCAAAAAGGTAGCTATCTCCCCCCATGACCTGCCACTCGCACCACTTACTGGTGTAAACTGTAGCCACTGCGTAAAGATGTAAAGAAAGAGATTACCTGCTGCAGCAGACACACTGGTCTTCATTTGCGTTTTCTTGTCCTGAGAGCTCAAGCTGGAAGGCATATTCTTCTTCACTATGTTCTCACTAGCATGGATCCCTTGCTACAAAAGGAAGAGAGAAGAAAAGAATGGACCTAAGAAACCCACTGGCTGCTGGCACTCATAAAGCTTACCCTGGCAACATCTCTAAACCTGACTGCGAAAATGCAGCAAAAGCCAGACAAGGATGGTTGGGGACATCCTGTGGGAGGGAGGGAGAAGGCAAGAAGGAAGACAGCTGCTACAAATACAGGGTTATTTCACATGCAGGCAAGTTATCCTCTCTCTCGGTGTGCCAAAGTACTCAATCTGGTGCAGAATTCACATTATGCAATATTACTTAGTACTCTACCTCCTCTTGATCCACTTTGGTCAAAGCTTTGTCTTCAGCTTTATGTTCTTTGGCAAGAGGGTGGTCCTGGAAACCCTTTTGTTTTAGTTTTGCCACGGAGACCCAAGCTGGTTCAGAGGAAGCAGTTTCTGAATGTGGAGAAGAGACTTTTTCTACAGAAGAAACATTTTTGAAGTAAAGAAGGGATTTAGGTCAAATCAGTCTGAAGCTAATGTTTTGTGTTTTAAATCCTTCAGCATCTGTAATACCCTTTGAACAGTGCAGAGATAAAATTACCTTCCCTGATGATTTTTTCTTGGCAATAACTGTTTTTCTGTTTATTCTGGAGTTTTTGACCTGACTGTGCTTCCGTTTAAGTCAATGGCAGAACTCCCACTGAGATCATTGTGAACCGGATTTTGCCTTTGAAACAACATCCTTACATTGCAGATTAAATGAGTATGATAACCATTATTTTTTCATGTATGCAGTAAAATACAGGCTGCCTTTTTACTTTTAAACATTTTAAATGAAGTGATTGTAAAAAAAAAACACCTAATGCAACTCCTAGTTAAGGTTGAGCAGTCTGGAAAATTAACTACAAAACAGCACCAAGTTTTAAAAAACTGAGTTAAAACTGCAACTATATGCACAAGTAGGCCGTACCAGAAATGTTTCAGAGGCCCTTAAGCTATTAATCTGTTGTTATTCTTGCTGGAACACACCCCTCATTAAGATAAACCAAGAATGCTCTTGACTGGCCAAGTCATCAAGCCAATTAAATTATGGTGCTGATGAACTCAAGGCTGAATTTAGTCCATGTCAAGAGGATTTTTATCTTTTGTTTGCACTCTGCTAAGGTTTTCCATATGACCACTGTTTTCTACAATGTTTGGATAAAAATATATCATAAATACCTGAAGGTTTATGACCATTTTGCTTCTTTGCCACTTCTTCTGATCTTGTCTTGGGAGGACTTTTGTCTTCTAGGAGATCTGTTTTTTTAACAAATGATTTTGTGCTGACAGGAATGCCTGGAGGTTGCTTCCCAGTGCCCACTGATTTCTGATCCTCCTTAACTGAAGCAGAAGCAGCAGTGGGAACTGCTGAAGAGGTCAGCTTTGGATACTCAGCGTGGCTTTCATTCTGGTATTTTAGTAAGGAAGATGTCCTCCTTAGTTTGACCCCAAACGGGTTTTCAACATTTTGTGCCTCATGGTGAGCCCACTCCATAGAAGAATTCAAATGCAAATCACTGTCCTTACAATCTCGATCAAATCTATCTGAGTTGGTTTTTGCTGATTCCTGGATGACTGCATCAAAACGCGTGTGTTCTTTTGTCACTCCTTCAAACAACTCTGGTCGTATAGGGGACGTTGGAGAACTTCTGTTATAGGAATCTTCCTTTGAATTTGAACCCCCTGAGAGAGATCTTTGCCACGCTGGTGCAATGGTAAATCTGACTGGTTTAGCAGCAGCAGTCTTCAGTGGACTTTTTACATTGTCATCTGAAGATCGACTGTCTTCCACTGTTTTTCTGTGAGAAGCTGTACTGCTTATCTGGTACTCCTTACTGTCATCATTGGAAGACATATTACTCTTCAAGCCAGCCAAACTTGAAGAGGCAAGACATCCAATGGAAAGTTTTTCAGAAACGTAGGAGGGGTTGTCCTGCTGACTGCCTTGGTTACCCTTTGAAACAGTTTCTGCTTTAAAACATACTTCCAGTTTTCTGGGAGGTAGTGTGCAACCTGCTTCTGAGACAGATGCAGCAGCGTCTCTGTTTTTTTCTGCACTGCCTTTGGATGACTGAAATTCCATTTTTTCACAAGTTTCTTTGTCATTTCTTGTTCCTGAACTGTTTTCAGGCTTCAAAACAGCCACTGTCTTGATGTTAGAAGATGACTCTGAATCGGCTACTGCAACCTGTGAAGTGCTTGGTGCAGTATCTGAGACAGCGTGGTTAGAATGATTCTCAACAGTATCCAAGCAGGCTTCTACTTTGCCAATGAACAGTGGACCCCCCTTTTCCTGGTCTTTGATGTTTGAGTCCACAGAATCTAATGAAGATTTTTGTGCAACATCTTCCAATATATTATCTATGCCCTCTCTTTCCACACCATTGCTAAATAAGCCAGCCGCTAGTATGTCTGGAAACGCAACAGCTTCTCCTTCAATTTGTTCCAATTTTGGAAGTGCAGATACCTCAGTATTGGTATTTTTCTGATGTAATTTCAATTCATCAGCAGACTCATCTGAACAGTACGACACTTTTGCACTGTGAGGCTCCTCCAGGTTCACCGGGGAAGGCTCAGGTCTCAGAAGGGGTGCAGCTCCCTTATAGTGATGGTCCATATCTGGAGGGCATGCATCCTCTTGCAGCAAAGCACAAGAGACTTCTGGCACAACTGTGGAATCACAGGAGTCACGGGTGGCATCAGTGGGACTTTTTACACCTGCCATCTCATTAGTACCACCTCCCTTTGCGGAGTGTCCCACCTGGGCTGGTAATCCTACATTAAACACAGGAGAAGAGTGTACACTTAAAGGTTACAATTCAAGCACCATCTGCATTAGTAATTCATTGCAGATAGTGCAGTCATTTAGCCTGAGTTCCCCATGTACGGGCACCATTGTCTGGCAAATAAGGTTGTTAAAACCGTATTGAGAAATGGACTGTCCAAGTGAAGAGATTAATCAAGTTTTAGTTTGAACACACATAATCCCAGGAATAACTGAAAGATTTTGTCTGCTTAAGTTGTATCAAAACAGTTACTGTTTAGTTCTTTTCTTGCATACCCCTCATTGTATGCCAGATTTCACTAGACATTTCTTCATGTAAATGCCTTGAAAGGCTACCTAGAATGATCTGGAAGATTTGCTGTACTTAAGCAGAACATTTCAGCATCAGGTAGCTCTGACTCCTGCAGCTCCAGCAGGACTGCTGAACAACTGGGTAGCTTACATGTGTCTGCACACACAGTAACTCTCACGTGTGACAGCATCAGGTCCTGAGTCTGCCCTAACAATAAAGTGCCAATGTTCCCACCACACTATAGAGTTACCATCATCCAGTGCAGTTGTAATGCAGTGCTAAAGAGAAAAGTCTTCTTTTGGACACTTTGGAGAATTTAATTTCTCCAAGCAGGAAAAATTTACAATTACAATTGTGTTACCACTGGCAACTAGTTATTATTCAAGTGATAAGGGGGTAGGTGGCAAGGGAAGATCTAGTAAACACAAGCCAACTAAAGTCATCTTACACACACAGCAGATATAACGCTGAGGTTTAGGTCTTTCTGAGTTTCGAGGAACTCAGATCCCCAGTCAATGAGATCTAGCCAAGGGTGTAGCACAAGTACTTCTGAACATGGTACCTTCACCTCATGTATTTTTTAATGCTGTTCTCAAAGTTTACCATTTCAGCACCACTGTGTTGAGTGGAGTAAGTGACCTTTTACCATTGTAACACTTTAGCAGCCAGGATTTGTTTTATTATATTAAACCAGAAGATGCCTAGTCTGAAAGGACTTAAAATTCAAATAGGTCCTGTCAGCCTCATGTAGAAGAGTTCAAGCACCCAAAGTAGCAATACATAAGGCTTTATTACCTTCCCAATCACTTTTATGCTGGTCACACTCAAGTAATTCTGTTGAATTTCTTTTCTTTTCTGGAGTTGCAGCAGGACTTGCTTCATTTTCCAGCTGTTCCACCTAATGAGGTGCAGTAAGATTTCTTAATTTAAAAATGGTGCACAGAATTTGCATTTTATACACACATATGTTTACGAATACTCAAAACATAGACCCAAACCCCTCATCCTGTAATTTACTGGCACTGTGGGTAATGTTCTATTCCAGTTAAGAATCTAGAAACAATTCATGTTCAAAATGTCAAAGGCAGCCCATTGATCTCTCTTGAATCCGAATCATTCCAGGATTGACATATTCTGAGTGAACAAGTAAGACATCACGCAAGCTACCTGCATTTCTGGTATCTCTGATTGACACTCCACAATTAGCTTTTCTCCTTCGGCACTGTAGTTGTACCAGCTGCAGCACAAAGAATATTCAGCAAAGATGCTATAAGGCCCAAGTTTCCAAGAAAACCTCTTTTCGTATTACACCCATCCTGAATTTCTCCCCCCCCAGCTTTCACTTCTAACTCCAGGATAAATTTTCATGCATGTTTAGCAGATGGAGAGATGAACAAGCAATAGAGAAGCTTTAGTCCTTATTTCTCCTGCACTCCAGCTCAACAAACTTTTCTATCTGCTGAACTTTATCTTCACAACGTGTTTCCAAGAAGCCAGGATGAGAAGCATCTCATCTTAATTTCCCACATGCAGAGCCACATTCCTTCCCAAAGTCCCTTACTCTTTCCTTTGACGTACAAAGAATTAAGTTAAAGCTAATCTGAAATTGTTTGTAGAAACAGACTTCGGCTTCTTTAAAATTGAAAACTAGCTTTTCAAACTACACGAATGCTTTTAAGAGTGAAGTGTAACCCGCAACTTTTTTGGCTAAATAAGAAAAACCAAAGTTTTTTTTTCAGCTTCCATGATATTGAAGATTTCTGGGTCTTTTTTCATTAGTGGATTGGTGGAAAATAGGTGCTTTTCCTTCTTCCAGTGGAAGAAGAAAAAAGGAAAGGGAATGTGGACAGGAAAGAAAATGTAAAAAAAAATAATAACTAAAAATTCACATCCATTTTCTTCTATGCAGTGATTCTTTTCCAGCAAACACCTACCTGGGGAGGTTGCTGAGTCTTGTTGGTAAAGCCTTTCTGTTTCCGGGGGTTGATGGCAATCCTGTGCCGGGCTGCGGAGGTGTCCAGGCAGCCGAGGGGACTGGCAGGGATGGTGAAGTCAACGGGGAGGAAGCTGCTGCCTCGTGATCTGGGGGCCCCCGGAGTGGCAGAGGATGAAGGACTGATGGGCCTGGAGGAAGCTCCTGAAGGTATCTGTAAAACACAAACACGTCACTATACATTTTGCTTGGCTTCCCCATATCTCTGAAACAATTCCTTTGCGACCTCATTCCATTTCAGATGCCTGAAACAGCTGTATTGTTGGACATAAATCCTCACTTTAAAACGCATGCCTAACGTCATCTCTGCATAGAGATTGCTCAGCTCTGTGTGGTCAGTTGTATGTTACACAAAAGTGAGAAATACCCGTCTCTCTCTCTCCCATAGTTAAGAGCCTCAGCCTGCCCTCTTCCCAGTTCCTATCTGAAAAACCATTTGCAATATATGCATGCACCAGCAGGAGACACTGGTGCAGTTTTTATAGCTGCCTTTTCATCCCATTAATGTGACACATTGCCGGAATTTATCATTAAAAAGCCACAAAAGTAGCATGGATGCTTTCTCCTCATTATCTCTATTTCTAAGAAAGTTGCCATAGCCACTTTGCTCTTTTAATATCAAATGTTTCTCTCCAAAAAGTATCCCAGAAGCATCTTCCAGACAGTGATGTGGATCTCACTCCTGCAGCAATCTGCTCTGGGGAACTAAACAGCAGTAACCTTATATTATGCTATCAAAATAAAGAGTTTTCAGAAGTGTTTGTAGAGAAACCCCTAAACATGCAGCTTGACTGGTTTTGCTACTGTTTTGAAACATAGACCAGATTTTCTGGAACACTTGCAAAATTTCATAGCCACGTCAAACAAGCTTCATTCAGTATAACATACCTGCTATTTTGGCTTTGGTCATAAAGTTAGGTGAAACACAGCCATTTAACTGTGCTTTGAATCTAGATTTTAGTTTTGTTTAAGCTTAGGACATAACACAGCATTTAAAACATGTAAGCTGATGAAGTTTTAAATATCATGAAAGCATCTTCCCATCTGACCTATAAAAATTGTTTGTGTACATTGCTTCGCGTTTAAGGTAGCTAAAACTAATTTCCTTATTCTCCCTTGGATTTAGTTCCTAGATCTGAAATAAACCACAACAGAATGTATTATGACAGATACAGACTCTTCTCATGAAAAATTTAGACATTGTGAAAGAGAGGAAGAACACAGCTAATAAATAAGCAAACTATTGTCATAATTCTACAAGATTAATGATAAACCTGTAAGGATCACTAGAACTTCCAAAATAGTAACATGGTTACTAATTTCTACATAGAAACTCATCTGCCTTTCAATTATAAAATTACAGTTGTGCTTATTTAATATAAAAACACCTGAAGCTAGTGTTTGAGCTACTGCTGTAAATACATGGTAAATACCCTACTCCACTGAGGATTCAGGGTATTTTTTTCCTGAACACTGACAGTTGGTTTCTTCTCTCAAAGACTGTAGAGCAGACACAAGATTTCCACATCAGTGCTTAAGTGTAAGATAAATTTGATGTTTGTTGGTTATTGGGCAGTTGCAGGAGCCTGCACAAGGAGAATGCTGCAGCCAGGAGGCCTGTTTCCTAAAGAGTGTTTGTGTCAGAACACTGTCCTCAGCCCCACAAGCTGAGACTGTTTTGCTTTTAATTGGTCCGGGTAGAAGATGCCAACAAGGAAGTTAGATTTCCGTAAGGGCTATCTGGCAAAGGCAGGGAAATGCTGGTTAATGTCTCTGTGAAGTCACTTGCTGCTCACTTTGAGTGACAGCCTCACATTTAGCTTTAGATTAGTCAGAAAGTGGGTATTTATAAATGTGGAAGGCACTGAGAAGTTACAAGGTGATGACACATCAGGGTTTCACGCAGAGGTGACAGCAGCATGAAGCTCTTGGAAAACCCAGTGAAGCAGCACAGGGAAAGAAATGTAACTGTTACCTGCAGCAAGATCAATATAATAGTAAAATGTAAACACTAGACTGTGTGTAACTTCAGATTGCTTAGGATCTAATGTTCTTTTTCCTTTACTAAATATACAACATTGGTAAATGGAATAACTGGTGTGGATTTCTTGGTGCTTTTCATAATCTCCCTCATCTTTGAGATGAGGTTATTCAGTTTTACAACTTGTGTTCTGCTAGTGTCAAAAGCTACTGAAAAAAATGATGGTTATTTAGGAAAAGGGGTTTTATCTTAGATAAACATATTGGCAGGTTTTCTTCTGATCCAAACTGCTGACTAAGCAAAATACTTGGATAAAGGAACATACACACAGCCAGATTCCTACTGAGTTGGGGAGAAAAATGAAAAGACTTTAAGTGGGGAATTCTGTGCAATATAGAAGAGAGAAAAAAAAATTCTCCAGTCTCCGTCTTGTCTCTGCAAGACTGAAAGAGCTCAAAGACCTCAGAAGTGGATAGAAAAGGGCTTTTTTGCATTGAAAGAAAAAAATAGTATGCAGGTTTACAAAATGGAGCATTTTAGTCTTTTGATCCCTAAATAGATTAAAAATAATATATATTATTGTACTAACTCCGTGCAGACACCACACACACTGCCTCAGGAAAGTTTATTAGCAGGAAAAGTAGCTATTTACCTGTTCATCTTCACTGTCTGTCCCGCCTAAACTCAAAGAGCTATGACGCTGAACAGGGTTGGAAGACTGTGGGATAAAATAAGGAAGAGGGTAAGTCAGGGGAAGTATCACACTGAATTATCTAGGACTGGATATCCAGTGCTAGTTATAAGAAAACACAAGAGGAAAGACAAAGGAAAGGTCACTGAGTCCCTACCTCCCTAATTAGGTTTCATTTGTTAATTGGGGATCAAACATAAAATAGGGGAGCTTCATCCTGCTATGAGATATGCAATGAAGGTTGAGCACAAGGCAACACATTTTAAAAAGTTATTTTGGCTTTTTTTTTTTAAGATCTTCAAATTTGCAAATGTTCACATGCTCACTTAAGTCCAAAATCATGCATCTGCTGCGAGAAGGCAATTCTTAAGAAAGAAGGTAACTTAAACCTCCTCTGAGTCCCCATCAGGACCTGTTCTCCTCAGATTCATAGGATTGCCACTTTCCTGTCAATTCAACTAATATTGCCATGGTTTTGATCTATTTAATTCCAAAACCAGTAAAATTTGAAGAGTCTCTAGCAGTTCCCACTATTTTTATTTTCCTTGCTAGCTTTAAAACACCCAAAAACTCTTCCCCTTTCATAGGTGCAGGAAACTGACAATCTCTGTGCCTCTTTGAAGCAAGAAGACATGGGAAGTTTGTTTGTGCAGTGTGAGTACCTCAACTTGTTCTTGGACTGGAAATGGAACAGTCACAGTAACACAACACTCACCTGTGAATAACTGACTTTTTACACTTTCTGCCAGACAGACCTGCCAGGAGAGACCGCCTTGCCCAAAGGCACTGAGTGTTGTGTATCAACTGAATTTCTCTCCTCTTTCCTTAATGATATGGGTCACAACTGCCCCAGCACTGGTCCTCACAAAAGCATAGAAAATTGTACTCAGAAGGGATATTCATGAGGCCACTTCCTAGGTATCCTTCACAGTGACAAGTCCACAATCCACCTAGGTAATTTGTTCTAGTTCTGACTGATCCGTACCACCAGTTTTTATCACAAGTAAGCAAAAAGGTCTTCCCCTTCTCTAAACAGATTTTATCTTTTCTGTACAGGTGGTCACTAAAGTGACATAATGATTATACCTTGCTTGGTGAATCTGTCAGAACTTCATGAAGGGTTGAAATTTCAGGAGGGCTTCTAGGTAAACCATCATCTTCAGAAACAGCACCTGCATCTTCCAGTTTCTTTCCAGTTATAACAAGAGGAGGTGATCCAAGTCTGATGCTCTGCTGCAACTGAAGCTGTGGTTGAAAAGAAATTCAGAATTTAGACTTCCAATGGCATTATTTATAGGGGACATTTTGGACGCATTTCCCCCAGTTGCTCCCATTAGGCATGTAGAATATCTTAGTTAACAGATATACTCAAAGAAACAGACCATTTACAGAAAATAGCCATTAATAACATTTTATTTAGTTACATTCATCAAAGACTCATCATTAGAACTGGCTTTGGTACAAAATTAAAATATAAATCAGTTTTATTCAGTAAGTTGGCAAAGACAGAAATTTCACCATTCCAGAAAATTTACAGCAGTTTAATTCAGTTTAAATTTAAAACTTTAAAAAATTCTAGATTTAATTATTCTTGAAATAATTCCATGTATCCAGGTGTCCCAAGTAGTTACACAACCAGCAGAACAAGTCAGTGGTTCCCAACCCCAGGTTTATGTGGTCAGCTTTCCTTCACAAAACCTTTCCAAATATTGAGAGCTTGTCACAACTCTCTTCTGCACAAGTGGCTGGGAATTACAGAATGGTTGGAAGGGACATTAAAAAACATCTAATTCCAACCCCCCTGCCATGGGAAGGGATACCTTCCATGAGACCAGGTTGCTCAAAGCCCCATCCAACCTAGCCTTGAAAACAATTTAATTCAGCAGAATACAAATAATAATACAAAGACAATTCAATTTCTGGTCCACCCTAATTAATTGCATGTTAATTTTCCCCAGTATCACATCCTGGTCCTGTCTACAGCAAAAATGATAATGACAGCCAGGAACAACTTTGTTTGTAAAGGAGTACAGGGATTCTTTTCCAAGATTGCACAAAAGAATGCTCTGGCAGGCCCTAACTCTAGAAAAATAAAACAAAGTCTGCAACCTCACAAGCAGCCAGATGTTCCCTCAAACTAAAAAAGTTCAGATGTCAGGAAACACCATTACTAAAATTCTTGGCTTAAGTCTGTCGGCTCTGTCAAAGCTGGAATAGAAACAAGGTCTGAACAGAAACTTTGTCCTTCAACTAAAAACGTTGCAACTGAATATTCCCAAGATAAATATGCAGACCTGTTTTTTCTGTTTCTGTGCTTATTAAACCAGATTGGGAAATTCTATGCTAATTATGTGCTCTTCTACAAACTATGCATTCATATATATCTCTGTAAAATAGATCTAAATAGCTGCCATTCTTATTCAGGAAGATTCATTTGTAATGTAATTTCTATAGATCTAACAGCCACGCTGGGTAGCACAATGTCACTTTTTGATCTGCCAGTGCCCCAGTTCAAACAGCTTTCTTGCCCTCTTAGCCGCAACAATCAAAGAGGTATCTGATCCAATATGATCTGCAAAAGCAGGACTGATGACAAACTGCACAAAGATTGCAGTGTACGAGCAAAACAAGGCATACAACATACTTCTGCACTCCATGGGGAGGAAAATACAGAAAGTCAATTTTGATTTTCTCTCTTCACAACTTCCCATCTTTGATTTATTAAATTTATGACATGCAGACAGCAAAGGGTTATGAGGGGAACTCTGAATTTACAGTCTGTCTTCTACTGGCAGAAGTTAATTTACATTGCTAAGAAAATAACAGCTTTTATTAGTGCTTGGCTTTTATTCTGACAAGAGTCAAGCTCACAGAAAAAGGCTGTCTTTCATTGCTATAAAAATAGTGCTGGTAGTATTACATTGCCATGCAGGATGATGGATGGATGAAGAGAGGGCACAGTGGACTGGAGATAGCATGAAAAGAGCTTTTTTCCCCAACAAAATTCTGCCACATATATAAACAAGATTTCTCCTGCTACTCTTATTATGCAAAAAATACCCTGAATTGAAGCTTAGCCTATTTTGCAGTCCTATGGAGGAACAAGTCCCTCTGTGCATCTTCTATTACTTAACATGTGATGCAATTGTGTTTTGCAACATGAAGCTCACACTGAGCAAAGGAAGAATTTCAATGGCCTTTGGCTGCCTTATCAATGGTTTGGTTTCAGTCTCTGGAAAAACCTTAAACTTTTATCTCAATGCTCTGAGCTCAGCAGTCATTTAAATGCAATTAATATAACGAATAGTTGATAAAGGAGCTGTCAAGGAGGGTTCAGTATGTGCCTTGGAGAAGGAAATGACCTAGCAGAATACAGTATCCCTTGCTGGCAGAGATCGGAAGAATAATGACATAAATAAAGCTGTCACTAAAAGTGCCCTGACATATCCATCATCCCACACACTTACACAGCTGTTGGTGCTAGTATGTACAGTGAAAACATCATAGCCAGAATTGCCAAAAAGAATAACATATATATAACAAAATATGTAAAGAATAACAGTGTAAGGTACACATTACAGTATAAATAAATGGCCTTAAGCCAAAAGCAGTGGCTACGAAGTAAAGAATGGAAATCCCATCGGATGCTCATTAAGGAAATTTTCTAAAGTCCATGAACTGGATTCATGGCACTCACATACTATGAGGCTTGGGCAAGGCTGAAAGAACCAGGACTACTCAAGGATGCAGCTTTCAAGAAGAAGAAAAGACCCACAAGTAGTGGCTTTGAACACTTTAGTCAACAAAATCTTAAGGCACACAGCAGAAGAATCAAGCAACAGAGTTTCCTAGGAGTCAGCTAATAAAAAGCAGCACCACGAATGAGAGGAAGATGTTCTCACCTGCAAAGTTTTCACTCTTCCAGGTATGTTTTCCTGAGACAACATGTCACCTGCCACGCTTCCCGGTGCAGACTCAAAAATGAAGACGCTGTCATGGGACAAGGCTTTGTTTCCCATGCTTCCTTTGGGCCTGGGAAGGAAGGAAGAGTGGTCAATGCACACAGTATAGCCCTCCAACACTTCCCTGCACTACTTCACCAGGGCAGAGGAATCATAAAGAGGCCAGGGTGGGATGTACCTCACTTCATATTCCTGCATATTAGCTGTCTAAGGTGTTCACTGCTAGCTCCTTTGATACAGAAGGGAGGAAGAAACACTTCTTAGTATGCTGATCAAATACAGGTGTCTCTTTTCAGATGTACTCATCACCTGCATTGAACACACAGGCCAGTTTCTGTGGACTAGAGAGGGAGTCCAGGGTGACTAGGTCAGATGAAGGGATTTAGTTGGATGCATGCCACCCTGAGGGACGTCTACAATGCAGAGCGGGGGGGGGGGGGGGGTACCCTGCTGTCCTTTGGTGGGAATGTGCTTAGCATGAGACATTCAGGATACAACCTTTGCAGCCTGGTGTGTGTCATACTTGTCAAAGATTGTGGATTATTTTTCCTCTTCTTGCAAATGTGGGCAAAAAATGTAACTCCACTGAATTAACAAACCTGATTCAAATCCTCTCAGGTCCAGCAATAAAAACAGTTCTGTTCAGCTATATCATGAACATTGCCAGATCCCAAGCATATTAAAAAATGTAGATGGGACGAGTGTCCATGGCCACAGTTACACACCTATCTATGGCCAAGTTAAAGTACCCAGGAAAGATATTCCCACTCTGCTTCTGGGTGTTCAGCCCAGTGAAGCTCTGGTGAGTTCCCACAACAGCTGTTAACTGAGCTGTAATCAACTGGGACTGATTGGGGTTGGGCTATTAACTTGTGCAGGACATATTTTGCAATTGGGTGGCATGACAAGGAAAGCTCCAAATCTTTTATTCACCAAGTTCCACCAGCATAGGCAGGCAGTGTCTCTACATTACTTTGTCCAAAAGACCACAAGGATGGCCTCTACCAGGATTTCATCCTAGCACTTAACTGGAAAACAACAGAGCATACTCATGTTGTTGGACGCCAGCCTCATAACCCACAAGTTACAAGGATTCCTTGGCTAAGCTGCCGTGCAGGCAACGCTCACTGCCTCTGAAAGTTTGACTCTGGGTAACAGGATGATTAGGAACAGAACTCTGACAAAGAAAATCCAGTAAATCTAACTCTTCTGCAAGGAAATCAAATAGAAGAGGTCTCTGCTGTTTGTCTAACCCCCAGATTCTTTTTTTTTTTTTTTTTTAGGAGAAAGCCCTGAAAGACTGTGAACTTTCATAAAGTAAATACACCATCTAAAAAAAACCCAAACAAATGACTCTTCTTCCTCCTGCATCTCCCTTCTTTACATCTCCAGAGACAACATCTCCTTTGTCTGCTTGACTAATCCTCCTGCTGCCCCAAAGGTGTAGTCAGTTGGTATGCAGTTATGCCAAATTTCACAGTAGGGCAAAATAATTTTGCTCTATGTTTATGTTGTGCTGAAGACAATCTGAGTTCTTTCTCCCACAGCACAGAGTTCATGCTTCCTCCTATTATATGTAATAGTTAATGTCAGTGTCAGTTGATAAGACAGCAGCACTGCACACAAGTAAGGCACTTGCCTTATTTCATCATTAGAGTGAATGAAGCCATCCCATCTTTTTGTGTGTTTGATTTTAGAGTCCTTTTCAGCATGAAAGACACTCTACATGGGCAAGACATAATTTTACTGCACTTAGAAAGACAGTGTCACACAGCTTTTATTTACCATAATGTATATTCATTGTTTGTTAGCATATCTTATTTACTGCAAAGAATGCACGTGCATTAAGATGTATCAACCTTTTTATTTGGGGATTTCCTGCTTTCTTTTCTTGGAATTCATCAGCAGAAAAAGCAGAGGTTTCCTTGTTCTTGAGACTGCCAGTACAAGATCTGTTTCTTTCTCTCTCTGCATACTTATCATATGTGTTTGCAAGAGAATTACTGTATTTTCTTCTGGCAGTCACAAAAAAAGCTTTGGATTAAAAATAGAATTAACTGCAGCTTTAGTACAGATGAGTCTCTTATGTGCAAATATACATTCATGTGCAATTCCAGGCAGTGTATTTACATTTGTGCTGAAGCTAAAGATGCACTGTTAGTTAAACGCCCAGATGTTTTAGCCACTGTATCTCCACACTGATTTCCCTATACAAATGCTCAATTCATTCTTGTGTAGTGACACGTGAGCTGCCATGACTGAGGAAATGATGGGACTCTACAGCCAGCAGCTGTAAAGCTGCTCCTAAATTCATCATGGCCTGTGCTATCTTCCACTTATTATTGCTGCAGCTCCTTTTATTAGTGTTTGAGGTAGGAGGTGACACAGTTCCTTCAGGCAGCCATTCTCTCAAAAACAACTGCAGCCTGCCAGAGGAGTGCGTGTTCATTACAAAGACCAGCCAGTTTTACATACTGTCCCAGGAGTTTTTCCTGCTCAAAGCTTTTTAACAGGAATAAGGCTATTTGGGACCCATTTTTCTCTATTTAAGGTCTTTTGTCCTTTTGATGATACAGAAAAGAAGTTGTCCGTGGCACATTCTTTAACTTTGCCATCAAGGCTTTTTCATTTCCATTCAAAATTCATGCCACTCGGAAGATAAAGGGGCAGTGGCATATAATGCTCCTTTCCCTTTCGCAGATGCCAAATCCCATTGATTCCCTACAGCACCTTGATATCTGGGCACATCCCTTTGGCTGTTACAAGACCCATTGGTTTTGGTCTCTGGTTAGTATTCAGAAAAGTTAAATTTTAAAAGCATTATGTGGTGTTTTTTTTTAAAAAAAAAAAAGTGGAAAAATAGAAAACCAGTACTACTGCCTCAAGAACAAACAAACAGCAGCATTGTTCTAGGACTGGTTTTTATATTCTGCATGCCAGAAATCGCAAAGCTCAGGATCCTGCTATAAACCCTTCACAAGTCGTATTTCCACTGGCTTTCAGGATAAGGTTTTCCAAAGGATTATGTTGTTCATTCTCTTTAGATACTTACAAAGCATGCTTATATGATGCAGGGTCTGGACATGTTATGGTTTTCAAGTAGCACAAAAATATCCTCTAATTTTTTTGGATAATCCATCTAATCCTATCTCTAAGAGAAAAAACAGAAGGGTTTTATTCACTTCCTGATCTCTGATCTTGCAAAACAGTTCATAATCACTGGAGGATAGTGCTGAGATAAACAGCAATTGTGCTTGAAGTACTTGGTTAAGGGCAAGAGAAAGAGTTCACACCCACACTGCCTCTGGAGCAGACAGCTAATTTTAAACCAGATCCCTCCAATGGGCTGATGGGGTAAACTCAGCCGTTCCTAAGCCTTTTGGACCGGGTTAGCTGAGTCACTCTAATTCCCCTTACCCCAGGGGACTGGTTGTGTGGTCACTTACTCTGTTGCTGTTATGCTAACAAACAAAGAGATTGTTGTTTCACTCCCAGATCATTTCCATGATGCAGTTGCACAAACACAACAGAGAGAGTGGGAAAAGGTGAGGCAAGGAGGAACAAGCACCCATGAGAAAGTTAACACCTAGAAACTGTTCCACCAGAAGAAACTTCATGTCCAGCTCCACCAAATGCCCTATTTGATGATACAAAGCATTTGGCAGCAACGCTGATTTCAGCATGTCATGCTCTATTCATTCCCTCTGCCACTCTCATGCCCATCCAAGGTCTCCTCCAACACTGCAAAGCGTAGAAGGTTTTGTCACACTTTGTTAGTCTGCAGCTCCACCACCTGAGACATAGGGTATTCCAAAGAGATGCCTGCCTGAGGAGCTACCAAGGGAGTATGGGCAGGCTGAGGAGCTGGAGAACAGCCAAATTATAGGCCGCCAGATACCAATCCATGACACCCCTGGCGAGAGACATACTATGTTCAGAGGGTTGTCCCACCCCAGAGTCAGTCAGAGACGTGCAATGGAAGTGCTGTGTACCTTGATGGTCTAAGGTTATCAGCGAAGCACTGCTAGGAGCGCAAGCTAAGAGCTTGTACTACACTACCTGAAAAAAATGACAAGCTTTTGAACTAACATCATTCAGGGATCTGAGAATTGCTCTGGACACACCTTAAGGACTTGTAAACCTCACTCACAGGGAAAGCCCCTCAGGGGTAGCTACCACAAAACTAGAGGCCCTCAGTTGTTATCTATACCTAAATGGCTATATAAGGAAGTTAAACTGGCCATTTCATACCGATAATACACCAAAAATACTTGTTTCCCTTTACCTCAGCCGTGATGGAGGGCACTATTTATACTAAAAAACAGCAACACAACTTCACACATGTTCTCTGTACTAGTGCTACTCAAATCATTGTCCTTATATAAAGTTTCTGCTGATCAGACCTTCCAGGACAGGTTTCAAATGCTAAAACCAACCAAAACAATCTGGGCTATCTGCAGTTTTAGACTAAGAGGTCAGATCACTCCTGCCCCTGGCTGCCCTCCCCCTCCTCTCCAGGCTGGCTTTTGAAGCACTAGCAAAGAAAGAGGAAATTCTTGGAATTCCTTCATCAGCATTAGGGCTTGTTTTGCACAAACTTGGACAGAGGTTGCTCCTAAGGGGCCAGCTCATGCTTTCATCCTACTGCTGTGAGAGGTCTGCTTTTATTTATTTATTTTCCTTCCCCACCAGCTTACCCAGCCTCCTTCGGTGAATGAAGTGCAGTTGTGTTGAGCACAGAGATGCTGACATCGCTGCTGGACTGGCTAGGTTTTAAATTACTCTCCCCCCTGGGAGGTGGAGGCTCTTTCCTTTTCTTCTTGGCAAAGAAGTTCTTGAAAGTCTGAAATTTGGATTTTTTCTTTCCTGCAACATGAGAAAAATGAAAATTTATGGAAGTTGGAGGTGTTGCTTAGCTTGGAGAATGTTACCTCTTAAATTCTAGAGGAAACCTCAAAGCTAGAGCACCCCATTCAGTTTTAGTCAGCTCCTTTGTAAATAATTCAGTGTTGGAGTCCAGTGAAAGGTGAAGCTGCAGTTCTTACATTTGCTGCCTATAAAGCAACACTGGCATTAAACTGACAATAGTGGTGCCTACTTAGGTTCCAGTTTATGAAAAATGCACCTTCTATAGAGAATGTATCTACCTACAACTGAGCAGTGATCATGCCTATCATACATCAATAAAAAAAAAAAAAAAAGTATGTCAATGTCTTTAACTGTTATTGTTCTTTACTTATCTCGGTTTAGTTCTGCTTTCTCTTTACTCAGTGCTGTAAGGAGACAACACCTGAAGGATATTCAACATTTGGCAAAAATACTGAAACCGGTGAAAGAATTTATAAACTCTAAAACCAAAATATCTGTTTCCACATTAAACCACTGCCCCAAAATAAAATCAACAACTCCTCCAAAGACAATGGAGAAAACTTAAACTAAGACACTGCCCTGCAGGACATGAAACCCCCAAACATAGCAACCCTAAGAACACAATTAGAAAACTGTTAATCTCATTTCAGATTTTCCATTGTCCAAATGAAAAGAAATACAAAAAGAACAAAACAAACCATACAAAACATCATTGACTTCTTTCATTTTTAATAACCTAAGATACTTGAACATTCTTATTTGTATTTGCTTTTGACACACAAGTGCTGCATTTTGTCACTGACCCTTACATTGAGGGCTCAGTTTGGAGTGGTTTGGGCCAAACTATTGTACTGAGACCCCTGTGATTGACTTAAATACATATGCAGAGCAATAACATCACTGCATATCTGAGCCAAATTCATTGTTCAATTAATACTTTACAGCAGTTGGCATAATAAATGCTCACAGCTGGAGGATTCCTTCATAAGCAAGGCATTATTTCAACACAGTTATTGTCCTCTCCCAGCAATGATTTAGTCGGCGATGCTCTGTCTCAACGTGTGCCCTGTACGTGTAGGGATCCCTGCCAATGGGCCTTATCTGGGCTGAAACTGTGCCACCACACAGCTGCATCAGACAGTAGCCACTTTGAGAAACAAACAATGATACTGAGATCTACTCACCCTGTCTCCTCCCTGGTCTCAAGACCAGTGCCAGCACCATGCATCAGGACGTACAAGGATACTGCTACACTGTCCGGCACGGACTAATGAAACAGCCACCTCTCTGCAGAGCAGAAGCATCCAGGGAAGACCTGTACTTTGCTCTTCAAGTGATTTGGGCTGTCACTGAGATCAAATTATCTTTCAAACTATGTAGAGCAAAACTATCAATGGATTCCTACTCATCTGAATAATAATGGGTTGTGGCACTTCTATGGAGGGTTTATCAGTGGAAGACCTTTTCATCTTATCGGGCAGTAAGTGAATGAGTCACAGAATACATACAGGTTTTATTGCCTGTCCCAGACTAGGAGCTGACCCTAAGGGTTTTGGATTTGTTAAGGCTCTCATGCAGCTCAATTTGTTTCATGCCGTGCCCAAAGCAAGAACTGGTAAGAGAAGACAGGACACACAGCAACCAGAAGGCCATAGCGCCTCTCAAATAAAACAAGTGTGTTGAGTGTCTTTTAGAGAGTCTTCAGAAATGCCTCCCTGCCACTACTTACATTCATCAGCAATTAGACAATGTATATGGTATTCTCCCAGGAAACTTGTCAAAGTTGAGTCGGTTTATTTTACATCAGCAAAACAAAAGATTGAAAAGTTTCATGAAAGCAGTGCCCCAAAATTATCAATTCAGCAATGTCTGCTAACACAGTCCAATGACTCAAAGAAAAAAATAGCACACTTTGCTATATGCAGAGAGGTCTAAAAGCAGTCTAAATGAAAAACAAAGACATTGTCATGTACACTGGTCAGCTGACAGCGGTATGGACAGAAAGCAAGTTTGATTCTAGTGCAAGTATTACTGATGACCTTAATTAAATGCTGGTATTTCAAGAGAACCAGGGGAATGTTTTAAAAAAAAAACCAAAAACACACAACACAATAACAACAAAAAAAGAAGTGATTCTAAGGACATTTAAGAGAAACAGACGTCAGTCCTACCACAAAGGATAACATTGCCAAGGTACTACTCCAAATACTTGTTTAGATCAGAAGTGCTGCTAACTTTAGAATGGAGCTCATGGAAAGGATTTGCAAACACTGCCAATGAGTAGACCTCAGCTGGCACAGGACAACATTTGGGTATCAGTGTGCAACAGAGTCCTCTGATGCAGACACATCGGTCACTTCAGTGCCTTCTCTAGCCTCTAATTTTTTACTGATGTGCAGGGCACACCCGCTCCAGCAATAATTCCTCTTCAGCCGTGCTCTGCTCAGCAGCATGCCTTCAGCTGTTTCAGATGAATGGGAAAACAGTAAGTTTCCCTGTGATTCCAGAAGATGGGCACTTGCTATATTATTATACACAAACAGATAAAATCAGTACTAGACACTTAGTGCCACATGCAGATGAAAACTGTGGGACCGTGCTATGTGAGAGCATTTGGCAATAAAGATGTGGTCCAGAAGGACGCTGTTCATATTTGTTTCCTGGTGCGAACAGTTACGCACTGGTTTCGCGCACCATTAAAAGGATGCCACATTTAATTTAATGGTGCCTACATTTCAGTGCACTGTTAAGTATCCCAACGTATCGCTAAATTAGTTGAGTGCTCTACGATACTTGAACTAATAATATACAAGAGGATCTTATTACTTTAAATGGAAAAAATTCATTGCATAAAAAAAAAATCCAGTCAAAGCAAGGAGAGAACACCCAAGCTCGAACAACTATGCCTATTCTCCCTTTACCCACTGATGAATAATTACTCATAATTTTTGAATTCTTAATGTTACCAATCTTCAATTGTATTGCACTAAAAGTAAAAGATTAAAGGCTACTGCCTTAAAAAGCAAAAGCCTTCCTAAAAATTAGTTGCTTATGCTAACTATGATTTAACCCACTATAACAGAAAACGAGCAGGAGTAAGCATTTTGCTTTCCCTGTAAAGTTTGTTCATTCTGTATTTTTTAGCCTCCTGGAGCCTTTACATGACAAGCCAATTAAAGCTATGAAGAGGTGCGGCAATCCTACATTACATGGGAAGTAAACCAAAGATCCTGAAATGGCTTTATCCAGGTCCAGTCAAATGTCTCTTAAATACTTCAGCAATAGCCCTGCAGCCTTTAACTTTTTAAAATTTTGGTTCAGTTATATTCCTGGTGTTCAGGAATATTCCTGGTGGTTTTAGGGCCAACACCAGACAGCAAGCCATCTCCTGCCTTCCCTCTCACTCTGGTCAGAAGTCGATTCATTTTCTGAATCTTCTAGTGAACCCAAATACAAAATTTGCATGCATGGGTTTCACACAAGTTCACCAGGGTGCCATAGATAGCACTGGACTATGCAATAAACCATATTATAAATTTAAGAAACTGGCTGCTGCTGTGCATCCACCCCTATCTATCTGCCACGCAGAGTCCAACCAACAGTCGCTTTGCCATTTGATTCTCTCTTCTACCAATGTTCTGATAGTGGTAAATGTATTTCTAAAGGATAAAGCAAGATGACATTTGAAACACAAACATTTAAGATGATTGTGAGACATTAGCCAAAGAAGAGAAAAAAAATCAAGTGATATGACAACCACTTCTCCTGAAATGCCTCAGCCATGACGCTATTCTTCACATTCACCTACCTCCTCCTCAAGAATAGTCTGAACACTGGGAAAGGGGATTTCCTGTCATCAAGACAAGCCTTTGGCATAAGTAAGATATTTTCCTTTCTTGCCTATTGTTCCATTCCCTCATGGCTGTGTGCATCAGCCCATGCCACTGGATTAAAGAATAAGTAACAAATAGTTGTCTGTGGCCAGAAGCAGAGAATGAGGCTGCCGTGCGGGTACTGATACAGTATGCACAGACAGAGGCTGGCTGTCAGGCTCAGCTCCCATCTCTGGAGCATCCACCACAGCGAGCACAGCAATCAGCCCTTCAAGCTCTAAAGTCTGTTTTTGAAAATCCAAGCTAGAATAGGAAAAGAATATCCCCCATCAGCCATTTTTTTACACTACAAAAAACACCACAACATCACAAAACACATCACTACAGACCCCCTGATCTGAAGAAAATAAATCTTGACTTCCAAATCAGCTATAGATTCAGAGAACAACTGCTTACCCGTGCATTCTTCAATTGTGTCTCCCGTTTCAGGTGACTGTGTGACCACCGTTGGCCCTGTTGCCATGATATAGTCACTGAAATAAAAATGAAAGCATCAGTTAAATTTCAGTCCACCTTCCCAGCAGAATGTGGTCCCACCCAGCATGAAGGAACAGCCTGGCTGGATCCCTTCAGAAACTGCATGCCCAAATGCTTATTACAAACGTGGCTTGCACACTTTCTTGCATTTCAGCACAGAGCTTTCCCTCATTTTTCAGTAACGCTTATTTCTCCGGGCAAAACTAACAAACCAATTGAATATCTTGCCAGTACCTCTCCCTTTTTAGGAAACCAGGATCAAAGTTTGCATTAATGAAAGATGTCATTAAACTTGCTCAGCAAAGGCTGTAATGCTTCCCAGTCTCAGAATAATGAACCTTTATGATTGCTCTTTGCTAGACTGACAGCTCCATGCTACTGTAAAAAACATCTTAAGTGCTCTGCTGCAGAGAGTTCATGTATTACAGTGTCCTCACAGCAGGCACCAGGCTAGTCTGTCAGCATTATTAAAATTAGTTAAGCATCAGCACTGAAGCATCATCCTGGGCTATGCTACATTTGTGGAAACCAATAGATCAAATTTATTTTGGATCCAGTGCAATCAGCTTTTAGCCACAAGCTTTGAAACCTTATCGCAAGCAGGGCTATTGATCAACCAAATTAGCTGATGGCATCATCTTCCTCCCTGATGAAAACAAAAGTTCAGCCTAGTTTTAAGATCATTCAATGTTAACTGGCTCCACCTTGTATTTTCCAAGACTACTAAATGGGCGTCTGTCAGAGACAAAGGAAATAAGCAGCAGACCACAAGAGTTACAGTACAAATGTCAAGCAACAATGGAAATGTGACAGTTTAGCAGGGCAGCTCATAAATATTGCCCTTTGTTATGAAGATATCTAGGTGATACATTTACATAGTTAGCAGTTACAATATGCTGTGTCAGGATTTAAAGAGTAAGAAATCTTTACAAACAAATGAAAATACCTAGAAACAAATCCTGCTCCCTTTTCTGCAGACACCTCATCTAATCATTTTCCACCTCAAAGTGGTATAACACCACTGCCAAGTAAAGTATCACAAGAGAAAGCAAGATTATTATTCTATACTAATTTTACTAATTTGGTCAACCAGTAAACTATCATATTTCTTCTGCATTACCCATACATTCTATAACCTGTCATGCCAAAAAGCAATGGGACTTCCCTATGAGCCCACATCCTTAGATAACCTTAAAAGATAAGGTGCACAAAATCAAGAGGCAGAAGCGATGGGACTGACAAAAAAAAAGGGGAGGGTAAAAGAGGCAGGGCTCCTGCAAAAAAACAGACCACAGAGTAAGCTTTCCCTGTGCTAGCCACACAGATATGCAAACTGCCACACTGCTGAACTGTAGGTAGAAATGGAGGAGACAGACTGCAGTTTTCTTCTGTTTTATAGTAGATCATCAGTGAGCAGTGAACACAGGAGTGCATTAACACACTGTAGTTCCAAACAATCTCATCTCAGCTTGCTAAAACCGATGAAAAAGCCATTGGAGCAACCAGGACTATTATACCTTTTCTAAATAAGATGCACTGAGGATGCTTTTGAAACAATTGCTAGATAATAATGAGAAGCAACAAAAAATTCAACTTTTCAGATTTTCCCTTTTGGATAATCATAATTACTCAACTCTTCTCCATTTTTCCCCCTGTCTCATCAATTATCTATGAAAACGTCTGCATTTTCTGCATATTTTGATTAAAGTAGTCATCAGCAGACTTTCTCATAGATACTTTCTCTGTATTAAAAAGAAATTTGGTTCTAATTTCCCCCTCAACTTTATACACCATGCATATTGTTACATTAGATTTTTCTTGAGGGAAAGGGAAACACATTTGAAATAAATCAAGAAAGCCCAAAAAATTTTCAAGGACAAACTGGCAAGTCCCCAGACTTGAGCTTTTTTTCAAAGAATGTGAGTGTGCCTGACATTTGGCTCACTTAGACCCCTAACTTCTGCTTTAGCCACCTTCAATAAAATCAAGGCAAGAGAAAATGCTGCTTTCAGATCCAGCTTTGTTTTTACTGCCTCTACATCGATTTAAATTACTCCATCATCTCAGCTGCTCGCTTAGAATCCTTCCAGCCTTTGGAGCTATTTTGACTGCTGTGTTTATTATAACCGCAAGCATTTATTTCCAGTTGGTATATATTTTATACAAGCAGAACTATAATTGCAATGTAGTCCAGCTCCGAGGCAGAGGCTTCACACTCAAATCAGCTCCACCATTAACTCGATTTTATAGCTGAGTTCTCTGGGGCATATGGAGGTCAAGTGTCAATTGCAAATGTTTGCAGATGTTTGCAAATGTGCCCCATTTAGGACCTAATGGTTTGGTGCCTATGTATACATCATCACAGTATCACCTTTTTCCGGTGAACAGAACAGCGACTTGAGGTGAGGGAAACCATTGCAGATTTTCCAAGCTTTAAGTTAGCAAGCATTTGAATGTCAAGAAAAAAATATACCCATTTACAGCAAAGTGTAAGTTCCATCTTTAAAAGTTTGATGACATACCTGAAGGAAAGTTAGCAATTAGATGACACTTAGACTTCAGATTTTGGTGGCAATGAGTTGTACTTTACAGAGAACAGCTAGCAAATGTTCTGAGCAACAAACCCTAGCTTGGGGATCAATGTGATGGAGAAAAAGAGGACAAAAACCCATCAATACAAATACATGTGAGTGCATAGGCATTATCTGATCGAACCTTCAGACATTCACCACCTCCAGGCCTTAATGAGAGCTGACAGATGCAGTGTCAGGATGTATCAGTCCCATGTATGTTCAGTTCAATCAGCTGTACTAACCATGTGCACTCTCTGAGCTTTCCCAGAGCATTGCACCATTAAAGACAAAGTTTTAAACAAATACTCTATGCATATTGACTTTTAGTGATAAAAGTATGAGGTTAAATAAATGGCGTTTGAAAGCAGTATTTCTGACATTCAGGTGAGGAGATGCTAGAGGAGAGCTGGGGGAAGGAGCTTGCAAAGGGATGATGGAGACTGTCTCCTCAGCGGGAGAGCAGTCAAGGCAGAGCAGTGACAGACTGACAGCTACGGCCGGCCAAGGTAGTAGAGCTCTCAAGTCCCAGCTACTGCTTGCTTCCCAGTAGGAGTGGAACAGTGGGCACATTTCCCCAGCCTGTAACTTTCTAATCATGTTCTGAACCCTCTCTCAAACAGCATTTGCAATGCCTGCATGTGCACAGGCCTCCAGCTGCAGAGGTACAAGCAAGATGCTGAGTCTCTGCTAGACATCTGAAAAGCCAGGCCTGGCCCTGCCCGGCTCAGCCACTGCAGCGACTCCTGCGTAAGGCCATGGACAGACCAAAAGCTTATTGAGAGCAGCAAAGATTGACTACACGGTGTTCACCTCTCCTTGCACGAGGTGATGGGCTGGATTA
Source organism: Calidris pugnax (assembly GCF_001431845.1). NCBI lineage: Eukaryota > Metazoa > Chordata > Aves > Charadriiformes > Scolopacidae > Calidris > Calidris pugnax. The sequence goes on from NW_015090995.1 coordinate 8,745,976, forward strand.
TTACACCTGTGAATTAATGAATTACTTGCAAACTGTGAAGTGACTTCCGATACAGATGCAATCACAATAATAAAGCTGAAATTACTAGCCCCTGTTTGCATTGCCAGGGTGTATTTTAAAGCAATAGAACTCCTAAAAAGTTGCCTAAACTCCTAAAAAGCCAACAGGTCCTAGTTAGCAACCATCACTACCCTGATCTGGTTTGATGGTTTACAACTAGGCTCCCTGCTATCCCATACAAAACTTCCATTAATAACCCTACTGTGTTGCATTCACTTGGGGTTCTTCAATTCATTACAGGAACTAATGAGTTTCAAGAGAAAAAAGAAATCTCCAGGAACAGGAGAAAGAACCTCATCTCCCTTTTACAAACTGGGGCAACCAGACACATCTGGAGTGCTCTATGGGAGGGCAGTGATAGGACAAAAGAAATAAAGTCCCAGGGTGGTGTTCTGACCATTCCCTTTTCCCAGCTGAGTACATTACTGTACATTACTGAATATGTACCTCATGGGGGTGGAGGGGAAGGAATGTTAAAAGAAGAAAAGACAATTCCCTTTCACTGCTTGGTTTGCGTACTTAAGGACTCCTGGGAAGTTAACATTGTACAGGACTCAAGTTTCCTGCATTTCACAACGGCTCAAGACAAACAGAAACGCTTTCTGCTCAGCCTCAGAAAAGAGACACAGCCTCCTTGTTGTCTCTCCAGTGGAACAGAAGACCCAGAGACTGCACAGCAAGGAAGCTTCTACCCCACCTTCAGTGCTTCTTCAGTTTCAGTCCCATGCTTCTGTATAAGCATTCCGGAAGGCCTTATGACAGAGAGATCAAAGGAGATACTGAACCCTGAACAGCCTCTTTCCTATGAGGAAATAAAGACTCAAGATTATGAGGCACTGCATCCAGTTAGCATCTTCATAGCCTATAGAAGACAAACAATGATAAGCAGCCAAGAGAAAGAAGTGAATTTTGTGCCTGGAGCTTTTAAAGACCAATTTCCTTCATGCTACAAAAATTATTTGAGATCAAGTTTATGTTCCAGATTTCAGGACACACACTTTGCACAGCAAGATGGATCAGCATAGGGAAATTCATGCCCCTCATCTGGTTCTGTAGGTCACCACCCTGCAGCCAGCCTCTCCCCAGAACACTCTTCAAGCTACTGTAAGACCTCAGAGAAACCCCCTCTATTTCTCCTGAGCACCAAGTTTAAAAAAACCCCAACCGTAGAATGCAGGATGGTTTAGTTTATTCAGATTACATTCTGCAGCAAAAGGTGACTGACAGGTTAAATTTTTACTCTGTCTTATTAAAGTACATTAGAGGACTTTGTTCTGACAAAAGGTGGGTGATTGCTCTCTGGAAACCCCACAAGCTAACTATCAATGAACTTGTTAATCCAACAACACTAAGAGAAATAAAGTTTACCTTCTACAGCCCCAAGATTTCAGAGTCAATCATAAAGCAACAGTAGACCCAACAAGATTTCTATTCAATTTTCACATCCCTTCAGCATATCAAACTCAACAAACAAAGCCCCCTTTGCTCTCCATGCAATGAGCTGAGCAAACTGCACCTCAAGGTCCAATCTGCTGAATAGTGTGGGATCCCGCAAGCAACTTTGCTCAAACAGGGTACGACCCAACGTGATGCCAGGGACTGGGATCTGACCTTGCACAGCTGATCCCATTGCACTCTTCTAGAGCGTAGTGTTTCTAGGCCAAAATTCCCAGGTTTATTTGCCAGCCCCCAGCTGGTATGTCTCTTGCCAGAACATGATTGTTTTAAGGTAAGCATAAGAGAATAGCACTAACAGCAGTTTACATCAGGACTCTTGCTACTGCCTTCACTGATAACAGTGAGGGGAGGAGTTTATGAAGTTAATGAATATTGCTCTTGTAATTTTCATGACAGGAGAGACAGTTTAAGAAAGTTTAAGGTCCTTTTCCAAGGATCACAAATAATACAGCAATAGCAGCCATCAGGAAGTCTGGATAAGCAGCTAGATAATATTTAATACCAATAAAATACTCTCCCAGGATCAAGTAGGGGGTAATAATTCTCCATAGCAACAGACAACATTCAGCTCCTACCCTCGATGAGAAATCCAGAGCAAACAACCGTTCACATAAAGAGATCTATTCACAGCTTTCACACTTTGCATTCAGACAGCACCCCCTCACCACCCTCTGTCCCCACACCTTGGCTTCTCCAAGAAGGCTTGCCAGAAGACAGGTCCCACGTGTTGAACTCTTTTCACCTACAATCTGCTTTGAGAAGCCTCTGTCTGACAGTGATTCTGAGGGATTTCTGCTATTCAGCAGTGCCTGAAGCATTATGTACTGCCCTCCTAGTGAGTGTGTGTAACACTAATGGAAAGCAGCTGGTGGGCTGAAGCCGACTTAAAAAAAAAAAAGTAACAGGAGGAAATGCCTTTCATACAGTCACACAGGCTCAGTCTGTAATTGTGTGAGAAGCCAAAAGGATAAGAAGGGGGAAGGGCAAACGAGACAAAAACATTCATAAGCTACTACAGAAACCAGTGCACTCTATTACCAGTCCAGGAACTGAGAGAGTAAATGCCTCTGTCCCCTGCATCCTGCCCTGTCTCCCCAGACTCACTCCCTCCCAGCAGTCATGCCATTTGCTAAATCACTGCAGACTGCTCCCTGCACATGGGGACATGACTGCAGTGTACACACACACACCTGTGCTAACTTAAACCTGAGGCAGGTACCAGTAGTAGAGCAGCTCTTAGTTTGCAATCAGCTCAAGAGGCCAAACTGAAGTGCAAGCTACCACAGCTTTGAAACACTTGGCACCCATGCCAGACAGATTAACCTGGTTTGGACATGCCACTTCAAGCTGCCCTAATACACCTAATTACTCTGCAGGGCTATTAGCATGACCTTGTCTAGTTGCTGTCAGTGCGAGGATCTCTACTACAAGTTTGTATCTGCTCAGAGAATAGAGCAAATATCCACCTGTTTGCCAAAAGCTAAGTAAAATGTTTGTGAATAGCCCATCCCTGATAATAATTTCTCACATAGTTTTCTGGTGCATTTTCTAGTCTGCACCAATCAGGAGAAACATGACAAAACTTTGCTCAAATCAAGAATGGCACTAACACAGTCATGATCTAAGCACATGCAAGAGCTCAGCCAATATTTTGGGCTCAGACTGCCTCAATTTTTAAGGAATGTACATTAAATGACCCGGTTGAATTGTGCCGTTTGGCATTAACATAGGAATAAGTCAGTGCTTTCCCATGTAGTAATTCTTTTTCTTCAGACCAGCACATTGGGGAAATTTCAGGAAACAGCTGGAATGAGGATATTCTCCCACTCTTCCTAAAAAGAAGTATAAGAAGCAGCAGAGTCATCCAGCAACTGTGCTAAGGAGCTAGTGCATTGCCAACAGTAGGACACACTCTCAGATCTACTTGACATGGATACATTTGGAGTAGTTGGGAAGGAGGGAGAACATGCCTTTAAAAATCAACAAGGATATAAGCAAAGGCTGACTTCCATTTAGGGAGCTATATCCCGTAAGCATTATTGCCTTTGGAAGCAGTTTCAAGAGCAAAGCAATAGGAAATGTCAAGCCACTATCACTAAACAGCAGACATGCCTCATGCTGGCAGAGTCAAGATGTTGGACAGTCAAGTTGGGGAATAAAAGTAAAGCTTACTGTCTGTGCCTCTTCATGTGGCAAATTTAACAAATAGGCATAATCTTCCATCCCAGACCTGGGTGGTGGGCACGTTTAACCACTGTTTTCTAGCTTGTGTTTGTGCTTTTTACCCCCTCTCCAAACTCCTAATTAATTTTGTTATACCTGTGGCTTCCCAGCATAAAGTTAGATGACTGGTACCTGACCCGTGGTGCGCAGAGCCCTGGGAGTCCACGGGCTGCTTCGTGGCGATCAGCACAAAGTAGCTAAGGAAAGGAGTTTACCATCAGCTGGCTTCAACATGCTCTACAGGGGCTTGAAAAACTGCATGTCTGAGAAAACTCCATGGAAATTGCCAATATCTGCAAACTGTGAAGGTGACAATTATTAGTTTAGACAGTAAAATCTTTCAGATAGAGCTCATCTTTTAAACATATCCTAGCAGATGGAGACTACTGGGCTGGGACTTGGGAGAATTGGCTGATTTTCCTGGCTCTGTCACTGGATAATGGGGCAAATTACTGGATTGCTGAGAGTAGCTGAGTTATTTATTGCTCAGCCTTGAGCTTCTTTACCTGTGGAATCAAGGTGCTCACACTTAACGCTTGAAAAGCTTAATGAGCCCTACAGAGGAGCTAAGCACCACCTCCGCTATGGGAGACCAGCATGCTGGAATCATACCAATTGACACTGCAAATGCTACCACCACACAAAAGGTAAGTAACAAATCCCATAAAATTTCGCAAGACTAGCCTGCATATCTGCCATGCCCCTGTATTTGAGTCTCACACTGACTTCTGAGATCTTATTCTCACAAAATGTAAAGAATCATTACATTCTGGCCCTGAAAGAAAGAGTCTGGAGACATTTTTACCAAATTAAGCTGTCTGAATATTGCAGGGGAAATGAGGCTGAAACAATAGCGAACTAAACACCAGAAATGAAACATGGGACTTTAGGCTATGTCTAAAGCTTTCTTTTTTTAAAGCTTTTTCCAAAACAGTCACTTATCCCTCAATTTGTGGGTTAAAGAGCAACTTAAGGATGGGAACAAAAAAAAAAAAGTTCTTCAGATAGATCAAACTTCCCAGGACACATTCTTTCAAAGAGGAGTTAATATAGACGTTTCATGCCCAGGAATTCAAAGTGCACTGAAAAAAAAGAAGAGAGGCTAACAGAAATTTCCAGGGCTAACTGTGTTAAAAATTTTCACTCTGAAGATCAAACTGTCATAAAAACAGTCAGCCATCTTTTGGCTATAAGAGAGAAAATAAAATGCAGGCTTTGTGGTCTCAGCTCTGCCTGAGCTTTGGCAGGAAGCTCAGGAAATCTCTCTTCATGTGAAGTCCCAAAACCAAGTTGAGGCAACATCTATTGCCTGTACACACATACAAAAAATCCCCAAGGCCAGCTCCCTCCTGTGTTGCACCATACTGTGTTTGGCTGGCTAAACCCCCCGAGCTCCACTGCCCATGGGTATTTCTGGAATTCAGACCCCATTTTGGCCGCCAATCAAGGAAGGTGTTGGGTGGAAAGACCTTGTAGAATGAGCTCACTGAAAGAGCTCTTCTGGAGCTGTGTGCGGAGTTCGAGGCTCTAAAGGAAATCTCCTGCTGTCCCTGCTCTTCCTCCTGGCTGCTCTCTCTGGAACCTCAAGTAAAGCGGCTTCTGAAGAACACTTGGTCTTGAAGCACATGGAGAACTGTTAGAGCTAAGGGAGATCATGTATGTGCTTAAAGCAGTCCCTGAGCCATTTCTGTCCCAAGGGCATTTACTGACTTTTCTCTTTAGTGTGAGCAACCACCAAAAAGGGACCTTACTTCTCTGTGACTCCAGATGCAAATACCTCTCTAAAATAGGATCATCTACAATAAGGTTATCTGAGCTAATGCTGTTTTGCACCTACGGAGTATCAAACTGTATTCAAGTGTTTGGAAGAAGGCAGCATGATGGACCAGGGAGCAGAGAGGGTACATGACAGCAGAAAAACCCAGGAGGGTGATACCAAAGACAAGGTCTGCAAGATTGGGTACTGACAAGTAGGCAATGGCCGGGGGGAGGGAGGGGATGAGATGGGGACAGACATTCTGTAAGGTCTCCACAGACCAAGGCTGCAAGAAAGGAAGCAATAAAACAATTTGCATTTTTTGAAAGAAAGCAATTAAATTCCAACTTCTGGAACACTCTTTTCACTAAACGGAGATGATGGAAAGCAGTCTGACTGCTACAGTGAAGCAGCAAACAATTCCTCTGCACCTGTCAGATCTCTGTTTTCCCATGTACACAGATAGCTTGATGATTAACATGATGTCTGCATCGTAATTCTGAGCTAGAGTATTCAAACACATCCCATTTGCATCCGAACTACTGTGTGGATCAGAAGTGCGTTGTTAGATGAGTGATACTTACAAGCCTTGGCAAAAGTGCACAGTTACATATTTCTGAGAGCGAATAAGCATAAATGAATTCATCAAGAATAAAAGTCAAACATTTAGTTCACTGATTAGCACCAGATCCTTGAAACTTGGAGGCCAAAAGAAACTACCACCACAAAAATTTGAAGCTGGAATGCCGCCTTAGCTCTGCCTGGATGGTTGAAAAGCAAAATCAGGCAGCTTTGTCTGGACAGCCAAGTTACCCTGCTCTGACTGAGGGTGCTACAATCCCCTCTAACAGCCACAGAGATACCAACGTGCTCTAGCATGGTGACAGGACATGGCCAGTCACAGAACACCTTGGTACCTGTACACCTATATAAATGCAGCAGCGAACAAAAATGTGTGTGGCCCAGGTCTCAGCTTTTTCATGTCGTAAGTGTTGAGCTATTATCACAACGCTGACTGTTAGCGCAGCGATGAACAATGACAGCTCAGCATCTGCAAGCAAAATCAGACAGGATATTAACTTACTGAGGGGCTTTTTGTTTAAACAGTGATTCCCACAATGGAGCCTTGGAGGACCACCTGCTATCTTGATACAAATAATATAACAAAGACACCACCACTCCCCCCCGCCAAAAAAAAAAGCAGAAAGTTTGCATTTAGTATTTGCTGTATTCAAAATATTGCTTAAAACTTCTTGATCTATAATAGTTTTACCAACCTTGAAACTACAAGTGATTTAATACAGAACCATAAGCTTGGATCATGCTAGAGTAGAGCACCTTGTGCTCAACTGTTTTCTTACAGCAGAAACCCTTAGGAGAAATTTGGGGAAAAAAAAAAAAATCAACCTTGGAATTACATTGGGCTATTTTTTCTGTTTCCTCACAGACAGACTTATCTCGGATTTTCCTGAGGTTGGCTAGTAATCAGCTCTAGTTTCCTGGTACCAGCTCAGGTAGGTTATCTATTGGAAGTACAACTTGGACATACTTCATTTTTGTCCCACATATTTATAGCCAGATTTCAGCTTCTAAAGCCAATTCTAGGCCTTCACATCACAGCTACTAAACTTTCTAGACCTCTGTACAAGGAGAAAATAACAAATTAATCTCTGCAGTTGGCTGTAAAGGTAAAACCCTAGACACTTTAAGCAGCGGAGGTTTCTGAATAAGAGGAGAGCAGAAGTCAAAATTATGACTAGAATTTTT
>NW_015090995.1:8753856-8774110 GCF_001431845.1 Calidris pugnax
CAACCTTGAAACTACAAGTGATTTAATACAGAACCATAAGCTTGGATCATGCTAGAGTAGAGCACCTTGTGCTCAACTGTTTTCTTACAGCAGAAACCCTTAGGAGAAATTTGGGGAAAAAAAAAAAATCAACCTTGGAATTACATTGGGCTATTTTTTCTGTTTCCTCACAGACAGACTTATCTCGGATTTTCCTGAGGTTGGCTAGTAATCAGCTCTAGTTTCCTGGTACCAGCTCAGGTAGGTTATCTATTGGAAGTACAACTTGGACATACTTCATTTTTGTCCCACATATTTATAGCCAGATTTCAGCTTCTAAAGCCAATTCTAGGCCTTCACATCACAGCTACTAAACTTTCTAGACCTCTGTACAAGGAGAAAATAACAAATTAATCTCTGCAGTTGGCTGTAAAGGTAAAAACCTAGACACTTTAAGCAGCAGAAGTTTCTGAATAAGAGGAGAGCAGAAGGCAAAATTATGACAAGAAGTTTTCATGGCTCAGTCTGGTAAAATACCATAGACAAAAAACCTGACAGTCAAATGGTGCAGAAAAGTGAGAATCACATTCAGCAGATTGTCCCAAACCAAGAAGCTTCTGCTCCAGTGCAAGAGAAGTAGGATAGGCAGCATCAGAGGTGCACATCTGCCAAATACTTGGCACCTTGGTGACAGGGAAAGGGCTGTTCTGCTGAAACCAAACAAATGGGCATGCCTGCTTGGAATTCCTCTGCCTACAGCCAGCAAACGGACCACATCACTGTGGCTGCTAAAACAAACACCATCCAGAGAGAAGCACGATCAGAATGAGGAGGACTGGGAGACGTGGAGTGACTCACTGGTGTATTAAGCCAGAACTGAACTTCTTGCACAGAGATGAGTCAAATTGGAATGAATCAACAAAGAGCAGTAGTTATCTTTTTGTTAATAATACAGCACCATTGTACTAACTGTGCTCAACTGCCTGCAGTGCCATGGCTCTGCCACCTCCTGACTGCTTTTGTTCACCCTCTCTGCTATTCTTGAGTAAGAAAACAGGACTTCAGCCTGCGCATATTTAATACCAGGCATAGCACTGAATGATCCCTGTGGGGTGAAGAAAAAATGCTCACAAATGTTCAAATACTCTGTATGATTGCCATGTACAGGAACATGCTCATAGGTTGAATCTTTCATCATTGAAAGATTCCCCGAGAGACTCGAAATGCCTGGGGAGTCCTTCACCTCAGCTCACCCTCTCTGACTTGACCCCAGCTGGGAGAGCTCTCTGCTTTCCACAAAAGCACATCCCTTCTCTTGTTCAGTGCTTTGCCTTTTGCACCCTCCATTTCTTGAAACCCGGTAGCGTCACCCCTGTGTGGATCCAGGGACTGTCTCTGCACTGGTGAACTTGCTTTGCTGGGCAGGAACCACCTTGCATCCTCAGATGCTTTCACCTCAACAAAAACCCCACTGAAAAATGGTTAATGAGCGATTCTTGCGCTCGTTGGGAAATATTGTGTTGAAGTGGTGTACAATAAAGACAGGTAAACAAACGTATTTCAGGATGCCAAAGTGTTCATGAGAAGCATTTCACCTCACCAGAATTCATCAGCCACACACACAGACCACCCAGATCATCACAGGACCGCTCTGCCACAGCTCCTACTGACTCCAAAGCCACAGGGCCTCCTGACAGCTGCCAGCCCCACTGAGCCTACAGACTGCTGCTGAGCCCAGCCCAGGTATGCCGGGGAATGCCACAGGCAGGGATGGCCAAGGAGCTCAGTGTCTCACTTTAGTGTGAGTCCTGGAGAGATGCTCCTTGTCTAAAATTGCATGCCGAAGAGGAAAGCATCGTGTACTGTGGACAGTCAGTAAACACAGCTACTTAGACCCTGCGGTGATTATGTGCCTCCAAAAAGTGAGAGAGGCCACAGGAGGCGAATGAGCTGCTGACTGAGAAGAGCCAACAGTTTTAAACTGCCCCATTCCACCAGTGCCAAGTTGCTACTTCAGTAGCAGTTGGTGGAGCTTTAAACCACTTCCAGTTTACTTGCTGGTCTCCAAGCTAATACATCAGCTGCTTGCTGTGGATAGGGAACCAAGGACTTTAAGGCCCCCACACAGATACAAAATCTGAATAATGTGTGTTATGCACCAAAGATGAAGGGTCTTCTGGCACTCCTTCCACTGTCCCTTGTAGCGTCTCCAATAAGAGGGCTTGGGGCAAACATGCAGGAGGCAGTGAACAGACATCTCAGCTTAGTTGGTTATCCATCAGGTGGACAGCACTATGTGATCTTTGCAATAATCCCAGTAAACACAAAAATCTCTTCCTGACACTCATCTGAACAGGCAACAATGCAAGCTGCAGCTACAGAGCAACAGCACCTAATCCAGAAAACACATTTCGTTGATTCCATGGTCATAACATCATTTTACATTTGCTATTACTTTCATCTCAAACAATCTAAAAATATATTGAAAAATATACCGGTGCATGCCTTAATCAACTTGTTTTACCCAAATGCTGAACTTCTTTGCAGGATAAGAGTGCACATCAGCATTTTTTGACAATTTTGAACTATAAGAACACAATATCCCACTGGAAGTGCAGAGCTTGGCATAGCAGCAGACCTTCAAACTGAAATATGTCCATAATTCTGGGAGTGCTTGTGAAAGGCACCATGAAATCCTGAGTGACCACATTAAGTACAGACCAGTTAAATACATTTCCTTATAGTCTGTTATAGAAACCAGTTCTGAGCTGGCACGCAAAGCCTTCAGCCAAGTATTTTATATAGCTTCTAACATACTATATTTGTCTTTGGAAATTGGCAGTTTGCATTGACCATCAGTAAAACTTACTATTCAAGCAACCACATTTCCAGCTCATAACTATGTATTTGGCTAGTACCAAAAACTGAGAGACATATGAAAAGATTTCTCCACAGGCTTTAGAAAACTTCATCATATCTGTCCAGGTCAAATATCTTCTTCTGACACCAGGACCAAGCACAACAAAACTCTGCAACAAGGATGATGAGCTATAAACTTACTGGAAGAACAATTTAAGATTATTCAGGTTGCAGATGCTGGTTAAAGAGAAATATAAAAGCAATCTACAACTTTTATTTCAGTGGAATAGCACCCAAGATTGAGGTTGTGAATGAAGAATTACCTGGATTAGGCTTTGGGCTTTCTTTTTAATGTGACATCTCATAAAGGAACATTAACAAAGCACAGGGACAGGACTCTCTGCACAAAGATCAGATTCAGTCATACATTATTGCAGAGTACCAAGGCAGAACCTTTGCTTCCCCTCGAAAAATGTGGAGGAGATGACGGTAAATGTGACAGCAGCACAGGAAAGTGCTACCCAAAGCAGCTTTCAAAAAAGCCCAGGTGCTTTAGCTGGACCTAGCAGCTCGAAGCCCTGGATGGACCCCTTTCCCAGTGGCAGGTTTTATAGCCACTTTGGCTAAATTCCTACTGGTACCTAAGCCAATTGTTTAAAACACAAAAGTAATTTCATTCCAAAATAGCTTTCATTCAGAAAGCAAACTAACTCCTACAGGTCGAATGACCACGTGCGGATTTGAGGAAGACGTTCCAATGACCCATTTGTCCAGAAAGACAAATACTTCATGTCAAACTCCAAACAAAATTAATCTAAAATTAATCTCAAGCTAAGCACATCACTGTTACTGCTGTTGGTATCTTAGGCTCATTTTAACTGCCAATGATCACAGCCAAAGCAGCATATAAAATTTGCAAAGACTGCAAAGTACTAATAGTTGCACTAATCCACTTGGGAACACATCACAGGGCTGAAATAACAGGTTGAGGAATATAATCTGTATATATACCAAGTGTAGAGACCTAGCTGAAGAGCAACAAGAAAGAAGAATTTGTTGAAGACAAAAAACCATGTTCCTTGTAAATCAGGTGGAGATCTACCAGGAGAGATCATATGCCACATGAAAGAAGTTTCATCTGCCCAGCCCTTATAGCCTCTTTCAGACTTCCAAGTTTGTTTTAACTGCATTAGATGCTGGAGGATTTTTGGGGAAAAACAACTTAGCATAAATCAAACAACGTACACTGATTTTTTTAGTCACCTGCAGTGCCAATCCTCTTGCCTTATCAGGACTCACTCATAGCCCTTTTGGTAGTTCTGATTGCATCCTCTCCCTTTTATATAAGGCAGACTTACTTTCCAAATATTGATTCCCTCCCATAGACACTGTCACAAATTTCAGAGGAAAAGAGACAATATGGGATAGAAATGCTAACTGAAATCCAATAGTAATGTGAGAAAAACTCTTGGTATGAGGGATATAACCTTTAGAAGAGGGAAAAGGAGAAAGAGTGAATTGCCAGCTTCCCTTCTCAATTTTTTTTTTCCCTCTGCTAACCAGGACTTACCCGTACATTTAACTATCAGCATTCACATCTTAAGCCTCAAGATACAACTTTCCTTGCCTTTCACTGTGCATTTTCACTTTCTGTAATCCCATACTGTATGCAAGAATAGAGCCCTCTACAGTCTGTTGATGCAAAACATTATCAAAAACCACTGCTCAGTTTTTGCAGCAGAAAATTTTGTTCCATTCCTTAGCAGGGAATGTCAAAGGAAAAAACAAATGTAGCTTCATGGTTGTTTAAAGCGCAAATACTATCACGCATTTCCCTATTCTCTTCTCCCTTTACAGCCTGCTCCAACAGAATATGTCAGTGAAGCAAAAAAAAAAAAAAATTATTTTAAATACAACCAAATCTCACAATGGGGAGTGATTACAGAAGCAAACGTCAGGTTGCTTATACAAAAGCTGAGCACATCAAGTTCTAAAGAGCATTTACTGCCAGATTTCTAGCTGAACATTTTTTAAAAGCCAGTGTGCATTTCTGTATTTCTCATTTTTACGTGTTAATATATAAACAATACAGCTAATCAATAAGGAAGAGGATATTTTTCCTCTTGCTATAATTAGGCAGGAAAAGGTACTTAATTCCTTTCTCAATATTTCATGTTTATACCTCTGAAGGAAAAAACAATATGACCAATTTTCACTCATTTGGTATTTTAGTGAGGATTGATTTTTTGCACTTTTGTACTCAGAATGGTAGTTCAGTCTCAAGGCATAAACATTTTCTTCAGTGCTGCTGCTGAAATACAACAAAGAATTTCAAAGCTCCCACTAGACTCAGCTCACTTTGGAAAGGTGGAGGGGGGAACTCAGCATGGCACTTACTTTTTACTTTTCAGGCAACCGTAGAATCCAGCCATGGTCCTTCCCAGGAGGCGTGTGTGCATTTAATTCATCCTTGTGTGTGGATGCCAGCACAAAGATTCTGCAGCTCTGTATCCTGCTCACCAAATGCCCACACACGCACACAAGAAAGCCAGCATGCCGATGCAATTACTAGCCAGATAAAGTTCCTGATCTGAGGCCCTCAGACTCTGCTGAACTGGGTCCAAGGAGGGCTGTGCCTGTTCCATAAATGGTTATGAATTGTTAACTCCCCCTTTTCCTGTCTCCTTCCAGCTCTTGGTAAGCACCGCATCCTAAGTGTAAAATACCATATGGCATTTGATTCTGTCTCCCTGTGGGACTAATGAGAGGCTTGGTTGTAATTAGGATGTGAAGAAACCCTGAGGAGATTAATTGTTATTGTTATTTTTTAGACAGAGAAAGGCTACAGAAAATACTTGCGACATCTTTGAAACAACCACTAAAAACTGTAGTCATTCTCCAGCACATAAGGGGCACACAGGACCTTCCAGAACAGGCATTATGCCCCCTCACTGTAAATCACAATCTATTCTAACAAGCTGTTCTACAAATTAACAGAAAAAAATACATCCCTGCAATATCACAAGGTCAGGTAAAAAGCTATGGAGTTTAAAGTAACCAGCACACCCATATGAGAAAAATACTGCCTGGTGATGCCCTCTGACAATCCACTAACTGTTTTTACTCACTACCACAACTAAGGAGGCCCTCACTGGGTGTGGAAGGAGGAAAAGGGCTATGGTTAAATCCCAAGCAGCTCCATTCACAGGGTGACCCAAGCCCTGGGGACAACATAGCTGCACACATTTCTGACATTACATTGCATTAAATTCATATGGAAATGAATCTGCATCGTGGCTGTTAAGGACCTTTACCGAGATAAAAGCAGAGAGATGTGGCAAGACATCACTTGTGCTGCCTGCACACAACTAGGGAGTATTGGCAGCCAGTACCAAAGTGTTAGCCTCTTCTTGGAGTCGCAAGTCCTGGTAAGAATCTCAGCTCTTGATTAAAAAAAAAACACATACATGTGTATTTAAATGTAGTAAGTTCATAACTCTGTTAATTGCAAAGGAAAGACTTACACTCATTCCTAAAAGATCAGAAGAAAACCACATTTATTCGTATTTCTCAGCTACTATATAATATTTGAATACTTGGGTCTGGCAAGCCAGTAAGAGAGAGTATTATATGAGTATTTCTATATGAGTTGCCCTTAAAGGTATTGAGTAGCAAGACCAGATCTAAGGTGGAGCAGTTCTTCTGGAAAACTAGGAAAAAAATATTTTAACACCTTTCCCATAAGAGAGACATGAAGTTTGAGAAATGCACCTCTGGTGAGAATCCCCATAACTGACTCAGCTACAGCAGTTTCATAATAGTACAGAACTTTGAAATCTATGAATGGACAAACCAATTTCTCTATTTTCTACAAAGCCCCCTGCACAAAGGAAAGTCATGACACAAATAATAAACAACAGCAAGTGCGAGGGCCATCACAAACAGGAACCAAATCATATTCTAGTCTAGTTTTCCACTTAGCAGGAAAGAGCAAGCCTCTACAAGCAGACAACTTCAATGCCAACCAGAGAAGAACTGCAAATCAAACCTGACATCAAGCAGGTACACTTTCTCTCTTGGGAAAGGACAAAAAAGCAAAAATACAGTAACTCTAGTTGAAGTTTTACCCAAATGAGTTTCGCTGTTGTACTGAATTACTACATTTGTTACGATGACTTCGCGCTGAACTCCTAACCCTAACAGAAAAAAGCTAGCTACAGAGCATTAGTCTCCACCCATCACAGAAAGTCCACAGAGAAAAAAAAAAAGTCAAAGTCAAGGCTCTGGTTATTGGGTAAAAACCACCAAAAAGAAATTCCTGGAGATTACTGGAGAAACCTTCTGACTGGCTTAATGTACAAAACCTTGGACGTAGGATGGTATCTGAAATCTGCCTGCATTTAGTTCAGAAAATGCTACCAATGGAAACATTTATAGTAAGAAATGAAGGAAACCTCATAAGAAATCCACATTTGTATTTAAAAGCAAGAAAGAACAAATGCCCTTTAAGTGGGAAGACCCAATCCCTAAAGCCTGTGGAACGGTGTAATCCTGACGGCTTTGGAAGATTTTTGTCACTTTAATTGCTGTAGAATATGGCCCACAAGCTTCAAAAGATCAGATTTTTTTGCTAACATGAAGCAGATTCCCTGTCTCCTAACCTCCTCAGATAGTTTGCCTTCAGAATATATTTCCTTTCATTATTCTTTTTTCTTTCATGTATTTTTGTCTTGAAATTACTTACTTGAACATGCAAATCTTCATCTGTTGGGTTCCATTTAGGTCAAACAGTCCTGTTCCCAGGCACTGGCAGTTTAGCAACACACATTGCACCATCTAGAAACCCCCTTACTTTCCAAGAAGCACAGACTAGTAAATAGTCATTAAAAATAATTACCCCACCTCAGGATTTAATCCATTTTGATTCTCTATCTTAATATCAGTCTCCAAGCCACTTCATGGTAACAATTGTTATTCACTGCTCTGCCTCTTTAACGTTAGCACAGCTCCAAATGGCTACACACTGAGCTTTTTGGGTACAGATCTGAAATCTTAGATGTTGAGAAACATCATGGCTCTATATCCACAGGTAAATCAGTGCAAGTAAGCAGTTATGTACTGCTCCCCAGGTCTGACAGCCAAACAGTCACTGCGTTGATGTTAGTTAAAGCGAATGGGCTGCTCTACTGCCAGTTAATTAATTAAAGCTGTTGTTTTCAGCTTGGAAAGCAGATGAACACCAAATAACCACAGAATACAGACTTTGGCAAAGTATAAATGTTTTTTTAAAGATAGGGAAGACAGCAAGTTTAGACACCTAGAAGTTGAATCAGATCTGGATTTCCTCTTAAGTTTGTGGCTTGGCTTGATTGAAATATCCCAGTCCAGGCCCACTCTCATTTGAAAATTATGGCCTTCCCCATTGACTTCTTCAAACTCACTGTCACTGCATTCCCTCAACAGCCCAACATTGTGCTACCCCCTGTGATCACTGCACATCCAAATGCACCTCGAGTCTTCTGAGTCTGCAGGCAGAACAAGCAGCCCAGGTGGCAAGCTGCCCTCCCGCAGTGATACCGACAGCAAGGAAGAGGTAGCAGCAGAGCTCCGAGCACTGGTAAACTTCCCAAGAAGTTTCTTAATTTCGCCAAAAGGAATGAGGGAGGCAAGTCTGAGCAAGGCCCAGCAACCCAATCACTGAGAAATGTTTGCACCAAAATTTATCTCCTAAAATCAGCGAGTTATTTGTTTCACAGGCACCTGTGTCTTTGCAAAAAAAAAAAAAAAAGCCTTTCCAAGTAAGTAACCAACAGCAACAAGCAATCCAATGAGGGAAACTCAAAGTGAGATAAAAAACACTGGCATGTTTCCACAGTCACTTCCTACACGTATACACGTACACAGGGTACATGCCAGCAGCCTGACAGCAGAGGTGTTAGGAGCTACACACACAACCAGCAATCCAAAATATGTTTCATGTCCGACAGATCTACTGCTTTTCTTGCAGCCTCTTGCAAATAGATCTCTAAGGTCTAACCATGTTCTTGCCTACCCAGCTCTCAGATGGTGAACACTTCACACTTCACAAAATGTCCATCCAAAGTTGGCTCGCATGCAATCAGGACACATACACAGTGCAAAGCAGCAGGGATGGACCACACGTCACACAGTTAGGAAATCCCATGATTCACAAACTGTGTTTAAATATGGACATTTGCTTATTTATTTATTCGTTCATTTGTTTGTTTATTTATTTATTTGCAGAAAGGGACAAAAGTTTCATATCAATCTTTCACCAAACAAAGCTAGAGACAGGAACAGAAATCCTACAGCCAAGTGACAGACCATAGCATTTCAAGTTTCCTGTATATTTTGATGTCTCTGAACTGACTTCTTGCTAACAAGACAGACTTTGGTCTCTCATTTTTAGCCTTTAGCCCCTACCACAATCCAGTGTACTTTCTTCTCTCCCAGTCACTGTAACAAAGTGACAATTTGACTGCATTCCTGTGGTAAGTTTTGCTGTTACGAAAAACACAGTGTCCATCAGGTGAGAATTCACTGAAGGATGTTTGCAGCTCCCCTGTCACCACTGCAAAGGGGTGAGCTGTCATATACTGATCTATATCCCAAACCATTGCATGATTCTATATGCACTTGAATTTTATATAGTGAAGATTCTGTGTATTTCTTATGTGCATATTGCATTTGTATCCCTTGCAATATTTTTCACTTTTCCGTTATTTTGCCTCTCCTCACCTTTCCCAGCTACTGTCAGCCTGAGCACCATGTGCGCTCCTGCATCCTCCAATGCACTTGAACCCACGAATCTGCACAGACCCTCCCTGCCTTTTAGGGCAGGGCAGCAAACCATTGACATTTTCTATTCATTTGTTTAACGCTGAAAAAGTAAACCTGTCTGTGTCTGGCCATCAAATGAGGTATCTGGGGCAAATCCAGCAGAATCCAAGTCTAGTTTCTAGTTCTCGTGTCTTTACCATTGAGCAATGGAAGCCTAGGTTAATTGAGAACCTTCAGACTAGATTTTATGCTGCACTTGATCTTGCCCAAGTGTTTATTGAAAATGTGGCATTCCAGCTGAATTGCATGTAAAGCACTTCTACCCACTATAACCTGGAATAAACCCTGTGCAGAAATTTAACTGTAACATTGCAAGTCACTCTTCCCATACCACAATTCTCTCTGCATTTGGCAGGTGGATTGTTTACCTGTGTGCTACCATAAATGGGACTTGCAGGGAACATTCTCCTGAAACAGAAATGGATTCAGCTCTCTTACAAGTGAGATTCCCAGGCTGGCAAATGGACCTGCCTTGGGATTTTTCAGTGAAAACACTTCAATACTAAAGAAACGACTAAACATGCATCACTGTTAAAAGCTGGACTATCAGAGCTTTAGACAAGCCGGGTTGGAATCAAACACAGTACTCTGCAGAAAACAAAGAAGTGGAGATAAGAGGATTTCTGCCTTGCAGAGTTTATACATCCATCTGTGATTAATATTAGGAGGAAAATGAGGGTCAAAGTCTATCTCTGAAACTGAAAATAGAGAATGTAGTCAGGGGCCTCTAACTATGTACTATATCAGTTTTTTATTCATGCTTATAAGCCTGAAAGATTTGCCATGATACTTGCTCTGGAGTCTAATTACTGTATGTTGCTCTAATTATGTCTATTTTTACACTTTGTGTACAATGTGTGGGATTTGGAGGATTTTCATTGTTGTTGTTCCCCGTTAGAGGACTTCCTGCAAGCTCCTTCAATAAAAAGAATATTTGAAAGAAAGCAGTGATACATGTAATCTCTTTGATTCCGGTGTTTGGTAATTCTGGTCTGAATCATTTCTTGCAGTTTACCACAAACACATTGTCTTCACCTCTGAGGAAGGAGTGAAGATAAACTTTGGTATGGGGTATCCATGCGTTACTGAATTCTAAAATATGGCCAAAAAGATGCTGGTATGTTAAATCTGTCCTCTGTCTCCCCACAGTAAAACGTGAACTCTTCCTAAATTATCTGGAGATGAAGGTCAGGCCATGTGTCATTCAAATGGTAATTTCCCCTAGAAACAACAGGATCACAGATGTAACCTCAGACTTCAGTGTCAGAAAATACCTATTGCCAAACAAATAATACAGATAAAGAGACAGAAGTATTTGTTAGACATTTTACAAATCTACCAGCACTGATTTGCGTATAAATACGTCATTTATTGGAGAGAAAGTAACAGCATCCCTGTATACATAGACAATATAGCTGGGATGTGCTGCCTCTCACGTATCTGCTTTTTTCATCCAAGATCATAAATCTAAAATCTAAGATTTTAATGAGTTTGAATGAAAAGCAGATTATTTTTGACACAGTGGAAGAGCTTGGTATTTCCTGTGAAAATACTAGCGCGGTCAATATTTTATATACTGAAACTGTGGTCCTTTTGTCTAAGGGGGGGTAGTGCAGAAGCTGAACAAAGGAGCTCTATTTCTACATATTCTGAGTTAAGAAAATACCATGTTAAAAAATATTAAGTTCCAAAAACACAACTTTTCCTTCTCGGTGTCCAGGCAGGCACCAATATGCAAGACCATCTGGAAAGAAATGTGAGAACACAGTATGTAGCTACAGGCACGTGGACCAGTGCCTAGTCTAGATGTCGAACATCAGAGGTAACAGTTACTGAGTCTAAACAAATATCCTGAGACGATGTGAATAATGAATTGAGTTTTCTACACCCCATTCTTCCCAAATTCCCCTCTAGGGATAGATCCAGTCAATGTCCTTGCCAAGCTCCCTTGGAGACGGATCAGACTGACATTGGCACTAATTCTTGTGCTGTGAATAGCAATCAAGTTTAATGACTTCCCATGTATATTAGTTTTGCACTAATGTAGGCCCAACTCTTCAAGAGAATTACTCCTGATTTGTTTGTACAGGTATAAGCAAGAAGAGAACCAGGGACTCACACATCTGGAATAATATTCCTAAAACTATCAACATCCTGAATTTCAACTGTGACTGAAATAAAAATGCTAAAGTGAAGGTCATATCTGATACCATCTCACTGGCTGTTGGCTGAAGTAATAATACGGGAAATCACGGAAGCGCAGCTCTGGGGAAAAGGCTGTCTGACTCCAGTGCCTGCAAACACAAGGCCAAAGATAAAGTGACCATTAACCTTCAGAGAAGGGCAGTGAGGTCCCAGAATGTCCTGCCTGCAGGCTTTATTGCTCCAAGGGGAAATGAATAGAAAAATAAAAGTCAAAACTGCATACTCTTGACATTTAACTCAAATTAGTAGGCAATGGTAACATCTCGCTTTCTCTGGTAGCTTTCCTCTGTATAAAGGCATTAATACAGTACCTGGTCCATTCCACAAACTGCAAAATAAGAAGAAAGTATCAAGTAATAATAAATTTACTCCTACCACTTGCTATCTGCAAGATTAATCACAAGCACCAGACCCATGTCCCTCTGCACAGAATATAGTATTACTCTGTATTGCAGATACAGCAGGGAGAACTGAGGAAGGGTAATTCAGTCACTGTTCCGGAATCCATAAACTGCAACTAACTCAAAGTTCCTGATTCCTGGAAGTGTGTTTTAGAGTCTTTCCCCATCCTCCCTCACTCAATAAGGACAGCCAGAAAGACCCTACAAGAATAGGCACCCTATAAATATCCAAGATAACTTTAAGTTCAGTAGCCAGCCTTCAGCCGTGGGAACTCTTACAGAATCACTGGCATCAAAACACTGAGTTAAATTAGAAATCAATGACTGCACCACATGATTTGGCCCAGCCTGTTCAGAGTTTTAAAATCATCACATAATAAAAAATATCTCATACTGAGCCAATTTCACCAGAACAGACCCATAGCACAGCAGAGTCCTTATACAGCAGTCCAACGCATTACTCTGATTCAAGTTCTGGGAATCTTTAAATATCCCAGTGCATTCCCAATTGTCTCTTAAATATGCTGGAGCTGTTCCCATCATAATGGGAAGGGAAAATATCTAATAAATACCCAGAGGCAGGAAATAAGCTAATTGCAGAAGAATTTTACCTAAAACTGTTGAATAAACTACAGTTCTGTGTCACCAAGTCACATAATCACATGCTTAAAATGGATGTCTGCTTAGTGCTTCCCATTTCAAACAGTGCAACCACAAAGCTGGGCACACACTTAAGTAATGCACTGAGCTGATGGGTCTATCTGTCATCCCAGGATCAGCAGTATCTGAAAAAGCTACAGTTAAGAGTCATGACAAACTTAAGTCCGTTGCTTTAGTATCCTTCTGCTTTACCACGTCGATTAGGGGATGCCTACAGCTTTCTTAGGTTAAATGCCACTCTCAGTCTCACCACTTCGGCCCCCTATTGCTACCCTTTAAACACAACGTACTTGAGATCCACTGGTACTGGCTTCAGGTATTGAATCCTTGCTACTAAGCAATTCCTTCCAACTAGGTAGTTCCCATACAGTGAAATATCAGCCAACGCTGCAGGTCCAAGCAGGAACAGTTGTCACCATGTGCCATAGAATCATAGAATTGTCCGTGTAGCTGAAGTCACCTACTTTCTATAGGTTTTATCAGCACCTACACAAGAACACACACTCAGATCCTCTCATGAAACAGCTCCTTTGGATATAACATAGAAGCTAATGTAACTGATACTGTCTGGCATGGTACTAACTGAGCCCTCAAGGACCTCAATATATTGCCTGAATATAAGCTAGTGTGAAGTCTAAAGACTAGCTATGCTTGTTCTGCACTCAGAGAGCTCCCTTTGTTCATGAAAACACGAAGCAAGCCCTCCATCTACTGAGAACTATTTATACATAATGTGTATAAGACTACTTAGTATTTTAAAGCAACTAAAGTTTGATGAGCTAAGTTACAAGACAGATTTGCACTGCTTTCTTGATTACACAATACCTGTATTGTAATATCTTCTCACTGCAGATGAGATTTAATATTTCACGAAGGCAACTGCAACCAAGTACAAAGGCTAAACACTAATAATACTTCTGAATTTTTTTCCTAGATTGTGCAAAGTTTTCTCACCATGAATTCATATGTAATTGCTAAATATAATGGGATATTAGTAAAAAACATCCAAAGGAAATACCATTGAATGTTGCAGAAGAACCACTGGTCATCAGTAAAAATGGTATTAGTTATGATATGACCAAGTTTTTATTTTTATCAGAATCAGTCACAAAACCAGCAACTACTTTATTTCTGAAGAGTCCCATACACACTACAAGTGTAACACCCTTCCCATCAAAATGAAAACCTGTTCAAAATCTGACATATTTTCCCGTTGGAGGAATGAGGCACATGATTGTGCTGATGCTGTGTAATGTGTAGTAGAATAAAATCTAAGTCACTGCCTATTACTGTTTTTATCCCCCTTATAACTGCAGAATGAAGAACCGTGGCAATGGCCATAGTTTGAAGGCCAGTAGAGCAGAAGAAATGTGATCACTAGAATCAGGGCATGTAAATTGCTTGTATTCCTTTTTTTCCTCTAATCCAATCAACAAAAATTGTGGTGGTATTGTTTCTAGCATAGTTTCTTCAGACTAATCACAATAATAATGGCCAGGATGCTCCTTTTTTTCCTCTTTCCTCTATTTAACATGATTTTATACTGCTTCACATTAAAAATATAATAAGAAACCATTTGCATAGCCTAGAAGCTTGACAAATCAACTAAAGCAAGAACTTCTGAGATAAATGATAGTCTTTCCTTGACTCAGATTTCTTGCTTTAAGCTGATTTATTGTAAGAACCTTAACATTTTAACGTATTTTCTTGTACAATAAGATATCATTCTTAATTATTGCAGAACCCACAGCTTTAGGAGTTTAACTCTCATTAAATCCACCCTTCAGTCAGCACAGTAGCAAAAAAGTGAAAATGTACAAAGACAGATCTAAAAAAATAAAATAAGCATTAAAAACCCAAATGCTTGAAGAACTACATGTTGTAGTTAACAACAGGTATATAAACAGTCTAATGCTCTTCTGCTCACCGTACTGATCTTAAACTCTAACTGCACACAAATATATTGCATTGTGCTTTTGAAATTTACTCTGACGTGGAATAGCTGCATGCTATCTCTTTGAAAGGACCAGATTCTTTAAAAATTTAAAGCTTTATGTATCTGTAAATAAGCACTGTCTTAATAAATCTGGAAAGAGAAAGAATGAAGGATTTTGGAAAGAACTTTCATTAGTATTGTACACAAGACAATTCTGAAATGGCATCTCCAGTTGCATTAACTCTCCTGATGCACAGGAGGTTTTCTATACCCCATTGTCTGTAACATTGTGTTCACATCTCCCTGTTTTTTTAAGCAAGATGTAGAGAGTCAATTACATAAATCCACAAGCTCCCTATGAGGTGTTAAATCTTTTGCTGGCAGACACTAACATAATGTATAGATTGAAAAAGCAACAAAATCAAGCAAGCAGTGTTCATCCACAGTCCCCACTTGCAGCATGTTCCTGGGCAATTTGTACTATGGGTCTATAGTTTAAACTTACAGAGAAACTCTTGGATCATTTCTCAAATGTCAAGAAAACCATACAGCCTACATCCCCTGCTTTCTTTCACCCTTTAACTTCCTCCTCCTGAGATAATGAAATGTATCATATAAAAAAACAGTAAATTCAGAAGACCTCAGAAATCCTGACACTGTTTTGAAAGAAAATAGGATGAGAGAATGCGTCTTCTCTAAACCTCCCCCCTCCTGTCATTACCAGTGCTTCGGAATATACAAATAGTATATATTGAATGATAGGGATAAAATTTATAAGGACATTCCAAGGACATTCCTGACCCCTGTTATCTGGCTGCAGTCATGTGCACCAAGTCAGCAACAGGCCTGGGAAAAGATGCTGGTTTGCCAGATACTGTGATCCAGGGTGAGACAAATGTCCCCAGATCGCATGGTAAGGGCTGCAGCTCCAACTCTCCTAAGCTAGGAACCTTTAAAAAAAAGAAAAAAGTCTTGGCACTCAAAGGAGCCAAGACTGGCAAAGAATCAGCCAAACTACAGCAGCATTAACCCCTCATGCACTGGCAGGTATCCTTCCCATGTAATCTAGTGGAATACAAAAACGGTCTCATAAACTGCAAACTGGGAGAAAGGAAAGGACACACTTGACTGCAAGCTACTGTTACATTTTTTGGCAAATTACAGCAATAATAATTAACAGGCTATATGAATGATGGCAGCCTCTTCTTACCAGTAAATATCAATTAAATTTAAGAAATGCATGTTCAGCAGAAAGAAGAAAGGGCTCAAACAGCTGACGAAAAGCCAAAAAATGGCCATGAAAGCAGGAGAGGCTGTATAACTCCTTGACATACCATTTTGCTGAGGTTAGCTCTACAGAAGGCGTCAAAGTTGTAAGCAAAATAAGTATGTGCACTAACCTCTGTTTTCCCCCACAGGCTTTTAAGCAGCAATTTAAAAAGAAGCTGTGAAATAAGATCCTTGTTACTTCCTACAGTTTTAAGAGCTTAGAGTACTGCAGCCACCCCCAGTTCAGCATTCCTGAGTCAGCAAAACTATGTGATGGCTTATGTGACAAGTATATTGGAAATAACATTTGGTCCTCTCTTCATTTCCAGTTTCTGAATCATTAAAGTTTCTGCTTTCAAGCTTTGTGGCTGAATACATATTTTGGCAGTTTTGCCTGGTTTTGGCTGGTCAGAAGAACGTTCAGAGTCTTGCATGATCATTTGGCTGTGTGAGCTATGACCTGATGACATTTCTTGAGATTTATGGAGGGAACTGCAATAGAGAGCAGGATTGAGGGAGGAACAGTAGTTAAAACGATCCTTGTTAATAACATCAGCTGCAAATCTCAGTGTCTGCTGCTCGCCAAAGAGGTGGTTTCAAGTTCTAACCTGTAGCACTGCTTCCATTGCACATATAAGCTGTCTACCAAAGATAGGGAGATAAACCTCGCCAGATGGAGAGAAATCTATTTAGCTTTATGCTTAAACTGCACAATAGATTGACCTTAAACTGACAGAAGAATCGGCAGAGAAACTTATTTGAGGCAATGCTGGGGGAACAGGATTGCATTTCCACTAAAAACAATGTCAAGTAGCAAAATCTGATGCAATGTGTTTGAATTAATTTAGAAGAAACAGATTAAATTCAAATGGCATCTATGCTTGTGGCATTGGCATTGCTTTTGAAAGCTATTTTAAACTTTAAGAGGATGTATATGTATCTGTGCATGCATGACTTAACATGATGCTGGTGGCATTCCAATAAAGTCAAGCCACCAATTCTTGAGTTTGGGCCGTATCCAGAGCTCATTAAAATCAATGACAGGCTTTCCACTGAGTTCAACTCTTCCTATCATAGCCTGGGCTTGCAATCTGGTGTACAACAGGGACTACAGTCATACTGCTTTGTCCCCTGTGTGACTTACTGCACAGCCTGATGTTCATGTTACATAACTAAAGACATCGAGACCAACCACACCACGTACACTGTCCACAGCTCAAACATAAGGATTACTGAAAATCCTCAGGAAAAAAATAAAAATAAATCAACTCCCCAGTCTGCTAAACCAATGTGTACTTTACTTTCATTTATATAGAGAGACTTCATATAAATAAATATGAACGAATCCCTAACACTTCAACAGTATCACACACAGTAAGTGTTCTGGTTAAAGCTGTAGTGGATTTTAGCAGAGATTAAGCAGTAATGACTAAAGATGTGTTTGTTGGTATTAAATGTATTAGACTGTCTCCCACGTACACAAAGGATTGTTAACTGAGTGCCCACTTTCACAGCTGTTCAAAACTGTGTAACATCTTAGCCCTTCTCTTAATGCTTATGCACGATCCCAGTAATTGCACTTGCAGCTAGTGCTTTCTTGTGAAATATCCTAAGCAACCATTGGTCTCAAAATGGATCTATTTAGAATCTAAAAAATTAGGCCCATATTAAGCAGGTCTTTGGATCAAGTACAATTTCTCATTTCTTCTTTCGCTGTCATACATCTTTTGGTAGAAGAAAATACAGCTGTGCATTTGTCTGCAGCAAATTCTCTGACGGGTAAATTAAGACACATTTCAAGTGGAGACAAACACTAACTTTGAAGCAGAAGTCAATGCCAGTAAAACTTCTTAAGCTGTAAAACTTAGCTTTTACTGGTTAAGTCTGCACTTACTGGCTCCCAGGAAGACTAAAAAGAAGTCTAAAAGGGAATCTACTTCCCAAATGTCTGAATACAGCCAAAAACCTGTACTGTAAGTTCCAAAGGACAAAGAGTTTTGAGTCATCAAATCTGTACCAGGCATATCTCCATCTTTGTGGTCACAGGAATCTAGGACATTTCATTGACATGAAACAACAAACAGCTTAAGTGGAAGTCTTCCAACTCACAATGGTCTAAAAAAACCAGAGGAGTTTATTTTTTGGCTCATGTAACATCCAAGTAACTTGGTTTTGCATAGTAGAAAAAGCATTTATAAACATACATAATTGCATAAATCTATCTCTATACTAAACTTGAGTCAGTCATAAGAAGGTAAGAAACAGTCCTTTGCACTTTCTTACACTACAGTGAGTAAGAACTAAGCCAACTTTGAATTTTGCAGATATAAAACCAAATTCGCTGTTGGGCTGGACAGTCCTGGAATGCTTGCAAACCTTACACCCTACCTGTGCAACAGGGCTGCATTTTTTTTATGACTATGTAGGAGCTCATTCTGGAGAAGTGTAACTGTGTTGACCTTGTGATAAGTCAGATACTGAAAGAGATAAGCAATTTCACTAAGTCAGTGTAACTTTTCAGGTGCAATATTCTTCAGAAATTGGCCTGAAGCACTAACAATGTACTGGTCTGTATGTATAACTATATATAGCTTATATAGCTAAAGGTCCAAACTATAAACAACTGATCAACCAAACAGTGCAAAGAGTGACTCTATACCCATGAAACCACTGGATTAATTTTTCATTGTATCTGTTTTAAAACAGAAAGACAAATATGTATTTGCATTTTGCATCTTATATCTGCAAAGCTACTGAAGTCCTACTTATCATTTATTATATTGTATGAGAGAAAAACTAATAGAAAACTCACATTCATGAAGCTGTTAATAAAAGATAACGCCACCAAACTCACTCTTCTGTTTTAAAACTTCCAAACAGTACACTTCAAGTTACCTTCAACCTCCTTCAGTTTCCACCAAGTATCAGGACAACACAGTATAAAAGATCTACAGTAAGTGTAATCTCAAACAGTTCAGAATATGTGTACTGGGCTACCTCCTTCCAGTTCTCCAATCTGCCACACCAGGTCTGAAATTAATAGAACCCCATCCAAAGCTGCATCAGACAAGCTCTGATGATTGCATGGGTCTAGGCAGAGGAATCCACTCACACAGAGATCTCCGTAGGATGTGGTGCAAGGACATGGCACAAGAAAGCAGTTGGGCTAGACCATGCAAAAGATGGGAGGTAGTTTGCTGGGGTTCTTGGATACTCTGTGCTCATGCCCTACCTGCAGCTTGTTACCTGGATGAAAGCACTTGGCCTTACATGGGCCACTCCTACTTCCACAAGGTTAGTTATCATAGGAAATTCATCAAAGTCCTGACACGATTGAGGCTTTACTTCTGTGTACAGCTGTTTGTAAGATCAAGCTCTTAAACTATGGAGTGTATGAGCAAAATAATCATGAAAGAAATGACACTGTCTTTTCATTCTACTAAAGGTTATGGATCTGATCTGCTCTCTTTACAAGACTCTACTAGCTCTCTCACATCACCGCTGCATACTCGCTCTGAAATCACACGGACTCTCCCAGTCCCCAACACCAGTATTAAGACTTCACATCTGGGAAACAGCCAGCAATTCCACTAATGATGCAACAGAAAACATGAAGTTCCAGCTCATATTAATAACCGTGACAACTTCAGCTAACTAACACAGGCTAAAAAAATTGGTTTAGGGCAGAAAACGTAGAGATCTGACACTGAAAGCCTCCAAGTCTGTAAGTTAACAATAAGGAAGGCAGTTTAGCCCGACAGACCCCACATTAGCAGGAGGAGTAAGCAGACGTTAGCCAGCAGTCGGTGAGTAAAGCATTTGAACAAAGAGCGCATCACAGAAAGCTCACGCCGCTCGCGTTCGCCACCGAACACCCACTCGTTAGCGTTATGCCGTTACTGCCGAGCACGGAGGGTTCCGCCTGTGCAAAGCCCGACCCGAGGAGGTCTCACCGGCACGGCCCCGAGGGGCAGGGAGGCCGGGAGCAGCGGGCAAGAGTCCTCTCCCCCCAGGGGCAGCGAGTACGGAGCCGCCCGGGCTGGGGCTGTGCCCCCTCCCGGTTACCCCCTGCCCTCCCCGTCCC
>NW_015090995.1:8774120-8799298 GCF_001431845.1 Calidris pugnax
GCCGCCCAGCGGCTCCCAGCGCTATCGCCGAGGCGTCCGGACAGAGGCTCGGCGTGCACCTGGGAGTGGATCCCAGCGAACGGGACACCGAGATGATTTGGAAGGGGGAAAAAACAAGTGATGGTCTTTCCACCTGTCTGCCTGCTGCTCTCCTCTGTGCTGCTCTGGGTTTGGCCACCCGACTAACGCAGAGCAAACAAAGGCAGCCCAAGCGCTTCCTCATCAACTAGGAGTGTGAGAAGCAGCTTTCAGCTCAATAAACTCAAACTGAGATGAGAATCTACGCCTGTCTTGCTGCATTTCTGCAACTTCAACGGCGCAAGGTTACACCTAGAAACCTCTGCCACCCTAGTTCATGGATACCTCCCTTCTTCTGACCTTTAAATCTATTACTGCTGAAGTCGGTTCTCAATTCACGTTCAGTCTGACGTGCTCTGTAGCAGAACTAGCACAACATCACAGCAACAGAGAAATAACAGGCCCTGCTTCAGGGATATAGTGACATGAGTGAAGACGGCTCATGCATTCCAAAATGCAAACTGAGTGTCTCCAGTGAAAGTGAAAATTGGTCCTTGTAAAGAACACGAGTACATGCAATGGGTACCATTTCCCTATCCGACACGAACAGAGCAGAGATAACATTTCCTACTCTCTGACAGTGCTACTGATTTGGCTCAATCTGTGAATGCACCAACTTTCCTTCATGTCATCCAGTAATTTTTGACACATAAAACCTTCCTGGCTCATTAGACCTGTAAGTGAATCCAAGGAGTTATTGTCAGGAAGTCAAGGACTTTATTTACCCTTTCAGTGTCAATCTGCATGCTTTCTAGGGATACTGAGACTGTTACATTGCAATAATCACAAGCAGACTTACGTTTTCTTTTTTCCTTGCCTCTTCCAGAAGTATCTACAGCTTGTCCAGATTGTTTTTGACATCTGCTGCCTCTCAGAAAAGGAGCCCTTACTGAGAATTCACACCCAGATCTTCATCTGTAGTTAAAAGACATCTCCAAAACTTCTCAGCGTAGCTGCTGTACATACTGACCAAGCTTTCTTGTCATGGTGACTGTCGGTCCTGTTTGGCATGACTGAATCGAAAACCCTAATTGTCCTGGCAGCCTGAAAGGCAAGCGAGCAGGGGGGAAGTCGAGGCTGGGGGATAGCGAGGAAATTTTAGTCACAAGCTCACATCAGTATGTTTCTGAGCAGTCTCTGGTTTTCCAGCCCCCCTCTCTGACACATTTTCTAAAACTTGGTAAAAATTCCCATCTGGAGCTGCTTTATGGTGCAGATGTTTACACATACATCTTCAGGAATGACAGGATCTTGATAGCCTTCAGCATAATGTCATCTTCACGTTGCAAAGTTCTTTCTTCTAGCACTTAGCTGGATGAAGAACACAGCTACAAAGTCAGAAGATGCAACTGAAAAAATAAACAGAAATGTGACAGAGATTGAAATAAAAACTATTAAAAAAGGAAGTTCAGCAGAAAGATGGTCTATGCTTTTGATCTGAGGACTAGACATAATCCAGGGCATTCCTAGGTCAGGTGCCTGCTCTGCACCTGGAACAGACCCGCTCTAACAACAGCTTAATATAAACACCTGCTGCCAGCATTAGGAGTACGTTTGACCCACTGGATCTCTGCAGCTTTGTTTTCTTGGCATAGAAAGCAAGGCACTAGACAGTAAAAGCTCGTGATCATTAATTTATTTTTCCTTGTTAGTAAGTTAAATTATTACCAGGGGAAGGAAAAAAAAAAAAAAAAAAAGGGAGAAGTAATACCTGTATTACACCAGCTGTGAGAACCAGGCAGATATGATGGAGCTTGACTATGTAAATTTATTGGATGGTCTCACACAATACGCTGTCTCTCCCTAGAGGGCTTGAATTCCTTGTGTCTCTGTAAGGCACATTTAATCTTGCTTTCTAGTTACTTTGCTTAGTTACCTGAGAAGTGTACAGATTGCAAGAAGCCATTGGACCACAAGGCAAAACTTCTCTCTATGGCTGTTACTTGGTGTTCCAAACTGTTTGTAATGCAGTCCTCTGGTACTTTACTGAAATCTCTCAAATTATCAGGTGGGAGTTCTAAATCAGACTTTAGGCTGGACAGTAAAGATCTAACCTGCCAGTGGTTTTATTCATCCCCAGTTCTCAGTAAGCGCAGAGACTACTCATCCCTACTTCAGAACCCCTGGGTCCTTTCAGCCAGCAATAGTTCCAGGTGACCAGCAGCCCTGGGAATCTGCTCAGAAGTAATGCAAATTAGGCATCAGTATCTTTGCAAACTTCTGAAAACTTTCTTGCAGTCATAGTTTGAATTGTCAGTTAGGTAAGCTAGAGAAATGAATTTCTGTGGAGGGTTTCCAAAGGAGCAATGAGAGAATGTGAGGACCAAAACCAGCTTGGTAACAATGGTCCCCGTGTACTCAGCCAAGGGAAAGCGTACCATGGGGAACCTTGGCTAAGCACTCTTTGTTTAGAAGCATTAAATATGCTCTGAAAGATTCATTAGATCTACCAGACAAGTTCCAAAGTGGAAATAGAACAGTAAGAAGAATGCTGAGATGTAGCAGAACTAATTTTGCTTCATCACTTACAGATTTATGCTGGTTATCAAAAAAAACCCCGAAGTATGAATATTTTAAAACTGTTTAAACTACTCTTGATTTGCAAGGATATGAAAGCTATCTGAGTTCCAAAGTTTTCCTCAGTTAATAAGAAGAGAGCATTACATTAAAACTGCTTTATCATCCCATCTCACAGATGTTGTTAACAGAATGGTTTCAAGAAGGAAACTTGTTGTCTATAGAATGGAGAGGAAAACCTGTGTGGGAGTATAGCTAAAGCCTGTGGTATTTAACTGAAGCTGGGGCCAACTCTGTTCTGACTAGAACCTCAGTTCCATTTAAAGGAATTGCCAAGTAAGCTTGCTAGTGAGAACAAAAGGTTCATGAGTTTACATAATTCTGACTGATGTATCATAATTTTATTTATGCCCATTTATTTCTCAATATCTGGGTTTTTTTCTTAAATAAGATGTGGTCTGAGGCATATGAATTATTTTTTTTTTATGCTGCAAGGTAAAAAAAAGAGCTTGACATTGGGCAACTGGAACTTGCAGTACCAGTGCTCATATGGCAGATAACTTGAGATTCTATCAGTCTTGGCAATGTGTCTTGGACCTTCTTTATCTAAGAATGACGTTCTTGGATGGTTTCTCTAGGATACTAGGCATAAACAAAGCCTCTTTTCCCCTCCCTTCAGCATCTGGTTCACGGTCAAATTCAGGGTTGGGGTTGTTTTGGAGTCTGGGTTTTTTCCTCTCTCTTGAACAAAACGTACTGTAAAAAAAGAAGGAAAAATGTCCCTCCAATTTTCTGGTTTATTTACGTCTATTCTTCTAGCATGTAATATCAACACAATGAAGTGTAACAGTGTCTACAGTGAGCAGAATTAACTGTCATCTAGGTAATACAGTTCCCAGTTTGAATAATTCTAAAGTTTCAGAGGTTTATCTAATATCCTAAATAGGGTCAAACCCCAGACCTACTTTATTACCAAATACAATCTCATCCATTAGATCAATGAAACAACGAGTTTTTCAAGTTACAGGGCAGGTGGAAGCAAAAGTGAGTGTATACCATCAAAGGAGAGATCAAGGTCCACGTGCTGATCAATAAAACAAGGAGCTTCCCAAATCAGACAGTAGGTGGAACCAAACACCCTACCTTGCAAGAGCCAACACGTTTAAACACCTTAGTACTGGGAGGAATTGAGTGTATCCCAAAAGGCAAAACGCTGTATCAGTAGCCCCAGGGGCCCACAGAGTTAAAATCTTCCTAACACTGAGAATTAGAAAGTAAATGAAATGTGCTGCTTGTGATGATATTTAACTAAATGTCCCAATGATAGGTTCAGTAAAAGCAGCCTTCATCCACTGAAGCAGTGATATGAACCACCTGCCAAGCTACAATGCAAGATCAAGGTTGGAACGCTTTTCTACGTGTACCCCGTGTAATTACTCACTTGTGTGGGGGGAATGATGATATTCTGACCAGGCTTGCGTTCTTTTAAAAGGATGGTAAGGACACAATTTGCAGAGACAACTACTGAGACCCAAAATGTCACTTCTGCTTTCTCACACCAGATACCAAGGTGCAGCTGACACCAGTCAGGGCTCGGCCATAGTCAGGGCTCCAGTTGCTCCAGATCACGTAGGTAACATCAAGTTAGTACTGCCTTCATCTTAAGTTTTACTTCACCAAAACGTCCATTGAAAAGAAGCCTGAATGAAGTCCACTTTTTCATGTTATAAAAGTACTTTGTGGTTACTGCTTCTGTGGTTTGTTGGGGTCAGGGACTATTACCTGAAGGGGAAAAACCCCTAAATTTTTAATTTCCTCCTACTTCTCCTACTTTGAGTTTGGCACCATCACTAGTAAGGGCTCCGAAAAGATGCTGCCCTGTCAGGAAAGCAAAGCTGCCCCCTGGCACAGGAGGAGCGAGCGCCGGGAAAGGACTGCCTAGCTCCCACATGCCCGCACGGCAGCTTTGACGCGGGTTTAATGCAACTCCGAGGCTATTTTGGCCCAAATTTCTGTGAAACTGTGTGTCACAGAGACGCCTCTGCCGCCGCGGCCTGACCCGACCCGCTGCCGCCTCAGCGGGGAATGGCGGCCGCCGGCGCCCTCCGCGGAGCCGCCCTCCCCTCAGCTGCGCGGGCTGAGGGGCTCCCCTCGCCATCCCCGGGCTCCCCTACGCCATCCCCGGGCTCACACCACCACCTACTGTCGGAGCCGGGCCAGGAGCCGGCCGGCGCCCACCCCCTCAGCCTGAGGGCGGCAGCCGCTCCCACGCCTCAGCTTCCTCCCGCCCTCGGCTCCTCCCTTCCTCCCCGCACGGCCGGGCCGCCCCCGGGCCGTTGGCTCCTCCTTCTCCTCCCCACCTCCGCCGCACCGCCTCTCAGAGCCCTCCGTGCCGGTAGCGCAGCCCCAGCCCAGCCCGATGGCCCGCGAGGAGATGGCGGTGGCCGGCGAGGAGGTGGCGACCGAGGCGGGGGGCGGCGGCGGCGGCCTGCTGCTGGAGATCGTGGGCTCCCCGCTCAACCTGAGCCTGCTGGGCCTCTGCCTCTTCCTCCTCTACCAGATCCTGCGGGGCGACCGGCCGGCGGCTCCGGCGGGCGAGACGGATCCGCCGCCGCTGCCCAAGATGAAGCGCCGCGACTTCACGCTGGCGCAGCTGCGGCCCTACGACGGGGTGCGCGACCCCCGCATCCTCATGGCCGTCAACGGCAAAGTCTTCGACGTGACCCGCGGCAGGAAGTTCTACGGGCCCGGTGAGGGCCGGGGAGGGGGGGGCTCAGCCCCCGGCTCTTTGGCCGGAGGGATCACGGGGGTCTCGGCGGTTTGGCCGGGGAGGGTCGGTGCTGGCGGGGAAGGGCGGGGGGGTGTCCCCCTGCGCGGGGCTCGGTGTGCTCCGGGTTAACGGCCGACCCGCCTGCGGGGCTAGCGGGCCGGGAGCCTGCTGGGTCGAGCTGCCCGCGCCCTGTCGGCCCTGCTCCCGGTCCGGAGGTTTGGGAAAGGGTCGGGCTCTCCCAGGGCCGGGAAGGGTGTGCGCAGCGCGGCCGGGGGAAGGTTTGCAGCCCTGGGTTACTGCCGCTGCCTGGGCTCCGGTGTCGGGCCCCGGTGTTGTGAAAACTCCGGTGTTGCCTCATTTATCCCCTTTATTTTCCCAGGGCGGGCGGCAGGCACCGCCGGGGGTTGTGCCGCTCTCGGGCCGGGCGGCGGCGTTGGCCTGGGGTGCCTTCACCTGGTGCCAGGCAGCAGAAGAGAAGTGTTCCCTCAGTGTTTGCATTCCATTCCCTCCCGGCTTTTAGCGGACATCACTCTATTGCATAATATCTATACTAAATACTGGGCAATTTAGATTAAACCGCCTTCCTAACGGGAGCGCAGGGCGGTTCCAACGTGCAGAGATTGAGCAAGCTGTGCAGGGGCTCCTGGAGCAGCTCGCCATGAGGTGGGTGGGAGTGCTTGCACCCAGGGGTAAGAGTTTAATCACCTCCACTGGGCCATGGGGTTTTATTTTTAACAGAGCCTTCCTGTTAAGTCGCCTCACCGAGGCTTGCTGATTTGTACCAGGATCTGTCTGGTGTGACCACTCTTGAGCCGACCGGCCAGCTGGTAGCTGCAGCGGTGAGCTGCCAGTGCTATTTGGAGATGAGGAGAACACTGCAGGAGGCTGTTTGGAAGCATGATGAGATTATTACTTTTGGTCCAAACATAGACTGGAGGCTGTCACTGAATGATGCTGGGCTGTAACTTTGCATTCTGCAGCACTCAAGGTGACGTGTATGGCTGAGTTAGATGTGCAATTTCGTATTTGTGCAACTGAAAACTACTTGACTTAAGGACTGTGCTTTGGGTGCTACTTTCCTTGATGACACTAAAAGTTGCCCATTAGATCTAATTTGGTAATTGCTGAATGGTTCCGTCACAACTGGCTACTTTGGTTTTCATTTTAATGGAAAAGTAAGATTCTTCAGATGAATTTAGGAAAAAGCTCACTCAGGGAGGTGTGGAAGGTGGTGTGCTGTCTACGGTAACCAGAGTTCACATCTGATTTCTTTAAACTCTTAAGAACTTTCAGTGTCTAGTTGCAACATGTGATATCTCCATTTTCAGCTTGTCATGCAAGCAAGTTAATCATTAGTTAAGTTTAGCAAGAGTCTGTCTTGATAAGATATCTCTGATCTACTGTGAGTTGCGTGTTTTGATCAGTTGGGTTCATCTTGCATTTTGAAAGTTTTAATAGAGGTTTCCTCCAAGTTGGTAATTTCTAGTATCTCCACCACATTTTCTGTCAAGTCATCATTTCAGCTCTTTAAGTAAGGAGTGTCTCTTAACAAACTTCCATTCCACCTCAGACTTCTAAATCCTTCTTCTGTTTCTGAGGATGTGCTTCCCAGTTTGTACACTTACTCTTACCTTATTTGTATGTTCCATGCACCTCTGTGTGGGTCATTGTCCTGATGTTTCAGCAAACTCAATATCTCTTCCCATGATTTTGTTTCTTGTCCCCTTCCTCTGTTTTCCTTCATTGCCAAGTAGAATAAAACTTCAAACATTTCAGAAGTTTGAGGCACCTCTGACCCACAGGTCAGGGTGGTGACTCATCATCATTTTCAGTCTGGGGACTCTGATCGATGAAGGTCATACAGCATCCATTAGCTCTGTAATAATGCTGCTTGCGTTTTTATTTTGAAGAGGGCCCATATGGGATTTTTGCTGGAAGAGATGCATCCCGAGGTCTTGCCACTTTCTGCCTGGATAAGGAGGCTCTGAGGGATGACTATGATGACCTCTCTGATCTCAACGATACACAGCAAGAGACCTTGAGGGACTGGGAGTCACAATTCACTTGTAAGTAATTTTAAATCTATTTACAAAGAAGTAGTTAACTACTGTGTGTAATAAAGGAAGCAATGGTTAAAAGGCTGTTACCAGCTGGAAGCATCACTCTGGAAACTTACTTTGAGTTAGTGCCTCAGTTTACTAAGTATTACCAGAATTACTCTTACTCAAAAGAATTAAGAGAAATGTCAGGTTTTCCTTCTGCGTTCTCCCTCCTGCTGCACCTTACAGAACCAAAGGAGAGATGTCATAGGATAAGATCTATAAGACCACCCAAAAAGTTGACAGGAACTGGAAATTAAGAGTATGGTTTTGATGTAGCAAAGACCCCGTCTATAGAGACGATTAGATTTTAATGCTTTGAGAAATGAAGCTGATGTCCTGATCAGCTTCTCAGAAATGGAAATAACATTTGAGTTATTGCTTCTTGTGTTTTTTGAGTTTGGCCTCGAACTTGGCTTTTTCCCCTTGGAGCTCTTGGTACAACTGTTTTTTACTCTAAATAAATTGTTCTGTATGGCCTTGCTGATGGCTTTATCAGATTCGCGGACAACTGTATCCAGCTGACTTTCTCCCCCTGAAAGTGATAATAAATGGGCAAATTACAGCTCTGTGCTTGCAAGCAGCCTGGCTGTTACCGTGCCAGTGAGGGTCAGTGGCAGACTTTGGATGTTTCTGCTAAAATTAACAGAAGGAAGTAACTTTCATAGTTGCCTTGTTTTTCTATGCTTAGCATTAAGAGCTTAAAAAAGACAACTCCGACTGTTTTGTGTCATGTGCCTCAACTTGCTGCTTAAAAACTTCAAACTACAGTTTTATGGAAATTGCTGTGTTGACCTTCCACTGGGGCATGTCCACTGGTATTTTTTTTTCCTCCTATTATGTATCTTGTTGAAGAATAATTCCTCCATATCTCATGATGCCTTTTAGGCAAGTGAACACCAAAGGGATTATTTCTATTCGGATAAGACAAAAAATAAATGTATCAGTTGTTTGTCTTAATAAATTTTTACGTATATGTATATATGATGGAAATTGCATATACAAAAAAAGTAGTATAGTGGAAATCAAATGGTTTTTTGCTTTTAAATCTAGTGGTTGGTATTAAAGGGTTAATGTCACTAGCTAGAATGGTTGTTCCTCCACATAATGTCATTAGGACGTCTCAGTCCTGACCTCATGTGCCCCTACTGTATTGGCGCTCTTTCTGTCTTAATCAAGACTGTTAATCATGACACACTGAATGGCTGTTTTATGATGCTAACAAGTATGTCCCCAAAATCAGCGCTATGCTACCAAAAACTAGTGTTTATATCTCCCTTTTCAAGAGTCGGGCATCGGGACTGACAATGAACTGCACTCTTTTTATTACTATGTTTCTAGTAAATTTGGCAGGCAGTTGCTTCAAATTCTTCTTAATTATAACAACAATGCTAGTCCAAAATACCTGCAGTCGGAAGCATCTTTTGCTTTGTTGAAGTTGAAAGATGGGCAACATGGCATAGCTCTCAGTTCTTACATGTATATGATCTTGGCATTTTTACGTATTCAAAAAGAGATACAAAATAAGGCAGAGGCTTAGCTGCATAATCGGATAACAGATCTGTCTTTATCTTTGGGAGAAAGGATCTCTCTTCTGTTCTATTGGATATTTTCAACATATATTGCAAAAAATAAAAACCCTTGAAAGTTGTGTGCATGTATGTGTGTGCATGCCTGTGTAATACACAACGTAAATATTCTAAGAATCCATTGTTGAAAAACTAGCTTTGACATTGGAAAGAGAAATAATCTAATCCAGGATTCTGTTTCTTTGGCTGGATGAGTCCCTCAGTTCACATGTCTTTACGTTCATTCATCTTTTGGTTTAGGGAATAGAAGGAGAACTATAGTTACATTTACTTTGCATGTTTATTAGAGTTACTACAACATTAATAGTAGTTCAGTAGTTGATTTCAAATTTTCTCCTTCCCCTCAGTATTTGGAACAAGTTGCTGAGAGCGAGAACTGTTTTATTGTAACATAGGCATCCTGTTAATTCAGGAAACAGACCTAGGAGTTCAAACAGATACGTCATCAGGGCAGAATAATGACTTGGATTCTTTTGTTTTTCCCAGTTAAATATCACCATGTTGGTAAGCTGCTGAAGGAAGGGGAGGAACCCACTGTATACTCCGATGAAGAAGAAAAAGATGCGCGGGATGCAAAGAAAGACTAGAGAGTGCAGTGAGGAACAATCTATTTTTGAATCGTAATGGGTCCTTTGTAACATTCCACTTCTGTTTTACAAGTTCCAACAGCAGCGATGCTTACAAAAGGTCCAGAGTTAGAGTGAATTCTTTATTTTCAAAGGTTTCCTTTTACCACAACACGGTGGTAAACTACTAAAGGTGAAAGATCTGTCTTCCTTTAAACCTGCATAATCTGAAGTATGCACAAAAAATGCCTGTGCTAAAGTAAACTGCAGTTTTGGCAATAAAGGACTATTACTGTTTTTCTTCGATCACCATTTAGTGCAGAGTAGGTTGAAATCCAGTTTTTCATTAACAACCTAGCACTGTGGACACAAGCACAAGAGTAACTTCACATATGCAACACAAATTCCACTAAATCTTGTTTTGTGTCAGCTTCTGCGGGATCTGGGCCTTGGTTGTAATTCCTTTAGAAAAGGGACTATATTTTATTTGTCCATGAAACATCACACTCATTTGTGGTGCAATGTAATCCAATAAGATAATTTGGTTTTTAAGGAGTTTCATAGAGGCTTACAGATGAGACACTAACTGCTTTAAGAAAATATAAGAATTTTTGAGGGGTTAAATCACTTTTAGATACTTACAAAATTAATAAGGACTGATGAATACTTGGTGTATTCAGTCATGCATAATTATGCATGGATTAATATTCTTTGTTTACTTTTAAAGCACATCTGAAATATTACAAAGGTTTAGATACCGAGTGTAACTAGGCATAAAACC
The DNA here is from genome assembly GCF_001431845.1 of Calidris pugnax. Taxonomy (NCBI): domain Eukaryota; kingdom Metazoa; phylum Chordata; class Aves; order Charadriiformes; family Scolopacidae; genus Calidris; species Calidris pugnax. The sequence continues at coordinate 8,784,521 of NW_015090995.1, forward strand.
AGGTACACAATGAAGTGTGGCTCCACTGGACTACTATTCATTCACTTTTCCTCTTAGTAAAACTCTTCTGTGAATTTTAATGAAGTTATATTAAACGAGGAAGATCATCTGCTATTGATTCCTAGGCCTAAAAAAGACATTGCTGGTATGGCATGATTAACAAATGCAGCTTTAACCAGCAGGAAAATGTTTCTGGTCAATGTAACTTCTACAAGTTTCCTGTACAAAATAAAATAATGTGGTGTAAGCCGTTTCTGTGTTGAGGCCTTTGTTGCTTTGGAATGTTGCCATTAAACGAAACGGCACAATCTCATTCATAACCAGCAATGCTATGCCTGGGGCACCTGACCTTTGAATTGTTTTTTACTTATTTGCTCTCTTAGCTCACATCTATGCTTAATTACTAGATTTGTTCCAACTATGTAAGCTAGTCTCCTACCAGAGGGGGCTGGGTAAATGGATTTGACCAAGGAAAAATGTAAATGTGCTCCTTTGTCATCCAAAATAACTTCTGCAAAACTTTGTCAGAACTTCCAAGGAGATAACTAATGATTTGCTGGTCACTTGTAAACGTGTTTCTTGTCCAGGTGATTCTCCTTGGGTGCCTGTCTGGTGTAGTTCCCTGTACTTTGTTTCTCTGGTTCAGCCGAGTGGTTTCAATTTGGCAACACGACCAAAATGATGAACCGAGTCCTGAGTGGGAAGGTGTAGATGAGGCAAAACTGATCGGAAGTAAAAGTGCATTGCACAACAGCAGCTTTCCTAAACAAGTTGACACAACATGTTAAAGTGCCTGAGACCATCTGTGGTGGAGAACCAATGACTTTCCCTCAGTCCCAACACTGTCATGGTATTTTCTTTTGGTTCCAGTGGGCCCTCAAATGAAGAGTGCGGTTGTTTGAGCCAGATAGTTCGTAAAGTGGTACTGTATGAACTACCTAATGAAGGTCTAGAGACACATGTTAATCTTGTCACGACCTTTGTGTTGCTATTTTATTTTTAGAGACATTTATACTCTTTGCAAACTACTACTAATGGTTTACCTCAAATCAGAAATGTGCTTTTTTATTTGTTTAAGGCAGAAAATAAAATACTCTTGCATAATGGTGATGTTTGTTTTTATTTACTGCAATTAAATGTGATACTTAATCCTCCCCCAGTGTTTCCAGTTTTATATTGTCTTTCTGCAATACCTTACATTATCCAACAGAATATATCTTCTAGCTGAACGCCTGTAAGCACAGCTTTGTAGTATAACAGGATATTAAATATAGAACATGTTCATGTTGTATAATATGCTTTGCCATTGTAAAAACAGAGTTAGGCATAAAAAGGCACGAGTAATTGTGAAAACTGAGCAAGAGCTGGAGCTTGGGAAGGCTGTCGTGTAGTAGAACTAGGCTGGGCTATAACCTACCCTTCAGTGAACCCAATCACCTGACTCTTAAGTTAATTCATAACATATCCTGAGGAACTAACGCTATGTTAAATATCAATCTACATATTATAACATGATGCATCACAAAGAATAATAAATAAAAACTACCCAAAAAACTTGCAGTAACACAAAGCAAAGCTTAATGTTAAGCATCTGTGCCTCTTGGGAAGGAAGTACTACTCGGTAAGACTGCTTTTTCAGAGAAAACAAAGAGAATTTATTGTGAAAGGGGAAGAAGTGAGCCACAAAAGCAGTGGTTTCATGAAGCAGCAGGCATGGATTTTATTTTATTCTAAAGCGCTGGAGAAAACGGATGAGTTTTGGCTTCTTTTTTACTTGCAACTTGATCCCTTCTGTCAAGAGTGACTGGCCACAGTGACTAAGCCAAAAGAACCACGCCAGGTACCTTAACAGATTGTACATTAACCAAGTAGGACACGATGGCCAACCAAGAGCAGAGACTGTCAGTGATCTCCCTCAGCTGAAGTGTCTGAACACCCATTGCTTGTGTGTGTCACCGAGGTGTGCGTGAAGAGCTCTAGGGCAAATCAAAACAATTGAGTAGCATCTCATTTCCAACCAGTTCTGGCACGCTGTCAGCTGCTTTGTGCAATTCAGGTATTCTTTTGTCCAGACTCTACCTGCTCTTAATCATCTTTATTAGCTCTTCATGCTGTTTCAGTGAAAAAAAAAAAAAAGTTCAGTAATGAATGCTTATGTCAAGAGTTATGTAAAGGGCTTTACAAAAGGCGAGGTGTTTCTATGCATTGCCTGGAATCTCTGGATTAAGAAGAAAGGGCTTTATATCATAATTGCTGTATTCTTGTATTTCAAGCAGATGGACTGATATAATACTGGGTATTGTGTATTTCTGCTTTAAAAACAGCCTGTAGGATTTCAACTTCAGCATTCTGCACAGGGTACAACCAAGCGGCCACGTATTTCAAATAACAAGCTTAGTTCAGCCAGTGCCCCTGAGAAGACTTTCTGTTCTCACTAGCTCTGTTACCAGGCATTTTCATTAGTTTTGCACTAACTTCAGATTTGATTGCAAGATCTGCAGTCTCAGGGCCCTACTTCATACGTGTCAGAATAAACAGAGTTTCCATAAAAAAACCCCAACCTCTTGAAACACCACCCGAGTGCAACAGCACACACCAGGCTCAAACTAAAAGGTGTGAGGTTATTCCAGCAAGGTTACACGTTCCCATTGCTGAACTATAAAAATGCTGCTTTTAATGCATCTTTTCACCTACTTAATATTTTGATTGTCTAAACATTCTGTAACTTTCATACTTGAGATATAACACTTATTCCTGTAACTATTGGAATTTAATCTACAAAGGTATTTGAAAAGTTCTAAAGCAAACTGTTATGTGTATCTTTAAAGATTAACCTTCAGGATAATAAACAAAATTATACCTAACAGTCCAGTGTGCAAAAGAATGGGGCTCAAATTAAGTGCGTTGATAGGAAAAGGAAGGAACTAATATTAAAACACCTCAAACCAGGTTCTAAATAATGCCACCTGTAAACAAATAGGAAACACAAAAGCTCTGTTTCAGTATTAAGATTACAATGGTGTCTCGCATTTTAAGTGCACACATATTTTATTTACTAACAATCTTTTAGATGGAATAAGGACTTGGAGATAAAGGGTTTCTTTTCTCAGTTTCAATCAATATAGGTGAATGCAAGAAGCAATTACAGAACTGCTGTATTTATTTGTTACTGAATATTGTGACAACACGTTGATAAAACACTGGACATTTACACCCAAGGAAATCTTTAGTTCCTGTTCCCCCAGATTAACAAAAAGAAATACTTCCTCACCTGTAACTGAAAGGCCTGTCTCATGAGAAATGGGTAATTATGGACAAGAACGGTCTCTAGATTGACAGAGGAGGAAGTTTTGCCATTTTTAATCTGCAAATATTGCATAGAGAAAAAACACCCTTGGTATGTCATATCAGTGCAACTGAAACATTTTACATGGTCAACAAATACAATGTTGATCTTCATTATAACTATAAAATTCTAAAAAAGAAGACTTATGAGGGGCATAAAGGTTCTCCAAAATAGTCAGAAAATATTTGTCAAGAAAATAAGATATTTTTAGATAGAAGTAATAGATCAACAGTACTTTGAGTAGCAACCATTTGTCATTCATGACCCTGAAAAGGCACTCATCATCTGAATGTGGGAACAGAGAAGATTGATAAGACCTGGCTTAGAAGCCTGTAGGAATCGCCATTATTAAACATTGGGGAGAAACCTATCTACCATCAACAATTACAATTATTTTTTTTTAATTACTATTTATTAGAGCAGAAGTTACAAACATGGGTAAGATTCTATGTAATGAAGGCAACATCATCACATAAACTTAGTATATTGACATGTAATAAATAAAGCGTACTAAAATGAAAGCTGAAATAATTAGTGTATTGAACTTAGAATTGCTCCTCTATATCTTGCTAAGGGACTTTGTCCAAAAGCAATTGTTGCTGTCTTCTAAATATAGGCAGCTGAATAAATATGGATATAACTCAAGCTTCTAGACTGCGTTTTCACATTTTTACCTACATGCAACACAAATCTGACAACATTTGACAATTCCTCTGGAAATTGTTTGTAAGAAAACCCATACTAAGTAGCTATCTCACTGCATGTGAGCACTGCAAAGAGCACATTTTGAAATCATGTGATCTGATTTTCAGCCTGCATATATATATGTGGGGACTGTCAATATGCTGACAAGCACTGCCTTTTCACCACCTAACATTCAGAGCTCTGCTCAGACAATCATTCAAGTTCCTGGAAGTGCTATATCCATTTCACAAGTTCAGTGAAATCCATCCTCCCAAAGACCAGCATGTTTTCAGAAACACCTCTACCAATGTAAATAGAAAACAAACATTTTTACAGTGTGGGTTTTACAGGAGATGGGATTTTTTTCCATATTTGGAAACCTATTACTTCACACAATTGAGTATAAATAATCCACACACCTTCCAGTCCCATCATTTTTACAATCTGATTGAGGAGGCACTTCATATGCTTGCTCTAGGATTTACATAGCTAAGTTTTTTTTCCAATGACTCATTATTACTAATACTGTAACTTTGATTATTTACATGGTTCCCTACCTTAAATCACAATATAACACTTTGAGATCTCAATCTGTACTTTTCCAGTTCTTAGCAACTGGTCCATGAAAGTTTGTCTAGCCCTGGAGAAAGTTTTGGTCCTCTGTAATCCAAAAGGCAAACACAGATTCTGGTTTTGTGGCTCACTACATCAGTTAGATATTCTAGCCAAAGGAATTACCTAAGCAAAAGAAAACCCCAGTATTTCATATACCTTCTAATGGCCAAAGGGCTTTCTTCTCCCACTTCTATATAAAAACTTAAAAGCCATTACATAGCAGCTGTTCAGCATCCTCTTCTGGGCTCTGCTCCACAGAAAGTATCTGGGCAGGGGTTTGTCTGAATTATCTCAAGAGGAAAAAGAGGGCATCCTCTGACATCTGCATCCATCTCTCTTCTCAAGATTAATTTCCTCTCGTCTCCTGTAGATAAGTACATGAAAAAGTTACTTGAAAGGAGTTTGTTGGGGAGGGAGGGAGGGAAAGGGTATGGGGAGGCAGCTGTTAAGGTACCCGCCAACAAACTGCAATCATGCTAAACTGTGAAAGGGCTGTAACAACAGCCAGAAACGTAGCAATCCTGTTCAGAGATCAGATGACTACCTGTATATAAATTTACTAACTTCAGACAGTACCTCCCACCCAGATGTACCACATACTGAGTTGCCTAACAACGTTTTAGTTTTCTAAAGCATGTTGAGTTGTTAGCATGCATGTTGTTTCTGACAGAACAACCACCTATCTGCTAATGCCCATGATAGATGCTTTGCTATACAATAAAGCAGACAAATACTGCTCTTCAACTGCAGCCGTGCATCGTGGTTTTGAGCTAAACTGAACAAACCTTCAACTGCATAGAAGTCACACTCTTTTTTTATGCCATGTTTATACTTCTTAAAAACACTTACCATTCATCACTGTAAGCACTGCGGCAACTAACCTCATCTTAGTTCTGGTGTCCCCCTTTCTCACCTGTCCTCTGGAGGGTCTCCTGAAGTGGTGAGCCACCATGAGGGGTAACATCTGGTGTTGCCATAGCGGTGTGAAGTGTCTTTAATTTCACTTTGTTGTGGAGCATTTTCTTACATTTTCTTTGTATCTTTCTGAGTGACTCCAGCTGCACACAAGTGTCCGTCTCTGAAAAGCCACATTCATCAGATAAAAGATTAGAAGAAAGCTTTTTTCGTTTTTTCTTCATTTTGTGAGCATCTCTCTCCTCTTCTCTGGATTGTCTCTCACTTTTCTGTCCTTCACATCTTAATTTACTACTAGACCTCTTGCATGACTTTTTAAGCTTATGTTCACACTGCCTTCCAAAGCCCTCGTAGACAGAATTCGAGCAGAAGCTACATTTGCTGCTTGCCTTCTCTTGACCTTCCAGAGTTACATTTTCAAGATAAACCAGTAATTGTCTTTCCCTGGCTCTGGCAGGCAAGCACCCTTTATTATAATTGGTGTAAATTTCTTCACACCTTCTTTCTGTTCTCTTCATTAAGCTGCTACGTGCCTCTCTAGAGTACTTGGAATCACTGATGTCTTCCAACAAATCCTTTAATCTGCAAGCAGACCTACGTGCCTTGAGCGCTACGGTACTTTCATCACTACCATCTTCTTGTTTGAATTCCTTGTCATGACTAACAGCAGTGCAATCCAATGAATGATTCAGTCCAGCAAGTGGTAACTTATCAGAAGTCAGTGAGTGATTCCCCTGCACTTGCAACTTTTTTGCAAACCTACCCCCCTGGGTCCTGTTTTCTAACAGCGTATCTGTTGACTCAAGTTCCCCAACAGTGATCACCAGTCTACAGTTATTGTCGTGATTACAGTTTTTCTTGGTGAGGTTTTGTACAGGACTCACTCCTCTGAAGTGCTGTACGTGTTTGCCACTCAAGCTGATGTCAATATCACTATCCTCATCAGACACCACTCTCTTCCACCAGCGCTCATGTGCAGTGGTTTTTGGCTCTGGGCAAACACGTGCATAGCCTGGTGTCTGATAGTAGTTTAGTAAATAATGGATGAACTCATCAGTCTCATAAACCTTTGGCTTTTTGCAACCTTCTTCATCAGACACTGTCTGTGTGTGAACTACATCCAGGGCTGGGTTGTCCCTTCCATCGAGAGATTTGATGACCCTGCCGTCCTGTGTAACGGTGATCAGTAAAGGTCCACAGCCAAAGGGGTTGCTGGTGTCTCTGCCGGGCAGCGCATCAGAACTCGGGGCTGGAGAGGGATCGTTTACAATCGTCCTGACTATATGGCAAGTAGATGCATGGAGGTTACTCACATCTCCTTCCTCACTACGTATCCTGCCACCTTTTTGGGTTTGCGGGCACTTAAACTCCTCCTTATGTTCCACGTCTTTGTGTGTATAAATATAGGAGTTAACTAGCTCCTGATGTATGTCTTTTAACGCTGTTTCAGAAAAGGAATCATCCTTCCTTACGCCCAATGAAGGATCCACTTTTTGACTTGCCAACTGTGCAAAATCCTTCAAATAAAAAAAAAAATTCAGGAAAGTGATTATGCACATTTATTGTTATAGAATGCTAAACTGCAAACTCATGAGCGAGCAGTCCCACAGACAGAAAAGTTATACAGGCGAGGGATAACTTTGGCTTAGTTCAGAGCTCGACCATACAATCTCACTATTCCCAAGTTAGTACTACAGGTATTTTCTCATCTCAGAAAGTTGCATTCTCAATTAAATAAGAAAGTGGACCTTTCAACTAATTCATCTGACTGCAACTGCATAATATTTATTCTTTCTTTGATCACAGAATCACAACAGCTAGAATTGCGTGCAATGGTAAAATTACTACACTTTTATAGACTGAATATTTTATTTAGAATAAATTGCTTCATTATACATTGGTTGTATTTGGACTCATTTAAAACAATCTAAAGCTTTCCAAGTGGTGAAACCAAGAAAATAGAAGTTTATTAAACACATCACCTTCATAACTAAGAAGGCAGTGTCAGATGTTATGGGACAGATGCCATGCAGAATGGCAAGGGTCTGACTTCAACTCTTAGGAAATTACAGTCTTTTGGAAATCTTACTCATCAAGGATTGGGGAAAACATACACTTGTTAAAAGCTTCAAGCACATTTTCATGTAGCAAATACTGAAGACAAAGCCATGTTGGCCGTCCTGAGAAATGAAACCCCCCATTTTCATTTAAAACTTCTGTTTTAACCCAAAGCACTAAAATAAACCTCCAAACACTGATGAGTGTGCAAAACACTCAAATTTTTATCACTCCTCTGCTGACTTTCACAACACATTAGCTGAATCAAACTGAAATAAAACTGATAGCTTAGTGTTGGCCACAAAAGGGAGGCTACTAGAAACGCAACATTTAATTGTCTCCTGCAGACCTGAGGCCAAAACAAGCAGAGATAGCATCATTTCTGTCCCCACCCTGAAACTCCTCATTTGCATTGCTGGACCAAATCTAACAGAGCCTGTACAGCCCTTCCAGCCCTATTTCTACTCAGTAATGACAAGGCCTCAAACAAGCATCAAAGGCAAAGTTTCTGGGGGGAAATGTGCTACCTTTGCTCCCAGGGCAAGATGAGAGCCCACTGTCACAAGATTTAGACCTCAGGCCTCTTCAGTATTGGGTCAACGCCAAGGCATTCTTCTGACAGCATCAAGACATCAAATGTCTAGTGAATTATTCAGGCTTGAATAAATACCCTTTGAAACTTAAAATATGTTTTAAAATAGTCTTACTTTCACACGGTTTAACAGGACTGTAAGCAGTCTGACAGACTCCACTCTTCTCTGAGCTAGCAGGGATTTCCTTTCTTCCCATTCAGGCATATTCTCTGGCCACTGCTGCTCTTCAGCTGGTACCTTCCGCTGCTTTGGGGGATGTTTCTCATCTCCATCTATCTGCCTCTCTTCTCTCCTCTCCAGCTTAGCTTTCTTTTTTCTCTCTTGAACTTCTTTCCATCACCACGTCTTTTTCTAGGTAATTATCAATATGGGACAATTTAGATGACACTTGTTTGACATTTTGAGTCCTGGAGAATTGGATGCAACTCTTTGAAATGCTAATAAGAAGCAACCAGTCACCAAGAATCTGCATGTGGCTAACAAGAAATCTTGTTTGTTAGAATAACGTTTAAAAGAAAAAACATGGCACAGAGATGACGTGTATCCAAGTGACACACACGTTTAGAAAGTTCTTTCTCTCTTCCAGTGTTCTGTATTCCAGGGTTTTCAAAGAGCCACATCATCATTTGTCTCCAAAGACGCAATTAGAGACTGATTATTTGGATCTAATTCTTAAGTTACCAAATCTCCCTACAGATTAGCATGAGGGTCCCACTGAAGAGATACTGCAACACTATTTCCACTGTTCTAAAAAATTAAAGTTGAAGCTGTGTGCTGGTTTTGGCTGGGTTAGAATTAATTTTCTTCACAGTAGCTAGTCTGGGACTATGGATTGGATTAGTGCTGAAAACAGTGTTGATGATACAGGTATGTTTTCATTACTGCTGAGCAGTGCTCACACGCGGTCAAAGCCTTTTCTGCTCCTCACACCATCCCACCAGTGAGGGCTGGGGGCACACAAGGAGTTGGGAGGGGACACAGCTGGGACAGCTGACCCCAACTGACCAAAGGGATATTCCATGCCATATGACATCGTACTCAGCAATAAAAGCTGGGGATGTTCAGAATGATGGCATTTGTCTTCCCAAGTCACTGTTAGGTGTGGTGGAGCCCTGCTTTCCTGGGGACACCTGCCTGCCCATGGGAAGTGGCAAATGAATTCCTTGCTTTGCTTGCGCTCATGGCTTTTGCTTTACCTATTAAGTAAGTATATTTACTTTAAAGTGTTCAAAAGTTGTGATTTTTTTTTTAAAGTGTTTGAGTAAGAAGGTATTGATGATGGAAGCATAGCAGTGTTTTCAGAGTCCTAGTGTTAGAGTTGCTATGCTCCGCATGCTAAATGTTGGGTTGTGGTTTGTTTTTTTTTTTTAAGATATTAAGGTGTGTAACATAATTACTAGTGACAGTTTAGGACACTATCTACAGAATTAAAACTTCAATATACTACTATTACTTGTATACAAAATTTAAGAGCACTGCCCTAAAGATAACAACAATGAAAAACAACATGTAAAAAGGGATAGTGGGAAAGGCGGAAAAGTGTTCATCTCTAGCTTTGGACCTTCCAGTCTAGTGGGAGGCACCTAAAAATGTACGTCACACTAATTTTACTTCAGGGCATAAAGACATTAATTTTTGATGTTGCAGCATAGAGCACTACAAAACACCCACATGCAAGATCTTAAGCAATCAAGCCTCAGAACAATCTGAGAGCAACAGCTCTCTATTTTCACTCCGGGCCCACACAATCAGAGCATAATCCAGTCTGAAAGGGACGTCAGCATGTCTTTAGTCCAACCTTTCTCATTACCCACACACACCCCTCCACCTGATGCCTTACACACAGAATTAACATGATGCTTTTCTTTCTGACAGTAACACATAGATTAAAAACTACATAGTACTGCTTCAAGTTCTCTGACTCCTGTTTCTTCAAAGCCTGTATTTTTACATTAGCTACTCTTCCTGGATTTTACTTGGTATGAAGTAGAGTAACAAATCTCAAGAAAATGGGACATCCTCTAAAAATACACTCTCACCTTTCAACCCTCTCTCTTCCCCCTCCCCCCCTTTTTTGATCGTGCTCCTGTTCTTGCAGCTTTAGTCCTTCCAGGCTTCTCTTTCTTATGGCTCCTTCACTAAAATGACCGGTTGTGTCAAAAGTCACCTGTCATGGAAGAAGCAGAATCAGACTTAGCAGCCCAGTTTGCCCTGTATTTATACAAACACAGACAACCTGCTCAGAAAACGAGAGACCCCAGATGTCTACCACATATTACCACACTTGTGAGAATGTCTCTCTCTACCCCAGCATTCTAGAATATCTCTTCTGAAGTTCCCACTGGGTTGTCAGTCAAGCTCAAACATCCCACTCCCAAACATCTCCTGCTGTGACGTCAGGGGCTCACAATCTGACATTGTACCTTTGGCCAAACCCGTTCCTGGCATGCTCCTCTGGGGACTCAAAGTTCAGTATGTTCAGCAGAGCATTCCTAGCTGCAGGATTTGTGCAGTTCTGCCAAAACTAGAGTTGACTGACTCTCAGAGCAACATCTTTTGGATCAAATGCTTGCTTGCTTAAAAATTGATGAATTCTGTTGATGCGTGCTGCCTTTAAACAGCTTCAAATGCCCAGATGTGAGTACATTAAAAGAAACCACTCAAGCAAATTGCATCAAGGTCTACCTACACTGCAAAAAATAAGACAAAGTGTTATTTCCAGCACAGATGTATATTTTACAGTCACAGTTTAGAAATTACCTGCTGGAAGAAATATCAAAATGGGGTACATCCTAATAAGTACTTACATAGCTGAATTTAAGCTTAGAGATTGCAAGTGTTCTTTTGGCTGGGGGCACACAAGGAGTTGGGAGGGGACACAGCTGGGACAGCTGACCCCAACTGACCAAAGGGATATTCCATGCCATATGACATCGTACTCAGCAATAAAAGCTGGGGATGTTCAGAATGATGGCATTTGTCTTCCCAAGTCACTGTTAGGTGTGGTGGAGCCCTGCTTTCCTGGGGACACCTGCCTGCCCATGGGAAGTGGCAAATGAATTCCTTGCTTTGCTTGCGCTCATGGCTTTTGCTTTACCTATTAAGTAAGTATATTTACTTTAAAGTGTTCAAAAGTTGTGATTTTTTTTTTAAAGTGTTTGAGTAAGAAGGTATTGATGATGGAAGCATAGCAGTGTTTTCAGAGTCCTAGTGTTAGAGTTGCTATGCTCCGCATGCTAAATGTTGGGTTGTGGTTTGTTTTTTTTTTTTAAGATATTAAGGTGTGTAACATAATTACTAGTGACAGTTTAGGACACTATCTACAGAATTAAAACTTCAATATACTACTATTACTTGTATACAAAATTTAAGAGCACTGCCCTAAAGATAACAACAATGAAAAACAACATGTAAAAAGGGATAGTGGGAAAGGCGGAAAAGTGTTCATCTCTAGCTTTGGACCTTCCAGTCTAGTGGGAGGCACCTAAAAATGTACGTCACACTAATTTTACTTCAGGGCATAAAGACATTAATTTTTGATGTTGCAGCATAGAGCACTACAAAACACCCACATGCAAGATCTTAAGCAATCAAGCCTCAGAACAATCTGAGAGCAACAGCTCTCTATTTTCACTCCGGGCCCACACAATCAGAGCATAATCCAGTCTGAAAGGGACGTCAGCATGTCTTTAGTCCAACCTTTCTCATTACCCACACACACCCCTCCACCTGATGCCTTACACACAGAATTAACATGATGCTTTTCTTTCTGACAGTAACACATAGATTAAAAACTACATAGTACTGCTTCAAGTTCTCTGACTCCTGTTTCTTCAAAGCCTGTATTTTTACATTAGCTACTCTTCCTGGATTTTACTTGGTATGAAGTAGAGTAACAAATCTCAAGAAAATGGGACATCCTCTAAAAATACACTCTCACCTTTCAACCCTCTCTCTTCCCCCTCCCCCCCTTTTTTGATCGTGCTCCTGTTCTTGCAGCTTTAGTCCTTCCAGGCTTCTCTTTCTTATGGCTCCTTCACTAAAATGACCGGTTGTGTCAAAAGTCACCTGTCATGGAAGAAGCAGAATCAGACTTAGCAGCCCAGTTTGCCCTGTATTTATACAAACACAGACAACCTGCTCAGAAAACGAGAGACCCCAGATGTCTACCACATATTACCACACTTGTGAGAATGTCTCTCTCTACCCCAGCATTCTAGAATATCTCTTCTGAAGTTCCCACTGGGTTGTCAGTCAAGCTCAAACATCCCACTCCCAAACATCTCCTGCTGTGACGTCAGGGGCTCACAATCTGACATTGTACCTTTGGCCAAACCCGTTCCTGGCATGCTCCTCTGGGGACTCAAAGTTCAGTATGTTCAGCAGAGCATTCCTAGCTGCAGGATTTGTGCAGTTCTGCCAAAACTAGAGTTGACTGACTCTCAGAGCAACATCTTTTGGATCAAATGCTTGCTTGCTTAAAAATTGATGAATTCTGTTGATGCGTGCTGCCTTTAAACAGCTTCAAATGCCCAGATGTGAGTACATTAAAAGAAACCACTCAAGCAAATTGCATCAAGGTCTACCTACACTGCAAAAAATAAGACAAAGTGTTATTTCCAGCACAGATGTATATTTTACAGTCACAGTTTAGAAATTACCTGCTGGAAGAAATATCAAAATGGGGTACATCCTAATAAGTACTTACATAGCTGAATTTAAGCTTAGAGATTGCAAGTGTTCTTTTACAATGCCACACTAAGCATGGCACTTAAATGGGTGGTGGAGATAAATACACAGAGAGAACTGCAGTTGTGCCACATAAAAGCTTCCACTGAAGCAACATCCAAAAAAGTATCTAAGATGGTTGTCACAGGTTAAAATCTATATTGCCATTACCTGAGGAATGCCTGTTTGCCTTCAGTCTATAGGGGAAGACAAGTGCAGTGCAAGAAGCTGTCTGGTAAAGAGGGTGACTATTCAGAAAGATGAAGTAAAGAAATACAGATATACTGAAGGAAAAGCTGGTGTAATTTAAAAAAACAAAGCAAAACACAAAACCAAATGGGAATCTCTGGAACCAGCAGCTACAGCACTGAATTGCTCCTGTTAAAGAACTGCTGCCAAATGCACTCAGAATTAACCACAACTTTGTCAGACAAGGCTGATTATCTCACAATTAATCTGTGAATACAGCTGTGTATATACACAGACACACCTTCTGTAGCTCATGTAAGCAAAGCAGATACACCCAAAGTATTTACTACAAAACCAAAAGAGCAAGTAGTCTCTAGAATCCTTTCTGCCAACCGTGCATCAAGAGCTTCCTAAAGCTCCCTATAATCTTAGTATCAACTATGCTTTTTTCATCACACTAAGATTTGAGATGCAGCTGGTTAAAACACCCAGGACACTGCCATTGAAACCTTTAGGGACACAAAGCCTGAAGAACAGCTGGTGTACCCAAACATTTGTTCTATTTTCCAAGTACATCTTCTATTAAACCAGCTGATACTATGCTGCCCTTGCAAATCTTCTTCGCTTACATCCTTACACCATCATGGCTGCAACTGTATTTCTACTAGCAGTAAAACACCCAGAAGTAAGCCCAAAAGTCTCATTATAGAGCTGAGTAAGCTATAGTAGTCTGCCAGTGCAGACCATTACCCTTGCTCTTCCCCACTCTTCTTCATAGCCAGGAGCTCTTCAAGCATCAGAAATGTATTTCTCATCACATAACTGGGTACAAAGCACAGAATTATTCACTGGTTGATCCACTGGCTTGCTGCTCAGCAGCACAGCCCTTTGAAATCAACCCTGACATATTAATAAGCTGTTATCTTTAGGTTTTAACTGCTCCAACTGACAAATCACAAGGAATCTGACATTCAACCCCTTTACCAAATTATCATTTCCTTTTAGCCATTCTGTCACGGTTATAACATTAGGAACACATCTGCCCTTGCAACTAGGGTTTAGTACGATAACTGCAGGCTGAACTGTCCTTTGCTAGCTGCATGCCTTTCTTCTGGGATCACGTGTTTTGATGACCCTGATAGATGCTCCAAATTAAAAGAAGGTGTATAAACATATAAAAAGGAACCAAGATACTGACCTGGGACTCTACAGATCTGTGACCAATTCCCAGCTCTGCTGAGGAATTCTTGTGAAACTCAGCAACTTCCTACATCTCAGGGGCCTAAAATAATACAGAATTTTAGAACAGATTCAAGCTGATCAGGACCACAACAGGCTATTGGATCACTTACTCTGGCTTGTGCTAACTGTATTCGGCTGCGGCACCTCTTCCAGGAAGGCACCTGGCTCTGCTTTGGAAACAGGACGATACAGAAACCTGCCACTTCCCACAGTCAGTTTGTTCCATTTGAACACACTCACTTGCCATTTGAAACAGAAACCACTTCCAGATGTTGCTTTTTCTTAAGCCTTCCTCTACTAGGTGCACATCCTTTTAGCACCTAGGTGGGTTTGTGGGCTTTGATTGTTTTTATTCCCCCCCCCCCCCCCCTACACACTACAAACACGGTCCCTCCCTCGCTTTTTTTT
>NW_015090995.1:8799387-8800015 GCF_001431845.1 Calidris pugnax
TCCAGGTGCCTCTCAGTCGTTTTTTCTTATATAAAACACACAGCTTGAGCTCTTTGAGAGCTCTCTCTCTCAGTCTCTCATTGTGAAGCACTTTCTCCTGCCCTCGAGCAGTTTTTATTGCAATATTCTAATGCTCTCCAATGTAAAACACATGAATCCCACAGCCACACGCCACATCCATCTGGCCAGCGCCATTCACCGCGAACCGACTCCTTTAAGCCTACTTTCCACCACCGACCACTTCGAAGGAGCCCCGCGGCCCGGGCCCAGCCGCCGCCCGCCTGCCGCCCACCCCTCCCCCGGCGCCCGGAGGAGGCGGCAGGGCCCGAGCCGCTCTCCCGCCCCGGCTGCGGGGCAGCCGCCACCCCAGATCCCGCTCCGGGCCCCCGGAGCGCCTCTGCGGCCTCTCCACGGAGCCCCCCGGGCCCAGCGACCCGCGGCGCCCACCGCCCGGGCCGGGGGAGGAGGCGAGGGGACGATGCTCCTCCGGCCGAGCCCGCCCCGGCGGCCGGAGGAGAGGGGAGGGCCGGCACCCCCAGAGCCGAGCCCGACACCCGCCAGCCCGTCCCGGCAGGGCCCCAATGGAGCTGCCGGGAAACGCTTCATCCCCCGGTGCCCCGGCGGGCGC
>NW_015090995.1:8800101-8805500 GCF_001431845.1 Calidris pugnax
GCTCGGCACCGCCCGCTCCTCCCGCATCCCGGAGCCGGGCCCGGCTGCCCGCCTCTACCCCGGGCCTGGGGGGCGCCGCGCCCAGGGGGGCCATTTTGTGGCGGCCAGAGGCCGGTGGGGAAGGGTGGCCCGCGGCGGCGCGGCTGTGCCGTTTTGGGGGATTTCACGCCAGTTTTTGAGGAACGATTGAGCATTGAACTTGCGCCCGCAGCCCGGAAGGCCAACCCCATCCTGGGGGCATCAAAAGCAGCGTGGGCAGCAGGTTGAGGGAGCTGATTCTCCACCTCTGCTCCATCCTGGTGAGGCCCGCCCCCCCCGCAGTGCTGTGTCCAGCTCTGGGGCCCACAACGTGGGAAGGACATGGACCTGTTGGAGCGGGTCAAGAGGAGGCCATGAAGATGCTCAGAGGGCTGGAGCACCTCTGCTGTGAGGACAGGCTGAGAGGGTTGGGGTTGTTCAGCCTGGAGAAGAGAAGGCTCCAGGGAGACCATATAGCAGCCTTGCAGTATCTGAGGGAAGCCTACAGGAGAGATGGGGAGGGACAAGGGCATGTAGTGATAGGGTGAGGGGTAATGGCTTCAAACTAGAAGAGGACAGATTTAGATTAGAAAGATTAGGAAGATTAGGAAGAAAATTTTCACTATGAAGGTGGTGAGGCACTGGGACAGATTGCCCAGAGAAGCTGTGGATGCCCCATCCCTGGAGGTGTTCAAGGCCAGGCTGGATGGGCCTTTGAGCAACCTGGTCTAGTGGAAGGTGTCCCTGCCTGTGGCAGGGGGGTTGAACTAGATGATCTTTAAGGTCCCTTCCAACCCAAGCCATTCTATGATTGGTAAAGCAGGGCCAGACCGAGCCCCAGGGGATGCTGGTGTCTCCCTGAGCTTCTGCTTCCCACCCCGCTCCTCACCCCTGAGAGAGGTGGCACGAGGTCCCTGGCCACCCTGTATGCCCACCCTCAGCTGGTTCCTGCCTGCTGCCAGGCGGCTTCAGCCTGTGGGCATCGTGTATGTGTGTTGTCTTAAAATTCCCCCAAGGGAAAGAGTTACTTCCTTGGCAGTTGCTTTGCTTGGGTGGTGTGAGGGCCAAGCTACAGGGGTGTGCTACAATACCAGGTTCTTCGTCCTGTATCAAGGGTAGCTGATCCACCACTGAGCAATGTACATGTGAGGATTAATGTCAGCTTTTCTCTGTTTTAGCACTACCTTGACCATGTTTAACCAATGGAAACACGATGCTTGTGTTGCTTGGCACCATGTGGCAGTCAGCTCCCCACAGCCGAGCAGCTCCCAAGGCTGTCAGCGCCTCACCAGCATGCTGCTGAAGGTACTGTCCACACTTCCTGGCACTTGGTTGTTCTACCTTTAAGGTCCCCAAAGGAATTCAATTTAGGGCAGCCATTCCCTCAAATATTCCCTTTGGTGTTCAATGGTTTTTTGTCTCTCGCCATCTTCCAAACACAACTGTAAAACATGGTACATTTTATATGCTTTCTCTCCCTTAAAAACAGACACATTATTTCTTCCCTTGTGGGACTACAGTTGTAACCACAATGGGCAATGATCGCAGGACAAACAAAGGGCTAGGGCTACAGGAAGAAGTGTGTGCCAAGCACTTTTCTCAGATGGTTTAATTGCTATGTATGCAATTACAACCTGAGAACTATTGTTACGGGTATATTTAGCATGCCAGTCTATTTCAGTTACACCTTTGTGTGCCAAAAAGCATTTCTGCATTTTCTCACTCTACAACTTGATAGAACAAAGATACTACTTTTACCTGCAAATGTTTCTTGGGTCTGCTTGCCTTTTCCAAAGTTCTTGTTTCTCCTTGTGTTAGGAACTTTTGCTAGCAATCTTATATGCTGACATTGGTTTCTGGTTGTCTTTATCTTAAAAGATAAAATCATGTTTTGAAGGTAGAAGAGGTACTAACACAAACACAAATAGGTAAAAAACTCACCCTCTGCCTCCTGGTTGCAGAAAAAAAAACCAGTTTCATATCTGTAATTAAGCAAATTATATGTAAATACAATTATTTTATATTTCAGGGAAACTGGAAACTGTGGTCTTTTGCAATTGCAGAGTACCCTGCCTACTAGGATCATGCACGTTGCTGGAGCAGTGTGGTGAGTTACTTTCTGAATGAACAGTAAGTTGTATTTCCTCTGGCAAAGGAGACAGCGAAAAATGTTAAGGAAATCACTCTGGCAACGTTCTCATGTTGAAAAGAAGTGCCATGACATATTAATTAAAAGTGCCATATCCAAAGCTGATAAAAGGATGATTCACTTTTACACAGTGAATAATAAAACTATGGAAATTATTGCTACAAAAAATCTGGGAGACTGAGCATCTTGCTTCAGAAGTGGATTTGATGTTTCTAGAGGCAACAAGAAAATACAGAGTTCTTTTACAGATATGGTTTTGACCAGTATTAGCCATCTTGTTTTATGCAAAAGATCTAATGTCTGAGACATTAGAAAGAGATCTGGAGTGGCATAATTATCCCACATCTCCTTCTTGCAGAGTGAGTCCTAGTTACACTATGCAATTTTCTAGGCTTTATCCCATCTGTTACCTGCCGAGATTGGGCAGACCCCTGATTTACTCTACTCTTATAAAAACTTCCTTCTTAAAACTGGATAGCAAGGAAAGGTGAAACCCTGCCTGCACGAGTCACGTGATGCCTTTGAAAAACTGTGCTAAAGAGTGTGTAGAGCCAGCACTTTTGTTTATTCTCGGTTTATTCTCATCCAGCTAAAGTGGATTTGAAAGTCAACCTTAATGCATTGGAGCGCTCACACAGATTGCAACATCATAACCTACTATGTTTCAAATGGGTTTGATTTAAAGCCTGGCAACCAGCGCAGGTGGACAAGCTTTTTCTGAGAGCTTCAGAAATAAGCTATGGAGGAAGATATTTGGAGAAAGCTTGGGGCATGAAGTGTGTTTAAGTATGTGCAAATAAGAGTCATGGCTATGGTTCTGTTTGTGGCTTGGTAATGTCATTCCAGGGACTATGTTTGCACGTTACATATTGCTCGAGTAATTTAAAAGCCCAGATGACTTTCCATATTGTATCCATGACTGTATATTTCCCTACCTTTAGGTTGCACAGTCTATCGGAAAAATCAAACCTCCATCTTGTATTTAATTTTGAAATAGAACACCAAGATCTGTTCCAAGGGACTTAGGAAAATTGCATAGTTTTGTTTCAGAAATAACAATGATACAACCTTGCTTATTGCAGGTGGCTGTCATTGCAGGTTTGACTCACGAAACTAATTTGTGGGCTGCTGAAATACTCTTTCATTAGGTACTGATGGGATACTAGATACTGAGTGAGGAGCAGCTCACGTACACAACCCCTTTCTAGCCAGGAACAACTGAATGATGAGTTGAATACTGCCATCCACTGGCTGTCTGCACAGAAAACTTATTGAACTTGAATTTTTTTACGGGAAAATTAAAAAGTACCTCGTAGTGTTTTCTTTTTTGTTTTTTTTAATATGTTTAACTTCCCTGCCAGGACTTACTGTCAGCCTGTATGATGATAGGTTTAATTACAGCAAGGTTACCTCAGAAAGAAAGAAAAAAAAAAGTTTTTAGTCCAACAGATAAGCTTTGGCTGTAAGGAAAATTAGTTTTCCAGAACATAATCTGTCCAGAACATACATTAGTCTTTCCAGAGGAAATACAGTAATTTATACAGAAAGTCCAGAATACACAATCCTTAATGTAATTCCATTTTATAACATTTCTGACCTATGCCTAGAATACGTATCAATGGCATTAACTCTAGCATGAGCTTTTTATTATAAACACAGAGACTGAAGAAGTTTCTTGGTTGCTTCCTTTTACTAAAGTCTGCTTTACAGCTGACAAAGCCAGCTGGCACCGCGAGTCGCACTCGGTACAGAAAGGCAGGTTTGGGATTAAGTCAGAGGAGTGGGAGTGCGAGGTTCTACTTGTGGCTCAGTCACTGATATCCTGGGTTATCATAGGCCAATCTGCTAATTTTCACTATCGGTCATACGGACAACCCAACTGCTTGCTGGAGTGGGTTTTCCTCCCACCACCAAGGAAAGAATGGACCAAGAGCATGTTGTGCTCTAGGACTCACCAGCAAATGTCCTGGATAGTAGTGGCAACAGAACAACTCAGAGCAGCGCTAAATTTAGAGTTTTTCTAACTTATATGTGGGGATGGCATGGGCAGAAAAGCGGGTTCTTTGACGGCTTTGTTCATTCTGCCTCCCTGATCTCAGAAGTTTTCCATGAGACTTTACATATAAATGTGTCTGAGGAGGACAGTGTTGGAGTAGAATGGAATTTAATTTAGAAAACAACAGCAAGTTCCAACACCATCTTTACTAATAAAAACAGTGTGTGACAGATTTCTGGGCTGTGCCTGATTCTGATGTTAGCCACAACTGTGTTACCCTGAAGCAACTCATTGATAGTGACCAAACTACTTACAGGGTTAAAAACCAAACAAACACAAAAAAAAACCAAAAAAACCAAACCTCAAACCAAGTAACACCAAAAACAATCCAGAACTTGATGTTTTTACTGCAAGGATATCTGAGGCAAATTTCAAAGATGGCATGACTGATTAAAAGGTATGCAGCAATGCAGGGTGATGTCAATGTAGGAATGATTAAAGTATTAACTAGTAGCTACTTTAAAGACAATGTACATTGTTCTTTATTAGCTACAACTATGCAATACAAAGCATAAAGAAACACACAACGATCTCCTAGGAAACAGAAGTTCTGTTCAGAATAGTTCTTACAAAGGACTGATGGCTGTCGAAAGACCCACTTTTTGACTTGCCAACTGTGCAAAATCTTTCAAATAGGAAATCAGGCATATTATTATGCGTGTTTATTTAAAGGCTGCTGAACTGCAGACTCCTAAGCGAGCAGAACCACAGGCAGAGGAGTTACAGGGGGATAAGTTTGGGTTAGTTCAGAGCTCGGCCATACAACCGCACTGTTCCCAAGTTAGTGCTACAGGTACTTGTCATCTCAGAAAGCTGCATTCTCCATTAAGTACGGTAATTGGTTGAAAGGATCGCATGATTATTATCATTATTATTATTAATCATGTAATACTGTAGCCACCGGCAGGAGCACCGAGCGCTCCGGGCTCCCCGCCGTGCCGGCTGCCCTCGCACAGACCCCTCCAGGCCCGCGGCTGTTGGCGGAGGGTTCCGGTGGCCAACCGGGGTGCATGGAGGAAGCGATGGAGGGTGGCTCAGGGCCGGGCCGCTCCGCCTGACCCCCGCTTCTCCCGCTTCTCCCTTCCGCCGTCAGACAGCGCTCCCGGGGCGGGACCGGCGGGGCGGGACCGGGGCGGGCGGAGCCCCGCCTCACAGCGCCCCCTGTCGGACGAGGCT
>NW_015090995.1:8805510-8836778 GCF_001431845.1 Calidris pugnax
CTGGCGGCGGGACGGTCGGGTGACGGCCCTGCAGCGGTTGGGCTGCGCCGGGCTGGCGGGAGCGCTGAGCCTCAGCCTGACGGCGCCGCTGGAGCTGCTGACGGTGCTGGCGCAGGTGGGCAGCGGGCACTGCCGGCGGGGGCTGCGCGGCGCCGGGAGGAGCCTCTGCCGCGCCGAGGGCCTGCGGGCCCTCTGGAAGGGCAACCTCACCGCCTGCCTGCGCCTCTTCCCCTACAGCGCCCTGCAGCTCGCCGCCTCCCGCCGGTAAGCGACCGGCACCGGGACGGGACGGGGCCCCGCGGGGCGGGCAGCGCTCCCGCCCTCCTTGCCCACTGCGGGAGGGGAGGAGCGGGGTGGGGGGGCTCGGCCCGGTAAAGGGGCTCCTCAATGGCTCTCTGCCGCAGCTGGGTGGCTAGCGGGTTGCGTGTCCTCTCTCCCCACAGACGCGCACCCCGGCTGATAACTTCATTTATTTGGTTTATTTAGCAGCTCCCAGGGGCTGGCGAAGAGCCAGCGAGTGCTTGGGAAGTCGCAGTTGGGGGTCTGAGAGATCTCTTCTGCTCAGCCTCCTTCCTTTAGAAACGAAATTACGGTGCTGCCTACAGATGTGGCTGTGACATCTGTTCTTTGCAGCCAATTCATTTTATTAATGTAGATTTTTTCAAGTATCTGTATCGTCTGTCTCAACGAAAATAAGATCAAAATCGTGGTTCAAATCTTTCACCCTATTACGCAGCGGTTGTTATGCAAATTTGATCAGTTTTAAATGTCACAAAGTCGACATGTGACATCGTTTGTTTTAAGATCTTACTTTTGATAATAACACAGACGTTAAATGGGGGTAAACGCTGGAAGGACTTGTGGTGGGGTCAACACGGAGCTCTGCCCGCCCTGACGTCCCTTTCCTGGGATTCCCTTTTGCTGCCAGTACCTTTTGGTGTTGACAGGAGCACCCGACCCTTGGCACGCCGCAGGGTGTTTTGCCAGCGGGAGGGTTGGGTTTCTCTCCCTCTCTCTGGGGTCAGCTGTGTGCTCACCATGCGCTTGACGTGTCCGCCCGGCTGGGTGATGGGTTGCTCCGGTGCCTGGGACCTGCTGGGTGGGGAGAAGCTGGCCACGCTGGCCAACTTGGCTACCTCGCTGCTGGCCCGGGTGGATGCTGCGCAGCCGGACCGGGTTTGTCATTCATCTGGCCCAGCAAGAGCCTTCCCAGCTCAGCCTGGATGGAGTGACCATGGAGTTGGGCAGCTTTGTTGTGTCCTTCTGCACGGTGGTCAAACAGGGGAGGGACAGTGGCAGTGGAGAAGCAGAAACAGTGATTTTAATGTAATTAAGTGCCTGGAAGAGTCAGTGTGTTGCACCAGCATACACCAGTTGATTTTGAGCAAAATAACTTCATTGTTTGTTCAGCTTGAAACGGTGTCTTCCCCTTGCAAGGCTGTAGTTTATCTCCAGTGTGCACAGGGTGTTCTTTTGAATTACAAGTGGGGAAGTAGGCTACCAGGAAATTAAATGAGAACTGCCTATGCATATTTGTCGGTACATTATTTGAGAATTTTTTTAATATATTTTTAGTAGGAGGATGGTGTATGTAAAGGCCAGAAACACAAAAAGAGAGAGACATTACCCAGTAACTTAGGTGACTAGTAATGCCAGTTGCAGAGGGACCTGGGCACAGTCAGCAGCCCCGGGACGGGGAAGTGGGGGTTCAGCTGACTCCGCACTCCCTCTGCGGTCACCCCGCGCAGACGCCGTCTTTCTGTGGCAGTTGTAAAATGTTATCTGGGTAGTGCCTGGAGACACCTCACCACCCTCCCCATGCGTTTCTGCACGCACAGGAAAATCAGGCTGTGTTGCTTTGGGGACTGTATGAGACACATAGCAAAATAAGTTTATGCCCTTTCGCTTCTGCTTGGCTGGTCTTTCTGCTCCAGGCTCTCTCCGGGGCACGAGACAAGTAGATGCAGGGATCTGTCATGATGTTTTTTCGCGTGACTGTGCATTTTCTACTGCAACTGAGCAAGCAGTGTCTTGCAAATCTTTGCAAAATATTTGGTTCTGGATGTGGTAACAGCATGTGGTTTGAATGTAAATCTGCTGTTTAGGCAGTTTAGTTAATGCTTCCAAAATAGAATAAGAAGTTTCTTTACTTCCAGCTCAGATTCCCTGCTCAAGTCTCTTTACTTGTTTCTTGCTGCCTCCATGATGCTTCTGCCTGATGGAGGAGTGCCCTGTGTACATAGAAAAGCCCTTTAAAACTCTGTGCTTCAATTTCAAAATTTCAAATTTAAACTTAACCTCCTGAGCATAATAGTGCCTGGACATAAGTCTTCTCTAGAGAAGTATCCCTGTGGGCCTTTCTGTCCCAACACAAGCAACAGAGAAAGGTTCAGTTGTTCTCAGAAGGCCTGTGATGGTGTTATCTATGTATGTCTGTCTTCCTACATGATAAGTTTGACTGGGTGGTGGTTGGACCAATGTCTCTAGCTGATGACTGATGGAGAATTTCTTGCAGATATGTTCTAAGTCATGGCAATTTTCATCCTGTAAGTGGAAATATAAATGAGGATTTAGTGGTCAAAAATTACGTTAAAAGTCTCTTGCAAAGCAAACAAGTAAATAATTTGAACAATCTGTCTCCCTATCTTTGAAGGTTTTTTCATTGTTGAATTGGTGCTCTGGACCTCCAGCATGGTACCACAGCTCAAGCTGTGTGAGCTTGGCCCGTGCTGGGAACTGTGGTGCAGGTAGAGCTAGGCAAGCTGCATCTCAAAAAGCTCTTTCAGGTATTGGAAGTATTTTAGCTCAGTAACACTAAAATCAAAGCAAATTGCATTTGCAGAGTTACATGTTCCAGTCCCTGACTTAGTTGTTACCTGTAACTTTCGCATTTTTGCACTTCTGGGCAGTGTGGATTTACCCAAAATCTCTTTGGCCTCTTAGGCATGTTTTTTGGACTCTGCTTGTGTTTGCCTGTTCGCGTGTTCTGTTTCAGAGAGGTTCTGATGCTTTTGTGGTGTTATATATAGTAAGGTCTTGGATTAAATACACATTAAAGTTTCAGCTCCCACTGCTAAATGGGCTTGTGCGCAGGGGAACGATTACACCAAGAATAACCTGCCTTAATTTTTCATGTGTTTTCTTGTTACTGTCATTAATAGTGCCTCTTTTATGTGTTTACTCTAGGCTTGTTATACTTTTCACGGATGAGTTGGGTCATATTTCCCACTGGAGAGCCATCATGGCAGGAAGTCTGGCTGGCATGGTTGCAACCATCGTGACTTACCCCACTGACGTAATTAAAACACGGCTCATTGTGCAGAACCGACTGGAACCATCTTACGAAGGAATTCTTCATGCTTTTTACAAAATTTACCATCAAGAAGGACTCCTTGCACTCTACCGTGGCGTTTCACCAGCTATATTAGGTAAAATAATCATGGGGAAAAATTACCTCATTGCATATTATTTATTGCAGCTATATAGTGTGTTCGCTCACGTGATTTCAAACCAAATAGTAATGTTATTCTGTAGAAGGTTATTTAGATTTACAAGGCACGATAGTACTGATTATCTCTGCTGTAGCTTTATTGCTTCAAATTATGACCAAGTGTGTAGCATTTTACGTATGGTTAAGTGTTCAACATAGTACTCTGTTATTTCTTTTATGGATGTTCTAGTTGTGCTTGGATACAAGATGTCCACCATTTAACTCTTAAAAAACCATATATAAACACACAGTGTTCCTAATTCCTATCTAGGTGTGAGAGTGTGTCCCCAGCTGTTCAGTGAAAACAGTATGAGCAGTAATGTGTAACTGATGTGAAAAGTGAAGATTAGTGATAGTCTCTCTTTATGTTAAATGACTTTTTAATTATTTATTTACTTTACAGAGCTTTTAGAAATGCTATTTCACTTCCAGTCCACTTTTTCACAATATGACATTATAAAAAATGCATAATAGTAATGTATAATTGCACTAAAAAATTGATGAGAGCATGAAACAAGCAAAAGAGGACAGAAGCATCCCTCATCAGCTTGACTGAAGAGGCAGCTGTGTACAACTGCTAGGGTTGGGTTGGACTGAAGAAAGAGCTTGTCACAAAAAGGAGAACCTGGAGAAAGAGCTGCCCTGTCATGAGACTAAAGCAGTTAATAATTCTGACAACATGCACATTTTAATATGTAAATATCAGCACATCTAGGTGCTACAATATGGGTGTCTGGTGGTAAACCAGTGATTAAAGTTCTTCGAAATGTTGATCGGGTTTGAGCAATGTGAGGTGTAAAGTGGCAGTGGCTCATCCCACCTTTCTAGGTTATGTGATGAGCAGCTCTGTTTCCTTAGTGTACACTGCATTGATATAAACCTTCTGTCTGGTTTGCTTTCTAGGTGCTGTCCCATTTTCTGCGGGCTCATTCTTTGTTTACATCAACCTGGACAAAATCTGGCGAGAACCCATAGTTCATTTCACTCCCCTTCAGAACTTCATCAATGGCTGTGTCGCAGCTGCTGTGGCACAGACGCTTTCCTTCCCCTTTGAAACTGTCAAGAGGAAGATGCAGGTACAGAGCGTTCGTGGTACTAGGGCTTTGTTATAGGTGCTTGTTGCAGGAGCCTGGGACAAGACTAGCCAGATGGTCATGAGTGCCACTTTATTTCTCTTACCAGTAGGCTACAGAGGCTTTTAGGCTAGTTGGGGTTTGTTTTGGGGTTGTTTTTTGTCGGTTTGTTTTTTTTTTTTAAGTCTGAAAATTATTTCTTTTCTTTTTCATAGCAATTCCATCAAATTCTTACAGTTCAGAACTGGCAAATCTCCAGTCAAATACAGGCATTCAGTCCCCTTGGTGGGAGGCAGGATGAATGAGATCCATCTCATTTTCAGGGCCTGTGTGTCAGCCATTTATGCCTGATCTCTGTACTGACAACCACAAGAAACTGGCACAGCAGGTATTAAGTCTGAAGGGGTCAGGACTATCCTTATTCTTATTTCTGACTGCTGTGCTTAACAAGTGACTTCCCAGTTGCTGGTGCTGCTGCTTTCCTGGAGCATCAGCAACACAGTTACTATATCAATTTATTATATATTTTATATTATCTTGCTGATCCTTGCTCCTGAAAGATTAGTAATAATGATTTTAAAAAACCAATACAAAACAACCACTACCCCACAGCTTCTGTCTCACTGACACCATTCATTTGATGATGTTGACTTTTCATTAGAACTTCATCAGTGGAGTGATGGTGAATAGCTGTCATCATTTGGTGGCTCTCTGGCTGTGGCATATGAGTTTATTCTTTCAGCCCAGTTCATAGGACTGCAGATTTATGGGAAGCTGTTGTGGTCTTATAAAAAAAAAAAAAGCAGTCGTTTGGTGTTGTATAATTACATAGGTCCACATCCCCCTCATCAGGTGATAGTCTGGCTGATACATCACAAGCTAAGAAAAGGGTAGTGAAACTGTGAATTCCCCTCTCCTACTCCTCAGGTTTCCTTTTTCAGACAGGGCTCAGATCCCATAGCACAGAAGCCTTTGTTGCCCTCTCTCCGTCTCATAACAGAGGAGGTCAGCAGGAGAAGTAATGTCTTTTATTAGACCAGCTCATGTAGCTGATACGTCCAGAAGTCAAGCTTTAAGCTGGGGCCTTTCACCAGGTATCTCATAAAATGTCTCAGGTGAGAAGGAGATTCTGAGCATGAAAACTTGATCATTTTTTCCAGCTGTGTCCGTGGGTCTAAGAAAAGCAGTTACTCCTTACAAGCCACCTTTTTCTTTATATCCTTAGGCTTACAGCAATACTGTTGCCCTAAAATATAAAGAAAAAAAAAAGGCATTTACTGCACTGTTTCTCCTTTAATATTTTCTATTGATACATAGGTTGCTTGAACATTCAGTTTTCATCACCAGTTCAGAAGTAACCTTCAGCTGTAACTGGGGTGATGTTAGTTCTGTGTCCACCTTTGTCTTGACTGGGAAGTAGAGAAGTGGAACAGACCCGTCCTTCATTTTCCTGCCACTAGGCTGTGATCTTTCACCAAAGGGATGCTTAAAACATCTGATTGGCACTTCTACAATAAGAAGAGAACTGGATTTATTTCCTAAATATATAGGAAATGGATATGCTAAAACCACTTTGGATGGATAAAAGGCTCAACAACGGAGTTGGCTTCTTTCCTCACAGACGCATTGCAAAAACTGAATAGTGATTTCCCAAGCTTAGAGAGACACCTCCTAATCAGTGATTTATTCTAGATGTATGGGGTAAGGCAAAGGTGTTTCACAAGAAATAGAAGGCATTTTCAAAGATGTTTTCAGTAGTAGTTTGCCTCGGTGTGGAAGCCCATAATTTGTTTGGTAATGGAAATGACGTCAGCCACAGAGGCTTATCCAGAAAAGAGCCCTGTTGAAAATCACTCCCAAGCTGATATTAAAAGCAAATTGGGACTCATGTAAGGTCATCCAAGAGGTTTGTTTTCTAGAGTTAGTACCAGGGTATGGCCTAGCCTTGCAGGGACCAGGCCTGCTTTGTGCTTTCTTGCTGGCCTGTTCGGTTTGCAGGGTGGTGGTCAGAAGAGAGAAGTCACTAGGACAGCACCAGAAAAGGAATCATGCAAAGGGACCTAGAAAGGGGGAGAATAAAGGAAGGGAAAATAGAGCTTCAAGATGTTTCAGGGTTCTGTAGAAAATAGGGAAGCAGATACTTCTGATCAGAGTTTTCCTCAGACATCATATTCTGATCAGCTTTTATTTAGCGATTCACCTTTCTGGCTGATAAAGAGAGGGGTGTACCAAAGCCTTCAGCTGCCCTGGGCTGGTGAGAGTGCTCTGCAGTGCACATAGGGAAATGTTGGCTTTGTTTTGAAGCTACAGACACTTGTGTTGTATATGAAGAGGAGCCCAGCACATTGCAGATGTCAGTATAAAATCCTCTTACTTTCCCTTCCCCTCTGTCCCACTGATCTGACAGATGGAGGAGTAGATGGAGTAGCCAAAGAAGACTTTTCCACCTGTTGGTGATGAAGAACGAGGGAGTTGTAAGGCAATCTCAGGAGCTTCAAAAAGTGAGAAACTAGGACACAAGGCTGTCTGCTCTGATTCTGGGATAGAGTATAAGCCTGAGACCAGAACATCCAGTTCAGATCTTTACCTGACACACTAAGCAATTTTGGAAGAGTTAGCTCCATCCATCTTCTCATCTAGGCAGCACTTGAATTGTTGCACAGACTAGAAAATGAATTCTGCTATGGGAGGAAGGACAAGGTGTTATTTTTAATCTCAGTTGTAATAATTTTGTTTCATTCCTTCTCATTTTACATATCTGTATGTACACTTCTGACGTCAGCAGCTTCTGTCACTGACATCTGTGGGAGTAGGAGCTGACTGTCAGTGAACAATTCTTCCTCTGTGTTTTGGTGATGATTTATGATGTCAGATTTCCTCTGTAACCATGGCTTCTTCCCCCACTGCTATTAGAGTTATCTTTATCATGCTCACTTTTTTTTTTTTTACAAAGATACTGTGTTTGCTAAATATACTTGAATGTTTTTCTTAAAAGAAATGTTAATTAATATGAGTGAGTCTTACTGAATATGTGAGTCTCTATGTTGTGCTTGTCCTAATTTTATTCCTTTGTCTTCCCTTTTTCACTTTGCTCCTGATTGGCATGTTAGAGAATTAAGAGGTACTGTATGCATGTTTCGGCATGGAAATATGGCTTTTGTTGTGCATCTGTAGAAGGGGATTAGTGAAGGAGAGGGTTGTTCAAAGGGGTGTTCTATATCAAATGCTTTCCTGACTCACTCTTACGCTAGATCAGCTTCTGAACAAAAACTTACTGATCTCTAAATCCTTCTGGTTGCTATTTTTGGCTTTCCTTCCTGGTCTCATATTATCTTGTTCTTTGTTAAATCCAGTATCTAAGCAATATACAAGTACTGTGCTTTTACCTTGCAGACTTGCATATGAGAATATTTTTTTTCTTTTTCTTTTTTTTTTTTTGCCTTAAGTAGTGAAATACCTGCCTGTGAATGAGAGAAGCACTGGTATTATGTTTCCACTTCCCCACGTCATCTTCTTGCCTATGATGACCTTCATAAGGGCATAATGGAAATTTAGAGCTGTTATGTGCCGTACAGAAGTTTATTATTAGAATGACACCGATCCCAGGCTACGCGTAGAACTGAAAGTCTGTGAACATGCAAATGGTCAGCACAAACCCAATACCCAAGTTTGGCACTTCTCTGTAAGCACATGACCCTGGGAAGCAGGCTCAGATACCCCTGGCTGGCACTCCTCAGCCTGCCTTCCAAACTGACCTCTGACTTTGGTAAGTTTGTTAGGCAAAATACACAAAGATGATCCTAAAATTTCACAGATAACTCCATCGACTGCACGGTTACTCCTCACCTGCTGACATGAACAAACTTTGCATAGTTTGCAGCAGCTCAGTCCTGTCCCCATAGTTTTTCTGGTATAATCTGTTTTAATTTCTGTGACTAAAATTGGTCTGAAATTCTCCTTCTCCAGTAAATGCTATTCAGGGACAGATTTACTATCAGACCCTTGCAATATAGAATAAGCATACTTTTAGTATACTGCAGGCTTCAGCACATATTTGGTGTTGACTGCACAGCATCTGCAAGTTGTGAGGACATCTCTCTGGGGAAAGCACTGCTCAGGAGTGATCTTTCTGGTTCAAAATCCAAGCTTTGAATTCCCTTCAGTGCCATAAACAGACAGGCTCACTGTCCTTGGTTAGTGTAGGCTGTTGCCATGCATCACCCAACAAGTGGCCTCTTTTCGGTGACAAAAGTGAATCAGCTAGGCCTCAGCTGCATGTAAATCTGCGATGTGTTTTGGACTTTTTTGTTAGGTTTTTTTTTTGGTTCTTTGGAACCAAAACACTCTTGCTCTGCAAGTGTGAAATCTGTTGTAAATTATGTAAATGCTATGAGTTCTTATTAACCTGGAGAAAAGTAAGCAGTCATTCCCTTTGTGAGGTAGCCTGTTTAAAGCAAATGCAGTCTTGTGCCCTGTTGGCACATTTCTAGTGTGAAGTCAGTCAAAGGGGATACTGAAGCCTCTCTTTAAAGGTAGTACTTTTAATTTAAGTGTTTATTTAAAAATAGTTCCCTACCTATGTTCCTTGCATGGTAAAAGTCAGTCTAGTGAGAACTCAGTGGCTGGGTTATGAACAAAGGTTTGGAAAATAAAATGATAAATGCTCATTAGAAAAGCACCTTCTCCCTGCTGAAAGGAGGAGACACAGTGCTCCTACGCTGCTTAAACGTGAGTAACTTGCGAAGAGTGCTCTGTCATTGGGGATGGTCACTGGTGCTGGCATAGCGGCTTCTGAAAGCTCTCAAGCTGTGGTGTCCCTGCTGTTTGTGAGATCTCTGCTCGTCAGCTGGGAATATGAAAGTTATTGAAGTCATGACCCGGTTTAAAAATAAGAAATCCTTTTTGGGTTATGTGGTTCACACGACATCTCAAAAGCATACGTGCTCTGAGACTTCGTGCAAGGAGACCCTTTCTTAGTGAACGGCATGGGAGCCTGAGCCTTGAAAATGTTCAGAGACAGAGCCATTTGACCACGCAGAGTGGCAAATTCCATAGTGTGGAAAAATAAGGAGCAATATTGCTACTTTTAGTCTGATTTCCTGTGGAAGTAAGGCTTATGTGGTTGCTAGATGGCTGTCCTCGCCCCCAGTAACTTTTGATCCTGCTGTCCAACTTCAGCTAAACTTGACAGAAGAGTGGAGGTTGTAGCGATATTGACTTCCTTCAAGTTTTGTGAAAACAAGTGCACAGAGACGAAACTCCTAAAATACTTCTCCTAAGCGTGAGGCTGCAGTGTGAGTTCTTACTTTTCTTACTTCTCCCTATGATCTCACGTTCCCCTTCTCCTTGCTGCCAGGGTTCAGGCATCAGCCAGGACCCCATGCCCTGGGTGGTACTTGAACTTGGGACAAGACTGGCTCCTCTGGTTATTAGCAAATAGGTAGCAGACGTCAGGTTCTGGTTTTGGTAAAATCCCTTCCTTCCTTCCTTCCTTCTTTTTCCCTATGTCTAAATACTTTGAGCTACCAGCATTTTTTATTGTTTTTATTGTTCCATTGATGTTGCTAGAAAGGGATTTTATACCACTGTCTCCGAGGCTGTTGCAGTGTAGTACCCTGCTGCTTTGGGAAGTACTCGGTCTGAAAGATGGTTGAGGCAATGCCTGATAAAAGCTACCAAGCATAACATGGGCTCTGCTGTGTGTAACAGCCTGGATCAGCTTTTGTGCATCTGAACAAACCTCAGAAGCATTTCTCTTGGATCCCCAGGCTTCCAGGGAAGAGAATCATGAAGACTGCCTGTAAAGTTGAAACACTGAACGGTGCCAGTGGAAAAACTGGATAAGAGGGAGAAATCATAAATCAGGAATCAGAAGCAGGACTAGGCTGATCTAACAGTCAGGTCTGCCTTGTGACAACTCGTGCTACGTCTAGTGGGCTTTAACCCTGTTCATCCAAGGAGCTGTGGTGTGATAAGTATGTAATACTCACTCTGAGGTGGATCACAGCAGCAGCTTAGCACTGCAGCGCAGTGGTCTGCCGAAGAAAGGCAGGAAAACACACTGTGCCCGTTTGAAGTGCAGGAGAGCTGAGGGAGGGCAGGGTGCAGGCCTCTCCAGATGGTTTTTCCAGACACAGAAGTGTCCACCACGCTCCCAGCCCTGGCTGTGGCAGTGCCAGCAGAGCACGACTGCCAGCCCCTTCCAGCCCACGCAGCTCTGTCAGCGGGGTGGCGTGAGCCAGAGATCTTTAATCTGCTTTGGGGCACATCAGAGGGTTAACTCAGCTCACCGTTTGAACCTCGGTAAGCTCACCCAGCAGACAGGGCCCAACATGGGTTAGGGTTTGCTGCTGTGCCCACACAACTATGAGAGTCATAATTTTCGGCAGGGAGACAGTAACGTCCCCAGAGTGACAGCTATCACTGTGACCCCTAACGTCAATGCTTCTGCATCAGTTACACAGGAGAGCCTTGTATCCATCTGTCTGTGCTTAGAATGACATGCCTGTGACATGTAAGGTGATTAATTATGCAAAATACTCCATAAACAGGAGTGAAAATGTTATGGACACTCTGTTCTTTTATATCCGAATTATTTTTACTTGGTGTGATTCCTTACTTCATCTATGTAAGGCCAATGGAAATATGTTCTCTGTGAAGCCCCAGTCCTGTAAGATGTTAATCTTCTCCTCAGTTCCTACACAGACAGCAGAAGATGTGGGAACTTACATTTCACTGTGTGAAGTGTGGGACCAAGCTAAATCTGCCTGAGGGTTCACACCATTAAATAAGCTTCTGCTAATGTGCATGAAAATGGTGCACCCATTTGTGAGGACTTAACTGGGCTATTGGAAGGCATTCAGAAACCACCCAGAGGTGTCCATGGCTTTGTACTCCCTTGAGGAAAGACTTCTGTATTCCATATCAAAGATTTCTTCATCCCCCAGGTGTTAAAAGCAGGGAAAACTTCGGTTCAGTAGCAAAGGAGGGTTCTGCAACAAACTGTGAAGCCTCAGGGTACAACAGGCCTGGGAATAATGTATTTAAAGCCAACAGTCAAACTTGTGAGCAAGCAGCAAACTGTTTTGCTTGTTGGGTGCCACTGATCTCAGAAAGGGGAGATGGTTTGGCCCCAGTTCAGGTTACAGAGGAAAGAACAACATGTTCCTCGAGTGCAGGAGGCTGGAGGTCAGCTGCTCTGCTCTGCAGCTCTGGAACCCATCGCCTCCTGGTAGCTTGTCATCCTTCACCTTCCTCCACACCTAAATACCTTTGGTGGACTTCAGCCAGGGGTCAGTCAGCGTCACCAAAGCACTGACACAGAAAATGCGACTGACCTAACACTAAGGCAGTTCTCTAGAAAAGGACTGATCAGCCCAAGAGAATGCATGGGTTTTTTTCCCCTGCTATTAATACTTATTTGTGTTTTAATTCTTTCTTATTTGAGAGCAATGAAATACTCTTTCAAGTGTTCAGCCTTCTCTTGAGTGAAATTTCTGTTGGCTGTAGTGGCATTAGCTGGAATGAAAACTGCAGTCTTTGTCCTTCACTTTCCTTTGAACTGCAGTTACGCTTGCCTGTTGCATGTGTCCTTATTAACCCAGACTGCAAAGGCTTCTTATTTTAGCTTGCAGATTAAGAGTGTGAACTCTTGAGCAGTGTTGTAAAGTGACTTCCTGTGCTTTTTTTTTTTTTTTTCCCTTTTTAAATTGATGAGAAGTGTAGGACACCTGAATCCATTGAAAATATGTAGTTGAAAGCAATTTTACTATTATCTGCCATCAGGGTAGCATACCACCTATGGCAGCTATTCACTGTTTGTTGATCTTTCATACTCTGTGCCAACAGTACTGTGTACTCAAAAAATAAATAGCAAATCTTTGTACCAACAAACTTTATGAACAGGGAAGGGAGGAAAAAAGTACGTTAATTGGGAGGAGGGAAGTATTCCCAAATAATCTCTGATAGGTAGTTGCAAACCAAAAATGTCCCTAAGTGCAAGTGGGAATTTTTTATCGGCTCAAGTGGCCTGAGCATCGTGTCTGGTGTTCCCTGGCTTGGTGGTCTCTGCCTGGTCCCTGGGTGGCTACTGTGAGCCTTGGGAAGATTCAAGGGATTGACCTGTTCATGGGCATGGTTCCCACTGCAGCTGTGGTGAACTACACCCATCCTTCAACCCTAAGAGGGGGAGGAGAGGGGCCAGGGCAGGTTATTGAAGTGGAAATCTTTATAAGAGTCTGTGAGATTAGTACCCAAATTGGGACTGTGTTTTCCTGGCAGTCACCTCGGGGTGCAGACAGTGGGAGAGATGGTGTTTGAGGAGTCTTCAGGTAATAATTAACTTTAACAATTAACTTGAGTTTTGTCATGACACTCCACCCTTATTTAAATATTTTGTTTATTTCAAAAAATGTGAGCGTGCAGGTAGTTGGTTTTGGGGTTTTTTTTATACACATCTCTCCCTCTTGGGTTTAAATTGTCAGAACAGAGTGCTAACTCTGGGGATGTATCACAGTGACTTAGTAGACCTGGTGGCCTCGGGCTACTAAAAGACAGTGTGTGTGAGAGAGCATATGGAGACAATTCTGCATCTGATGTGCTTTAATCATTTAGAGAACCCATTGTCCATCAGACTAGCAGCTTAGCCCTGCTACTACTATGACTAACAAGTTGGCAGTGGGTTATCAGCGCAGTGTGCTGTACTGTGTCTCCAGCCTTCTGCAGTGTGAGAGAGCCATAACCGGGGGGGGGAAGGGAGTATTTAAAGATGTTCATAACAAGCAGGTTTCCATGCAGCAGCCCATAGTGTCAAGGAGTGTCAAATGAAAGGAGTTCAAGCTGCTTTGAGGAGCGTGGCATGACACATCTCTGTCATAAACCTGATTTTTTTGGTACAAGATTAGCTGTTTGATTTGTATATCATAGGCGGGTTCTGGGGAAAAAAAAAGGTAGAGAAACTAGTTGGATCTGTTTGGTTACTTCCATTTTCTGGCTCTGGTGCCGCAGGGCGGTTGCGAGCATTGCAGTGTTAGAAACATACTTAGATGGTGCAGAACCACCCAAAACCCAGAGCTATTTTTTTTCATTAAAAACAGTGCCAAATGAAATGCCTTCCTAATTTTTTTTTTCTTTTATTAATACATTTTAACTTTGGTTAGCTGTGTTCCAAAATACCGAAGTTTTAACTACACACTGATACAGCTTTTAGTTTTCCTTCTGCAGTAGGTGATTCAGAGATTCTGTAGACAATTCTTATTTAAATACTGTGTCTGGGGTCCTAGAAACATACTGCTCCTGTAAAGCAGAAAGGCTGGCAAAGCGTACTTCACCCCGCAGACTGAAATACTGAAAATGGCTGTAACCCTGGTGAATGTTACTATAAGTAATCTCTCAGTAAATCTCTTTAAGATGTCTATGTCTGTGGGCAAATTAGAAATCTGGTGGTTTGACTTACCTGTTCCTTTTTAACTGCCTTCTGGATGTGTTTACTGCCTGCAGAATCTCACTGAAACCCCACAGCGTGCTTGTCGCCTGTCTGGGTGTTGCAGGCAGTGCTGTAATCAGAACCTGTTGATATGGGCCCTTGCAACGTATGCACTAACAAAGAGGATTAAAATCAAACTCATGTCATTAGTTCTGGCGGGTCATACCATGCCTGCCACAGAGGTACTTAAAAAGGAAAGGAATCGCACGTTAACAGCATTCCTGCTTTCCCGAAGCGTTTCAGAAACCTGTCCCTCTTCACTGCTCGGCTGCCTGTAACTTCCTTTAACAAAAAAAACTCGTGGGCACTGGCTGACAGTTCAGAAAGCAGAACGGGGTTTTGAATCCAGCTCTCCTGCAACCGCTGCTGCATTTTTAAGGATACTTATATCATTTGTGTGCTCTTCTAAGCATCCCTGGTGCCAGTATGACCATTCCTAGTGGAACTGGTCCCTGGAGTCTCAGCTGCAGCACTCAACATCTTTCTGCAGTGCAGCCATGGGAGTCTTTGTGCAGGAGTGTCTCAAGTACTGTGGATTAAACCTTGAAAAGTTACTCCCCTCTTTTTCACTGTTGGGTTTAGCTATTACTTTTTAAACCCCAACACCTCTTAAGTAACAGAGCCAAGCAGACAGCTGAGCTTCCTTGTAGCAGATGAGCCTAAGGGAACATGTGCATGACCTATGAGCATAAGGGACCCTTGGCTACCAGACTAGCCCTGATGCCTTGAACTACCTGCAAAGGCAGGGCTGGTAATACTATAAAATCCAAGCACTTAAATGCCACAACATCTGCCTCTCTGAGTCCTAAACCAGGAACCTGTGGGAGCTTGCACTAGAATTGGGAATGAATGGAAACAGACATAGCCCCATGGAGTTAGCAAGGCCAACCTAGACATAAAGTGGCGAGCAATTAGAACAGTTCAAATGCTTCCCCCCACTCTCCTCTGAAATGTGATCCCTCTCTTACAAATCAGGTACACTGTTGAGAAAGTTCAGAGACGCAAATGCTTCTCTTGTCTCTTCCTTAAAGTGTAAAAGACCATGGATTAAATCCTCAGCCCTACTCTTCGCTGGGGTAAAAGAGCCAGGATGTGATAAAGGGGGTCCAGAAGGCAACAAACCAGGATGTGGTGGAAGCCTGTTGCCTTCCTTCTCCGCACAGACAGCTGCTTTCCCAAAATCACCTCACAAAGCCCTGTCAAAAGGACAGTATGGTTTTGCCTGTTACCTACCATCAGTATTGCACATGCTTTTCAATTGTGCACATAAAAGTGAGCAAAAAAAATCATGATATGTGATTTTTTTATAGATAAAGAAGACTATGTGGTTAGCGTGGGGGTGATTAGAGGGTTTTTTTTGTCAGCTTCTAAATTTTTGGCAGTAAACTTGCCAGTAATGCAAGGGGATGCAACAGCATTAAAACTATTTGATTAGCAACTTCTCTTACCTACCTGGAGCATGAGTTTTGATCTGTTTCCGTTCCCAGGATCTAAGTGCCAAGAATTTGAAATGCTATAGCTGAGGCATCTAGAAAATGTCGTCACCACTTGTGGGTTT
Source organism: Calidris pugnax (assembly GCF_001431845.1). NCBI lineage: Eukaryota > Metazoa > Chordata > Aves > Charadriiformes > Scolopacidae > Calidris > Calidris pugnax. Next base: position 8,821,116 of record NW_015090995.1, read on the forward strand.
ATGAGAGGCTTGTCACAGGCTTAGCAGCTCTACACCACATGGTGTTTCAGATCAATGAGGGGATAATGATATCCATGTTCACCAATCAATTAACTGTGCAGGTCTCATTTTTATCAAACTTGTGCCCTGTGGAGGTCACCTTGCACACACAATAATCAGCTTGTGTCCTGGGGTCTCCACATACTTCCAACTGAGAAGTGTCACTTGCTGTGTGTTTGAGTGAAACCCTGATTTGCCGATGCAAAATAAACCCATGGCTGCATGTGCACAGATGGATCAGGATGGGATTATTGAAGGTCGGGTTATCCTGTCTGTGCTAACGCAGTAGGAGATTAATGAAGGAAGGATTTTGCTGTTAAAAATGACCCACTACACTTCTTCCATGTGAACAGACACTGTCTGCGCTGCAGTTGGATGTGGAGCTGCAGTCCAGCAGGATGCTCCCAAGCTGACTTTAACTAGTCTGGGTCAATTGACCACGCAGCAAAGACAGAGGAGCATGGGCACCAACTGCTCACCTACAGCCCTTGGTGGACTTGTACAGCCTGAGCTGAAATCTCTGTTCTTCCCATTCTGCTGTGCTGTTGGTACTCAGCCAACCCATGGTACATTTCGCCCTTCTCACTGCGGTGTGGACGCAGCCTTGGCAGCCAGAGTCAAGTCAGCTCACTCTAGGCTTTGGTCAGGATTACAGGATGACAGTGTGGCACCTGGGGCCAGCCCTAAGTGTTCCTCTCATGGGTGCTGTGCTGTCGGAGGTGTGAAATGCCTCCCCCCAGACCCCCGCAGCTGGCAGACACGGGGGTGATGCATTATGCGGCTCTGGTTCAGATGGTTTCTCTTCACAGGGGTGGGATTTGTTTCTAGTAGTGACATGAAACAAAAGGAAATGCTGTGTGAAATTACTGCTCTCTTTCCTACCTATCGGAGTGAATCCACTCCCTTTTTAGTTTGTATTTCAAGGCAAAATAGCGGATTCTCTTAGGTTGACAGAAGAGTCCGCATCAGTCTGTTGAAACCTGGCATTAAGTGTTCCTTATGTAGCAGAATGGAGAAAATAATTGTCTTTAATGACTTTGGTTTTTCTTTGCTTGTTCTAAATGCTGCTGGCTGTCTCTCAAACAGGCCCAGAGTCCCTGGCTTCCCCACTACGGAGCAGTTGATGTCCGTTTTACTGGCATGGCGGACTGTTTCCGGCAAACTGTGAAGAGCAAAGGTGTCCTCGGGCTTTGGAGTGGACTCACACCCAGTCTGCTCAAGGTGAGGTTCTGCTTTCATCCCAATCAAAGATTATCCTGAAGTAATTAAGACATGCTTTTGGACAGTTGGGGTTATAAAGCTCATGACGTGCCTCCAAACTTATTAGCAGATTATAGATGACAAGAGTCCGTGATAGAACAGGCATAACCTCAGGCAGGTTTTAAACCGGCTTTGGAACTTGGTTTTGTTTTATTTCCCCAAATGTAAGCTTGGCTTCTGTCTGTCACTAGTTTAAAGTTCATTTGAGTGTCTTTAGAGCAGGGAGTGAGGCTAACAGACAAGCCAGGGTATGGACAGGGGATTGCACGTGATCCACTTAGGACACCTAAGCAAGTCCTGCGTCTCAGCTGAGCTCCGGTCATTTGACAGGTTGTGCCAAGCTGTAAGGAAAATTGTGCTTGTAGAGGCCACTTCCCCAGAAGTCAAAAGGAGTACTTTTGACCAGCTATTCAATGCATACAGCCCCTGATGAGTTGAAAGCATGAAATAAAGCACAGTAGTTTAAACAGAAGGTAATTTAGTTTACATAAATACATTTTATATTGCTGCAGTGACAATTACTTACATGGAGTCAGCTACAGGTCAGCTAATGAGTGGTAATTGATTGTGATGTGATTGATTGCTGTGGCTTGCCTATGCCTCGCCCTGTCTTTGTTGGTATAAAGCCACATGGCACCAGAGTTGCCAATCCTGCATGGGGCAAAAGAAGAAAATTGTTCAGTCACTCTGCTGTGTGTAGAATAAATCCCACCTTTCCTACCAGGATTTGCTGAGGCTTCTTAGGATTTGCTTAGGTATTTGACAAGTTGTGATAATCTATAGGCTAGCACAGACCTTGTTCCTCACAGTATTGTTATAATTAGTTACATACCAATAATGAACTCCCACTTTCAGTGTGCTGTAGGTGCCAGCCTAGTTGGAGGTGAGACTCTGATTTTATATAAATGAGTACAGCTCTATTAGCAGATCAGATTAGATTTGAAGTCCTAGAAGTTGGTTTTTTTTAAAACATCTTAAGCTAAGGATGCTACTATAGAGTCTCATATTGGGGTTTTGTCTTATGGTGCTTTTTTTATATGTTTTTATCAGATTGTCCCATACTTCGGTGTTATGTTTACCACCTTTGAATTCTGCAAGCGGGTCTGTCTGTACAGAAACGGTTATATTGAATCTCCTTTAAATTACAAGCTAACTCCTGGGGTGGACCAGAGTTTACAGCCACAAGAACTGAGAGAATTAAAGCTCCTCCGAAGGGAAAATTTTGAGCCAAGGAAATCGACTCTTGAAAATTGACATCAGTGACCTTTGCAGATATACACAATACCTTTCATAAGGAACTTTGCAAGAAAAATGTGCTGAACTTACAGGTACCAGCGTCTCAGTGCATTGCATGGGTTTAGTAGTGAGAGACACCAGTGCCAGGAATGAATAAATGTTGTATCTCATTTGCTGAATGGGTATAAACAGTATGAATAGCAAGCAGATACTGAAGAGGAGAGATGCAACTAGTTTGAAAACGCTATGCTATTAGAACTTGAAATTACATTATTCTAGGTGCTTTTCAATACAGAATAGCCATTTTGAGATAAAACCACTTGCAAAAGGGCAAGAGAACTGAGACGAGAGTATAAACCGTGTCTTCAAAAATATTAGGAAAATTCAGATGGATTTTTTGTAAGTAATTTAAGATACTGAGTCAGCCAAAAATGATAAACAGACTAGAATACATACGACATGCAAGAAATTCTACTGAAATACCTTTTATTTAGTGATACTGTGTGGACATGGTATTCTGTGGATGCAGAATTAGTCTCAGTTCAGTCACACTCCAGAATCCACTCTTCAGTTTTTGAGACTTACTTGAGAATAATAATTTTGTATGAATCTTTGGCGTAAAGATGAAAATATGCTGCTGCAACCGTGCTTTTGCCAAGGGAGAATTATAACGTGCAATTTGAATGGTAGTACACTGGAATGAAAATCTTGCAAACTTAGGTGCATACTAGAAAATCTTCCCCCCACTTTCTCCTCTGTTGTTACTGTGTGTACGTGAACTATTTCAGGCCTTGAAAAATAGTTTTTCTGAAGTTCTTTAACTGACATACTACCTGAAAAACGCAGTTCTTAAATGTGTTAGATATTTCAGAGCCACGAGCCTTGTCGTGTTGTTTTGGTATTCTTGAAGCTCTATTTTTATATTAAACTACTTTTTAGTTCCTGTGCACAGACCCAGGCCTACTGTGCACTGTCCGGCTCAGAACTTACCAGCAGAATAGCACTGTGCACACAACCGGTGATTTTTCCACTTTAACTGCTGTATTCCAGGAGCCACAGGTAGTTTCTGTAGATAGGAACCTCTCTGCAAGACCCCTAGGTTATTGCCAATGCAATTGACAGGTCTCTGACAGTCCAGGGAGCTTTTGGGCATTAAAAGATGGTTTTGGTGTTACGCCTTAGGACCTGTGTTGTTCTCAGGTTCCTTTGCAGAAGCACAGCTATGGGACAGCCCCATCCCAGTGCCTTCTGGTAGCAAACCTTAAACCCTGTGTCCTGGTGGGAAGGGGGCTCTGCCCTCCGTGGCGTGTCCCATCAGGCTGTGGCCATGTGGGAATGGCAGCAGCAGCCCCGGCTCAGCATGGGATTTGCCTCCTGGTTTACACAGCTTTTTGTGTGTGTTTTTCGTACCATTTATGTCCCTGCTGAGTTGGAAGTAAGTAAATCTCAGAAGCTGCTTGGTTAGGCCAGGTCAGGGTGGGATGAGGGAATGGCAGATCAATGCAGGAACAGTCTGTGACTATGGAGAGAGATTTGCAGAATGATTAGGGATAATTATGAGGCCTTCCTTGCGCCTGTAACTCAACAGGGATGTGCTCTGCAGCTGGGGTCTTGCAGTGTCTCTCTTAATGGACTTGCTCAGTTCTGCTGCAATGGGGCTTCACATTGGTTTTCTTCTCAGAGGATAAATGCAAGCATTGACAGCAGAAATTAAGATGGTAAAGAACAGATCTGGTGGGTTGTGCATCACACTGAGGCTGTAAGTGCTTTTGGCTTTCTAATCGACCTGCCTAGTGAAAGTGTTTCTCTGTGCCTCAGTTTCCCCGTCTGCACGGCACAGGTGATAACACTGAGACTCGTTTGAGAGGTACAAATAAGGAGATGTGTCTTCTGAGCACGTTGGGGAGAAAAACTGATTTCTAAAGAGTGCCCTTGCCTTGTCCAAGCATACCATGTATGTTTTTTCCTGATGTTATATTTCTAAATAGATTTTAAGATTGTGTGATGGGTGCATGTGAATGTCTGATCAGCTCTTCAAACCTGGTAAGAGTCAAGTGAGTCAAAAACTTACCTCTGACTTGTTTCTGATATGCTAATAACTCCTTTGTATTGTAATGTACTCCTACCACACATAAATCACTTATTAATCTTTTATCAGCCAAGCCTCTCCTTTGCGTAATCACACCTGGGCCTGAGAAATCCCCCAAAAGGGAACGCTGAAATACATAAAACCACACCAAAACAGAGGTGGATCAGCAGTGGGTCGCTGACATGAGGAATGGTGCATAATGGTGGAGAACCACCACAGGGCCAGCTCTGGGGTGACATTTTTAGGGTGACGAAGCTGGTGAGGAGTCTGGAGAGTAAGTCTTATGAGGAGAGGCTGAGGGAGCTGGGGTTGTTCAGTCTGGAGAAGAGGAGGCTGAGGGGAGACCTTATCACTCTCTGCAACCACCTGAAAGGAGGGTGTAGAGAGGCAAGGGTAGGCATCTCCCAAGTCACAGGAGATAGGAAAAGAGGAAACGGCCTCAAGTTGTGCCAGGGGAGGTTCAGGTTGGATATTAGGAAAAATTTCTTCATGGAAAGGGTTATCAGGCATTGGAATGGGCTGCCCAGGGAAGTGGTTGAGGCACCATCCCTGGAGATATTCAAAAGACGAGTTGACACCATGGTGCTTGGGGATATGGTTTGGTGTTGGGCAGTGTGGTTTTTTTGGGGGTTTTTTGTTTTTTTTTAATGGTTGGACTAGATGATCTTAAAGGTCCCTTCCAACCTAGGCGATTCTGTGATTCTGCCATTTTTGGGTGGACGGAAGGCCCTCTCCTTGCCCCGGGGGCTGCCCGGGGGGCACACAGCATGGGCCCGGTGGAGGCCTTTGGGGGTGCCCCCCACCCGGGGACGCGCCGGGGTGTGCCCCACGGGGGACGCTTGGCTCCATGTGATCCCGCGGGTCCAGACTCTGTGTGTGTGTGTGTCCCCGGGGAGGCCGGTATGCCCCCCCCTCCCGCCCCGGCCATGTGTCCCCCCGCCGGCTGCCGCCGCGGCCCCGTTCCCCGGCGGGGGCCACGCCCCTTTCCCTCCCGCAGCCAATGGGCAAGCGGGACGCGGCGGCGCGCCGAGCCCCCGCCCACGTGTCCGCCGCCGCCCCTATATAAAGCGGCCATTTCAGCCGCCCGCCCCGCTGCCCGCAGCGCCGCCTCCCGCCTTGCCTTTCCTCTCCTCGCCTCGCCCGGCCTCACCTCGCCTCTCCCGCCATGACTGATGCGGCCGTGTCCTTCGCCAAGGATTTCCTCGCCGGCGGGGTGGCGGCAGCCATCTCCAAGACCGCCGTCGCCCCCATTGAGAGGGTGAAGCTGCTGCTGCAGGTGAGCGCCGGGGCGGCCCCAAGGTCGCCGCAACGTGAGGGGGGGGAGGTGGTGGGCGGCGGCGGGCCCGGGGGTCGCGGGTGGAACGGAGGGGGCTGACGGCGGCGTTTCGTGTCGTTCCCTCCCCCTGCAGGTGCAGCACGCCAGCAAGCAGATCGCCGCCGACAAGCAGTACAAGGGCATCATCGACTGCGTGGTGCGCATCCCCCGGGAGCAGGGCGTCCTCTCCTTCTGGCGCGGCAACCTGGCCAACGTCATCCGGTACTTCCCCACCCAGGCCCTCAACTTCGCCTTCAAGGATAAGTACAAGCAGATCTTCCTGGGCGGCGTGGACAAGCGAACCCAGTTCTGGCGGTACTTTGCCGGTAACCTGGCGTCCGGGGGTGCCGCCGGCGCTACCTCCCTCTGCTTCGTCTACCCCCTTGACTTTGCCCGGACCCGCCTGGCAGCGGACGTGGGTAAAGCCGGGGCTGACCGGGAGTTCAGCGGGCTCGGTGACTGCCTGGTCAAAATCTTCCGCTCGGATGGCCTCAGGGGCCTGTACCAGGGCTTCAACGTCTCTGTCCAGGGCATCATCATCTACAGAGCCTCCTACTTCGGCATCTACGACACCGCAAAGGGTAGGTTGGCCAAAGCGGCACTGAAAGGGAGGTGTTGGGCTGCAGCAGGCCTGTAGTGCATCTTGGTGGGTGGTGGTGGCTTACCTGCTGTTCTCATCCAAACCTTTCTCCTCCAGGAATGCTTCCGGACCCAAAGAACACCCACATCGTCGTCAGCTGGATGATCGCTCAGACCGTTACCGCTGTTGCCGGTTTGGCCTCCTACCCGTTTGATACGGTTCGTCGTCGCATGATGATGCAGTCTGGCCGTAAAGGAAGTAAGTTTCTACCTCCTCAGGTAGGAAATATTGGGTATCCCTGAATCAACAGTTGGTGGTGGAGCCAAGGTGAAGGCAGAGTGGCTTGGCGTTCACCAAGCCATGTAGGTATCCCCTCCTCTTGTAAACAGCAGGGTGTGAGAGGGGCTGCAGAAGCAGATGTCAGGTGGGGGTCAGTCTCTGCAGCACCCCTGTAAGGTGGTGTGCACAAGTCAGATAGCTGTCAGTAGGTAGGAACAGCAGAACTTGCCCAAGGATGTTGCAAGTGAGTGCCTCTGGGCCAAGAAGACACATCCCTGATAGCAGGCATCGCGTGGCTGGCTGTGCAATAGCTTTTGGGTCTGGAAGTGTTGGTGTCAAAGTAAACAGTAGCTGCCTTCTGCTCGAACCGGTCCTTCCAGTGTCTCCTAGGGGTAATGCTGCAGCAGCAGCCTGGGAAATCTTCTCCTCTGATGCACTAATACTGGAGAAAGTCAGTCAAGAAACAGGGTGCGCTTGAGGTTATGAAGCTGGCAAGATATGTTAGGCCGATTCCAACCTGGATGCTAGGGGTCATGGGCATCCGGTTCCTAACACTTGTCTGTCTCCCACAGCTGACGTAATGTACTCCGGCACTATTGACTGCTGGCGGAAGATCGCCCGGGACGAGGGCTCCAAGGCGTTTTTCAAAGGTGCATGGTCGAATGTACTCCGAGGAATGGGTGGTGCTTTTGTCTTAGTCCTCTATGACGAAATCAAGAAGTACACATAAGTTATTTTCTGTTGTGAACTGGCATGTTGTAATATGTATTTGTGGACTTGTATGAAAACCGTCAAGTTACTAAAAAGTGACGGCTGGTATTTATACAGGTTGGCATGGGGCGGGGGCAACTGCCTGCCCTGTCTTCATTAAGACATTCCCCCTGATGGGACTCAAACATGGTTTCTATTTCAGTCACTTCTGCTTAAAGAGTATGAAGAAATAAAAATCTAAACCCAACTTTCCTCATCTCATGCTTGTTCTCTCTGCAGTGTGTGTGGGGGTGGTCTCCACGCAGTGATTGTAGAGGAGGAAGATGAACCATCTCCATCCTGCATGGCTTCTTACTTACTGACTACCCGTAGCCTCTGGCAAGTAAATGTGGTGCAGGGTGCTGAGGATGCTGTGTGGTGTGTCCACCCCAGTGGAGGCCAGTGGTGTGGGCTGGAAAGGAGACTGGCACCTCTGAAGGACTTTCCCAGGTGGTCTCTCGTGAGGTGGTGTGTTGGCTGTGTGTCACTGGTCCTGCCTCTGGCCTGTCTGCTCCCTGGGGCTGATGAAACCTGCACAGCCTTCCCCGTGGCGCTGGATGCCTGGGAGGCAGGAGAAATGTCCAAGGGGTGTTTGCTGCTGTTCGGAGGAGCAGAGCTGCATTGTGGCAGAGCATTCTGGCTTAGAAACAGCTACCTCCTCGGGCATGTTAAAACCCAGCCAGAGAACTTAAGTGCTGGTAATTGCTGCTCTTCTGTAGAGCCCCTGGCTATCCTTGCCCTCACTGGGCTTGCCAGGCAGGGACCTGCATCCCCAGGCTCATTCCTCACCCCTGGAAGTTAAACTTGTCTCAGCCCCAAATTCTGGGGGAAGGGGGAAATTCTTGTTGCTGGAGCAATTTGGGGAAAACTGCAAGACTGGACAATGCATGTGGCTTGGCCTTTACTCAGACATCTCTGTGGGTCTGTGAGCCGCCCCAGTGAAGCTGCCTAGTTTCTGGTGGTGACTTCTCGTGGTCCCTCATCAGTAAGTCCTTCCTCGCTGCCCGCACGCCTCTGGTCCTTTCTGGCTGCCCAGGCCTGTTGGAAGCGGTTGAGCTCAATCACTGAAACCAATCTCAAACACTGTGTGAGGCAGATAAACAAGCCCTTGTGTTGCAAAGAGCAGTAGTTGTTTTCATTGCTGAAATCCAAGTGGGGCATGAGAGCGCAGCACCGTCCCACCGCAGCCGGCGTCGGCGAGCCTGGGTCCCTGTGAAGGGGTGTGTGAGTTCCTGGTGGGAGATGGTCTCACACCACCAAGAGCCTTTGCTGGTGCATTTCAGCCACCCCTGGGCTCCTGCAGTGTGAGATCCCTGCAGTGATGCCTGGCTTGGAAACACAGCGGGCTGAAAGTTTCCCTGAAAGACACGGAGCAGTGCCGTGGGGCAGACTCACCGGGGAGCCCTCTCCTGCTGCACAAACTGAGCTAATTAAGGGCTCTCGGCTCTTACTGCCTCCTGACGATGAGCTCTTCTGCATTTCAAGGACTGTTCTGAAATACTGCTGGTTGCTGAGCATGGGACGTCCTTTCCTCTGCAGAGGACACATGGCCAGGCCATTAGCACAGGGAGGTAAGTGCATCATTTCTTCCTCTATGTGGTGGTGGTGGCAGTGGTGTGAGCCAGGCTGTCCTGCTGGGGTGCCACACAGCTGTCTGGTGGGTCCTTGGACTACAGCATTTTGCACAGGGCTGGCACTGGGTGAAATGGGTTGTAGCTACCCATTAGTAGTTACTGCTTTGGGGTCTCAGGAAACACATGTTTCATGGCTCCTTTTAGCTCTTGTGGATGGGAGATGTGGGGCAGAGCCCTTGATGGGTTTTCCCTGTGGTCCACTGCCAGGAGTACAGGCTGGCAGCCTCCTCCGGCCTGGGGTCCCTGGGGATTTAACTTCCCCCTCCTGGCAGCTCCCCATGACCAGCTTTATCTGGGGAAGCAGGTTGAGGGGTTCAACAGCTGCCTTTGCCTGCCACGGGAGCATAGAACAGAGGGATTAAAGGGTGGGTGTCAAGAGGATGGGGCCAGTCTTTTTTCAGTGGTGCCCAGTGACAGGACAAGGGGTAATGGGCGCAAACTTAAGAAGTTCCATCTAAACATGAGAAAGAACTTCTTCAGTTTGAGGGTGGCAGAGCCCTGAAACAGGCTGCCCAGAGAGGTGGTGGAGTCGTCTTCTCTGGAGACATTCAAAACCCGCCTGGACACATTCCTGTGCAACCTGCTCTGGCAGGGGGGTTGGACTAGATGATCTCCAGAGGTCCCTTCCAACCCCATATCATTCTGTGATTAACGGCTTTGTTCTTGGGGGGAAACTGAGGCACGGGAAAGGGCCAGCGGCAAGGCAGCCAGCTGAGTGCAGTGCCCCCATCACCAGCGCTTTGCCCACCAGGCTGTGCTGCCCCGAGGGCGGCAGGGGCAGGGATTTTCCTTTTACACAGGATTTTCCTCTGAGGAGTACCAAATATCTCTTGTGTCGTGATTTCCTCCCAGGCAGTGGTGCCCAGCCTGGCGTGTCGGCCCCTTTGCTGGTGGGAAGGGGTGGGCGAGCGCCTGTAATGCCTCTTTCATCTCGGCCCCTCGCCTGGCGGCCGTAAATCCTGGGTTTAGGAGCTGTTGGCACAGCACAGCCACGCAGGGCATGGTATGAAACACTTGTCACGGCTGGGGCAGGTGGCAAGTGGTGCTGGATATTTAGCACAGTTCGGTGTGCACCAGCCCCCCTGGGCTGAAGACCTGTGTTGTGTCACTCCCAACCTTAACCCTACCTGTAAATCGCACTATCCCGAGGCACCTACTGTTCTGTGTCACCTGAAGTGGGACCGTACTTCATCCCTTATGACAACTGCAGACTAAGAAGTCTCCATCCCAGCAGACCTTCCATGGTTCAAAACCCGTTTTCAAATTTCAAAGTCTTTGAATCCTGCTTGGAAAAAAAAAAAAAAAAATCCCGATTTTTAGAGAGACCAACCAGAGGTTGCTCAGGGCTTGGGTGACTCCCAGAGGAGCCCTGAGGCCCTCGCCTGGCTGGACTGTGCTACCACACTCGGAAAGGGGGTTTGTGGAACGGAGCTGTCCCACTCATTCCTCATGCCCTTCCCAAGTGTTACACACCACCTGAAGAGCTTCTGGAAACAGGCTTCAGATTGACAGATGATCAGCAGGGAACAAGACCAGCACCGCTTGAGTTAATCTGAACACGTGTTTCCCCAGCCTGGCACTACATCCACACACAATGACGCACCGTAGTCTGACAGCTTTGGGGCAGAGCTCACTCCCTCCCTCACACCTTATTTTTCCCAAAAAAGGAAGGATACATCCTTAAGCTAAGCAGACCTGAGTTTTCCCAGTCAGGGTTACAAAGCCAGATGAAAAATCTTTATTGATTATAGGAAGTCTTTCATAGTAATTGTGGAAGATGAAGCATCTTGTTCATCACTCACATTGTTTTATACTTTGGTAGAGTAAGAACACCTTAGGAAGTATTTTAGTTCAAACCCATAACAGGGTATTTAATCCCAAATACAGCAACAAAGACACAGGCTATAGAGCACTGTTGTTACATCACACAAGAGACACAAAACATTATTTCCCAAGCAAGGTACTTTACACACCAATTCTTAATGTTGTCTTTATCCAGGTCCTTAGCGGTCAGTGCATTCAAAACAATTCTCCTTCACATTTTACATCTCCAAATACCGATAATGTTTTGCAGAACGAGTTAGTGCAGACTAGTGCAGTTGTGTTCTACTTTAAATGATCACCAATCACATCAGTAGCTTCCAACTATATATTTGTACTCATTAGTGGTATAGTACACAGGCAGTTTGTGTTTACAGTTGGATTTCATGTTCTTGCATTGAGCAGGGATGGTGAAATTCTGTACAGCTGTGGCTTTCTGATGTTCAAGAGGAGCTGAGACTGAGAGCTTATAGCCAAGCCTGTGCTGCCTGACTGCACTGCTGGTCCAGGTGAGCAGCACCACGATCCCCAAGCCTTGCACCTGAGTCGTTCCAGACTGTCTCAGAATGGCAAATCTCTCAGGCTGCTGCGCATTTTAGACCCACTTAAAATAACAGTATGAACTACAGGCACAGTTTACTTTTGTAATGATTTCTTTGTTGTTACAGTTGACCTGTTGTTCTAGTACATTTATGGAAATCTTACACATTTGAAAACTACCAAAATGAAAACAGAGGTATCTAAAGGTGCACTGAACTCAGGAAGGCACCCAGTGAAGATTTTCCCGAAGGTAGATATTCTGGCTGGAACATCTTGCTCACAACACTGGGTCTGTAGAGAATGGCAGTTTGAGCAAAGTCTCCAGTGCCACTAGAGTTATTAAAATTGGTACCAGAGTATCAGCTATGACAGAGAGGTACTCATCCTCCAAGCTGATTGCAGCATGTTGCCCTTGAACGTTGCCTGTTAATTCCGCTTTGCTGACAGATCTGCGATAGCTTCTGGTAGCTTTCCCCTGTCTCCAAATACCCAGTAGATGTGCAGAGTTTCATTTGAACTGATTATCAATCAGGGTTCCTTTCATCTTGGCTTTCTTGGCTTCCAACTCAGCCTGATATAGAAAATTAAGACAGAATGAAATAATGCCTGGATACATTTTCCTTCAGTGCTCCAATAAGGTTTGATCTTCCTGTCTGACCCTCTGCAAGCCTTTCACACCAGGAGCAAAAGTACCTCAAGTACTCAGCTGACTCCTTCCTCCCCTGAGGTACAAAACAAGGACCACCTTTAAAATCATGAAAAGCCCAAGACTAACTGCACAGGAGACAATTTCATAATTTCTGTCCTCAGGTGGAAGCTGCGCTTTTCCCCCACCTCCCACCTACTACTCTCCTGTAGCATTAGGGGTGCTCTGGTTGGTAAAGCCATGGCCTGGCTTCCCCTCTCCTTGTTCCTCTTCCAACAGGTCATGGGAAGACTCCCTGCAAAAGCTCTGCTGGCTGGTCTTCAGTTAGCTCTACAGGTAACTGCATACAACTTAAAGTTCAGGAGGACTAGAAGAACATCTCTATAAAACACCTCTATAGAGGAAAAATCGTCTTCACAAAGCTACAAGTTACCTATGACTGTACCAGGACCTCTCTATACTTGGAGTCTGATCTGCAAGATAGATTGTGTACGAAGCCAACAGATCTCAGGGATTTGTATTCAACACCGAAGAAAATACTCACCAACTCCTGTAGCCTTCTTTTGCTCATGCCTTTGCGTTCCAGCTGTTTCTCAATCACTTTTGCATTCTGTGCATAGGAGTCTGCAATCTCCCTCTGAAACACATACGACATCACTTTGCAACAGCAAACCCCAAAGTAACGACACCTCATCCAAATGGTGAGACGATCGCTGGCCCTGATCAGTGTCTGAGATGGCTGCCCCGGTCAGACGTGACTGTCCCTAAGGGCAGACAAAACTCACCGCTTCGATCTCCTCCTCCTCTTCATCAATTGTGGAGACTGTGACAGAACTGAACTTGCCCATGTCTTTGGTCCGTTTGGTCATCATCACCTGGGTGAGAAGCAGAGTATTTTGTTAAACCTTGGCAGCCGTTGTGCCACTAGGGATCACTTCCCCCTCCAAAGCTTTTAATGCTTCTCATGCAAGTCTAATTCTCTAAAAGGAGAATTATCCCCAATGATTTCTGGGCTTAGAGCTGTCATGATCAGAAACAAACTCAGTAACGTATAATAAGCCAGATTTTGAGAATCACTGTGCAGACTACCAAACTGACCTACTTACAAATGGAAACTTTCTGTAACTGAGTGTAAACATCAGGCACAGTCTAGATTTCCAAGTTTATTTTGCTTGCTTTTAGTGCTAGGATTCTAAGCTGCAGTGACCTCTGTAAAGGAAAACTTAAGGCAGACTGAGAGAAGACACCAAAATGAATTATTGTTTAGAGGACCATTTCTTTTTTCTCTGCTCTGCCCTTGTTATTCAGTGATTTTACTCAGCACAGCTTTTTGAAAATCAGAGATAGCCTTTTTACGTCTCTAAAGCTGATTACCTTTTTGGGAGGTTCTTGTTTCTGGGTGTATATGTTTGTTTTCCCAAAACACTGGCCAAATTTGACCACAGCACCGTCAACAATGAAGGTCACAGGAGCATTTTTCTGTTGGTGTTGATAAAAGAGCAGCAGTCCACACCTGGAAACAGAAACGAGTATAGCTGTGAGGAAACTCAGATTCTGGATTCCTATGGTTACTTGCAAACAGATTGTAAAAGTCACTGAAAGCCACTCACTTGCCACATTTCTTCCTGAACTGCCGCTCTATGCCTTCTGGTCTGGGGGAGAGAGAAACAGCTTGAGAGGAGGGCGCAGACAGCAGGCAATGGTGCCTGGCTGATGGACCTCGGCTGGGTGAGGAGGCACAGCCGGACCCAGGCAGCCCCCTCCCCGGGTCGTGGAGGGGCTCTCAGAGGGACGGGGTTGGGGGCAGAGGCGGGGGCCCGGCTCATCCCACCTGCGCAGGAAGACGCTCTCCTCCTCCTCTGCGTTGCAGAACTTGTGGGCGTGCTTGGCGGCGTCCATCACCCGGGCACGGTCCCGCGGCCGCATCGGCAGCTTCTCCAGCTGGCAGTCTGCGGGGCGGGGACGGGCTGACGGCGGGATCGGGACGGGTACCCGGGCTCTCACCGCTGCCGGGCCCCCAGGCCTGCTCCCCCCGGCCCCACGGCCTACCCCCAGCCCGCGGCTTAGCCCCCTGGCCTGCTCCCCCGCCCCGCGGCCTACCCGAGGCCTGCTCCCACCGCCCCGAGGCCCAGCACTTCTGACTCACACTGGGACACCAGCACTTCCCAAGCTGGTGTGGCAATACTCATCACAGCCAGTCCGCGCCGGCCCGGCCCGGCCCCCGCTGCAGCGCGGCTCCGCCCGCCCTGCCCGCGCTCCGGCAAGGGGTGTTCGAGGAGCAACGGCTGTTTCTGCTCGGTTCGCGTTGGTTTGCTTTTTTTTTTTTTTTAATTTATAATTTCAAGTTCTCAAGACGGGGCCGTTTCTCCCGAGGGGGTTGGTGGGGGCCGCTGTTGTGCACCGGGGGGCGGCTGAGGGCGCCCTGCCTCCAGGCCCAGCACAGCACGGGGCGGGCGCGCATTAAATGCAAATTATCATGGCAAAATTTAGGCCTTACGTCATTTCTCATAACAAACGAGCCGGGCACAGGGGCGCTCCGGGCCACAGGGAGACGGTCGCACCGTTTCCCTTCACAGCTGCTTTCGGGCAGCGCAGGAAGTGGGGAACGAGCAGGGATTTTTTTGGGAGCAGGGATTTCTCGCACACCTAGAGATGAGGCACCCAACAGAGTCTTCCCCTGATGAGCTCATCCCTCTCTCACTGCGCAGGCTGGGTAAGAGCAGGAAAGGTCAGGAAGGGGAGATTTTCCGTGCAGCCAGGAAAACCATTATTTTTATTATTTTCTTTCAGCTTGTGGAAAGGCAGTGTGTCCTCCTCTCGTGGTTTGTTTTTTCAGAAGCCCCCTCCGCAGGTGGCCACATCAGGTGAAGGCACAAGTGGAAGTGGGGGTAAGGCAGAACAGGGGCTATCCAGCCTGCTCTGGACAACAGCGGAGAGAGATTTTTTACTCCCAAAGGCTATTGAGAAAAGGCAGAGATGTTGTTTTCCCTCGGAAGCAGTTCTCTGTGGAAGCAGGAATCATAGAATCATTTAGGTTGGAAAAGACCCTTGGGGTCATCGAGTCCAACTATCAACCCTACTCTACAAAGTTCTCCCCAACACCACATCTAAACGACTCTTAAACACATTCGGGATGGGGACTCCACCACCTCCCTGGGCAGCCTATTCCAATGCCCGACCACTCTTTCTGTGAAAAACTCTTTCCTGACGTTCAGTTTAATCCTACCCTGTTGTAGCTTGAAGCCATTCCCTCTTGTTCTATCACTAATTACCCGGGAGAAGAGACCAGCACCAACCTCTCTACACCACCTACAGCTGCAGAGAGCAAAGAGGTCTCCCCTCACCCTCCTCTTCCTCAAACTAAACACTCCCAGCTCCTTCAATCGCTCTTTCTACTATTTGTTCTCCAGGCGCTCCCAGCGGGGGCTGGGGCCGCACGAACATCCCCCCCCCCGGCGGAACCGCAAGGACCCG
>NW_015090995.1:8837316-8856498 GCF_001431845.1 Calidris pugnax
GCCTCAGCCCTCCCTGTGCCCTGCAGGCTGCAGGAGGATCCCCCGGCCGGGGTGAGCGGGGCCCCCTCCGAGAACAACATCATGGTGTGGAACGCCGTCATCTTCGGGTGAGTCGGGCGGCGGCGGGGGGCCGGGGGCGGCAAGGCCGCGGGGGCCGCTCTGCCGGCGGGGGGCAGGGGGTCGGAGGCGGGCTGCCCGCGGGGTAACGCTCTGCTCTGCTTCTTCCCTCCTCTAGGCCCGAGGGGACCCCTTTCGAGGACGGTAAGTGGGGCTCCGTGGTGTTTGGCTGTCTCGGGGTGGGCTGCTGCAGTTTGACACGGCCTCGGGGTGTCACCCCTGCGGGCTCTGCAACAGGTGTGGGCCTGGGGACGGGGGGACAGGAGGGTGTGCGTTCTCCTGACCACACATATGTATGCTGCAGCCAGGGCTTATGTAAATTATTATTGTTTTTAATCCTGCTCCAAGAAAGTGTTGTAGATTTAGATTGCTATGTTGGTTTACAGAAACCTGCAAATTAGGTTGTAGGGGCTTGACTTGTAATCACTAAATCTGACTGTTCTAAGCCTGGTTTAATGTACCATTTTAAGGATCTCCAAGCTTTTCTGTTGAACCTTGGATCGTGCTTTTAGGGGCGCTTACATTTGGAGAACTGTCAAAAACCTGGTGTAGAACCACTGTTTTGAGTTCTGTTTTTTTCTGATGCTGGAAGTGTTTTGCGAGTAAGTCCCAACGTGAGTCAGCTTAAGTAGGAAATGAGCTGAATGCTTGAGGAAGTTCAGAACGGATTTTGGGGTGGGTTTTTTTTTTTTCTTGGCATCTACTCTGCTACAGTCGGTATCACTCAGGGTTAAAGATTAAAAGGGCTTTTTAACTTTAAAAGCTGACTAAATAGGTCCTTGTAACACACCTGGGTCCCAGTAGTTTTCATCTGGCCTTATTGTCTTTTGTAGCTTTATTGGTGCTGTATGAATACTTTGGCATTTCTGTGGAAACTTGTTAGACATGAAATACTGTCTAACTGAAATCACTGATGCATTTATTTTTTTTAAGATACTTTCAGTGCGGGCTATAATTAATCCTAGATCTCCATGACTCATGCCAAAAGCGCAGGAAAAATTCTTTAACTCCTATGTTGTTCTTGGCTAACTCCTTTGTCTCTGTTTACCCTCAGAGGGAGCACCTGTGGGCATGCCTATAAATTGCAGATATTTTTAATATTTCTTTTTATGTGAAGATTTTGAAGATTTTAAATATTTCAGGCCTAAGAGTACTCCAAAGACTCCAATTACTTTTTCTAATATGTTTGATTAATTAAGAAACCTGCTATAATAGCTGCTTCGGAAGTCT
The DNA here is from genome assembly GCF_001431845.1 of Calidris pugnax. Classification (NCBI taxonomy): domain Eukaryota; kingdom Metazoa; phylum Chordata; class Aves; order Charadriiformes; family Scolopacidae; genus Calidris; species Calidris pugnax. The sequence goes on from NW_015090995.1 coordinate 8,838,664, forward strand.
AATGTTTAGAATTGAGTATTCCACAACATGGCATAATAGATCAGGTAGACTAAATGTATTCTGTTATCTCATCTTGTAAGCCTTAAAGAAGGGTTCCCTTAAACTTCTGTGAGGGTTTCTAGAGCTGCCTAGGTTCTTGGTGCACTGTCACTAATAGAGTGATTCACTGTTTGGAGCAGAAAGCTGTCTCCTTGCAGTGTGCTAAAATGCAGGTTATTCCATATTCAGGCTCTTCCAGCTCAGTGTGGGGTTAACAGATGCTATAAGGGCTTTTTTTCCATATATTTCCTTTTAGGTGCAGAAGGTTGGAGACTGCTTTTGAGAGCCCTGACATATTGATTTCGTCTGTGCTTTCCACCGTGGCAGCGTTGTGTCTTTATCTCAGATACTTAGGACATGTTGCACTCACAGCGGTTTGAAGTTCAAACAGATGTTTGAGTCTGCTGCTGCTGTCCTGCTGCCTTGGTTGATCTAATAATATAATCTCGGGGTGTGATGGATCGCTCTTTTCATAGCAAAGTGTGTGTTTTCACAGTATGCGCTCAGGAAAGCAGATATGTCTTGTGTTGCAGGATATGCTTATCTCCTTTTCTCTGGGACATATCTTACATTGTGCCAGATAACAAAATACTAAGTGGTGCCTGGAGATACGGGTGTATTGGTGCCTCAGCTGTGCTTTTCCATTAAGTGAGTAGAGTAGCACAGTTCAGATAATGGTAGTGCAGTTCAGATGCAGTTTAGCTTAATGTAGGTAAAATTGAGGGAATTCTTATCTAACAGTATTGAACTGTTGAGTTTGGGCTTGTTTTGTGACTGTGCAGGCCCTTGTGAGACAAAGGTGCACTGGAGCTCTGTAGTCCTTCTCGTGAAGCCTTTGCAGGGTAGTGTTCTTCAGACGTCACTTTGTATTTCCCTTTTTAGGCTCTGTCACTTCCTGGTGGTAGTGTAAGACTGCAGATACCTTAGTTCTTGTGAAAGTAGCCTGTGAATTTAATTTTGTGTGTGTGTAACTAGAGGAATAATTAAGTCAACATCATAAGAATTACTGTTCTTTATCCTCATTCTGGTGAGGCCCTTCTCCAGTCTCTGCTTCTGAGGTTTCTTGTCTTTGTCTGAACTGAAAATCTGAAGTTCAAACACGTTTGTTTACTTGCTGTGCAGCATAATGCAGCTAACAACCCTCCCTCCCCTCCGCCCCCAGACTTCGGAGGGTGTTTTCACAACTTGGTGTGCAGGCTGACTCGGCCTGGGAGCAACTACTAATTTAGATCAGCACCATGGCTTCCATCTTCTGGTTTAAGAGGATTCTATTGCAGGTGTCTGCGGGAGGACCCCGGGGATATTTTTCCTGCCCTTCACCGTATTTCTAAGAATCTATGTGTGTGGCATCTGAAGTGGTGGTGCTGTCACAGCGATGGAAATGCAGGCTCTCCCAGTCCTTCAGGCCTGTTTCTCTGAAACTGGATGATGATGTTGTGGTTAGTGCAGGATTCCTGGCTTGGAGAGAGTTAAGTAACGCAGCTGTTGTAGTATCCTGCCTTGCTGTCATTGTGCAGGAGGCTTGAACAGAGGAAGCAAGGCATTTGCCGTCCATATGGTTTATTCCTTGCTTACAGAATATGGATTCTGTACCTTCATGTGGGAGAGATCATCCCTGCTTTATGGACAGTGGAGTAGAGGGGGCTGCTCTTGCTCCTGGCAGCGAGAAGGGCCTGGCAGGGACAAGGGGGCTGCTCTGGGAGGGGTTACTTGGGCCAGCGCACAGGTCGTGGAGTGGCCTCCCTGGTAGCCATGACTTGTGTTCCGAGGTAGAAACTGATCAACAAGGTAAGTAAGTACAAGAGAGAAAAGAGAATCTTCTCCTAAGATCAGTGATGATTCTAATATCAATAATGACAGTGAATATGATGATTTATGTTTTAAAATTGATTGTCTAGGGCAAATTGCAAGGAATACCAGATGAAAGCTTTAAAATCAGTGACAGAAGAGGCTGGACACTGAAGGCCTCATCCCGAGCACTGTCTGTCATGATACCTGTTTCACTTGTGTGGGCTTTCAGTGCAAGTGACCCTCCTTGGACTTTGGTTTCTGGATTTCTCCTTTAATAAATCTCTACAGTGAGATGTTGGGCACTCTGGAGCTCTTTCCAGAGCCATTGCCGCTCTGAGTCTTGACTTGGAAATTTGAGTGGGTAGATACTCCAGCTGGAAGGTGGCTAACTTCTCGCTTGGATTTGTGTTAAGAGCAATACCACAAGACACACAGTTTCCTTCTTTCAGTAGTTTTAAATGGATTCTAGGACCAAACTGCCCTTGTTACTGGTTTTTTGGCCATCTTATCTATCCTCTCTGCTCCCACTTCAGTCCGTGTTCGAGAATAGCGTTCTTTTTCTCAAGTATGCTTGTTGAACTCCACTGTTTGATGGTTTATGCTCAGTTTTCAGCCTACTGCTTGCTTAGTCACGCTTCCAGAGGAGAAAGTGCCTGCTTTCCTACCTCATAAGGAGGCTACTGAGAACCAGAACTGGGGCAGAGAGCTGGGAATCTCTAAGATTTAGAATCAAATCTCTAAGCATTTGACTCCAAAGGGCCAATCTTGGTTGGGATTGTCACCCTGTTGGGAAGGAAAGGTAGTCCCGAGCTGATGTTGGCAGCTGGTAGAAGTTGATACTAGTTATTCAGTGCTGGCTTTCAAACTCATCTCAGATCTGGCTCAGTGCCTCTGGATTAGCTGGAGTAAACCTTGAAAGTCCCACTGCAGGTTTCCGCTAATTTGAACAATCTTAAGTATACTGCTCTTGTTCCTTTTGTTTTATAGTAAGATAGCATTCTGTTGGCTCTCTGCTCTTCTGTTGTTAGGCTGCTAATAAAAAACAAACATGCAAAAACTTATTTTTAGGACGTTGAGACTTCCCACTGCTGTACGGAAAGCTCTGAAGCATCTGTACTCTGTCTTCATATGCAAACTGGAACGTCAAAGCAATGACCTTCATTTCTTGCGACTCAATGTTATCATTTATCTCCTTATAAAGGAAGGAGTCCCTGGGAAATACTGCAGGTCCGTGCTGATCTGAAAAAAAGGAAAAGGGGTCAAAATATCTGTTCTCTGTCTACCAGTTGCTGGCACATATTTGCCAGCCAAATGAAGGAATACCATCATCATATTAGTGCTGGAAAACTCCCTCACAGTAGGAAGCAAGGATGAGCTTCATATCTGAGCCCCTGAATTGTAATTTGGGCAGTGAGTGTTGGGGAGTGGGGGGAGAAAAACCCATCTCGGATTAGTAAGGATGGCTTTTCAAAAAAGGTAATATGTCTGCCCTGGCAGTTTGTTACAGCCCTTCCTGTAAAGTGTGTTCCCTCTCACAGGAGAAGTATATATTTACATGAAGGTGCTTCAGGTGTTTCTCTCTGGGCATACACAGGAACATTGCAAACTGCCTCCCGGATTGGTCGGTCTGAGGCCGTAGCAGGGAAAAGAGAAGCTTGTGTGTTTTGGAGTATGTGGAGTTCTGTCGTTCCTGATGGGAATTGCCAGCAGTGCTCAGTCCCTCGGACCCGTATTTATGCAGCTTAGTTGACAGACTTATTCTGAGATTGTTGTAGCCTGAGGAGAAGGGCTAAAAGTAACTGCTGTTGGCTGTTAAACCGATTGGTTGGGGCTTAACTACAGTTTTCTGTTTCTGCTTAATCAGCCTTTCTGGAAGAATAGTTTGAGTGAAGTAAATGATCAGATTTTTATTTTGAAGTGTCTGATACTGCTTTCAAGATTACTTTTCTACAGTAAGACATGATTACCTTACAGTTGTTGATTTTAAAATATATTTTCTTGAAATTTAAATAGGAAATGAGTTAGAAGGCCCATGTCATAATAGCATATTCCAGTCTCTAGGACTTAACTAAATCATGGCCTGTTACACAGATGGTTGTACACCCACTTGTGTTGTTTTCACAGTGCACTGGGATTAGGCTTTGTGGAAGGGCAGATTTATTTCTTTACACAAACCTTTTGGCTGGGGTGGTGGTTTTGGCAATAAAAGTCAGTCCCAGGAGATAGTCTCAGAGCTGTGCTGTCTAGGACTTCAGAGTTAATGATTAACTCCAAAGAGAGTAGAAGAATCACTGTAGGACTGAGCAATCTGTGTTCCGCATTCAACGTGCATTATGAGCACAGTTGTATCATCTTGTGCTTGTAAAGGGATGCTGCTTATTCATCCCTTGAGTAAATTCCTTGTGAATAAAGGTTACTTATCTCTCTTTCAACTCCAGGAACCTTCAAACTTACAATAGAATTCACAGAAGAATATCCAAATAAGCCACCTACTGTTAGATTTGTCTCTAAAATGTTTCATCCAAATGGTAAGTACTTAAGCGATGCTGCTTTTTTTTTTTTTCCCTGGTTACAGCGCTGTAAGACAAGGTGTATTTATTGTAAGCTGCTGCTATCTAATGAGCTAGCAAAATTCCAGTGTGGTTCTGAGCAGTTTGGTAAGGATGAATATGTGAGCAGTGCTCAGGCTTGAAATGAAGGGGCCATAGAAGGAGCCTTTTACCTGTCAGGTGTTACAGCACAGTATTGATGAGATGTTCTTCTCTCTCAGCTGCCTGTTGTCAGACCTTACAGAAGAATATTTTGTAGTTAAATAGCAGTGCCTTGGCCTTCTGTCTACAGGTATTGCATACGCACTGTGGCGATGCTGCTGGGTGCAGTTGTCCTCTGCCACTTCCCAAAAATGCTTAGAAGAATGATAGACCTTGAAATGCAGTGCTAGTTTCCAACTACAGCTAGTGATAGTAAGACTGTTTAATTAGTCCCCTTCCTTGGTAATTAAAGGTTGGAAATGTATTTGCTGCCTCCAAACAAATAGCTTTGTGAAGAAGTGCTGGAAGCTTTCAGATGCAGCAAGTCAGTGTGTGTGGGTAAAGTGCACTGAGGGAGGGTTCTTCTGAAGCTGCCGTGAGAGAGGTGACCAGGGGCTGACTGCTGGGGATACTTTGTGGGGAAAACTTGCGTGTAAACACCTTTTTACTTCTGTTCTATATTGGGTTCACTTGTGGGTAGCTTTTTTTTTTTTTTTTTTTCTGTCAGTTCTATTTCTGGTTGTGCATAGTGGTAGTTGCAATGTCACAGAGAAGCTTGATGCTGAAGAATAAGCAGGGGTTGAGTTGAAATGCCTCAGGCAGCTGTGGGTGACAGACTTCACCTCTTTCTGCCTACAGCCCTGTTTGCTGGATTTGAGTCTGCCAGGGGCTTTTGACTTTTGTAGTGTTTGTCAGTGCGTAGGTTTTCAGGCTCGGGCAGTACTGGTTAAAACCTGAGCAGCTGTACAGTTTCTGTTTTAAGCCATTCTTTTTCAACCTTTTCTAGTCTATGCAGACGGTAGTATATGTCTGGATATTCTTCAGAACCGTTGGAGTCCTACTTACGATGTCTCCTCCATCTTAACATCCATACAGGTAAAAAGAACTCGGCATGAAAAGGCAGAATGAAATCAGGATGCTTTGACAAAAACAGCTGAGGAAACCCTTTTTTTTTTTTTTAAATTTATTTTTCTCTCTTTTTTTTTTTTTTTCCCCTCCCAAGAGCCAGTGTAGCAGCTGTACCTTGATACATGCTAAAGTACGACTGCTTCCCAAATGTAAGGTGGCTAGACAGTGACAGCAGGGAAGGGACCCATCCAGGGATTGCACTCTCTGGGTGTTGCTGTTTGGCTGTCAATTTACCACCTGCACTGCTAAGAATGAGACTCCTAGTGAAAGCTCCCAGTAACGTACAACTGGAATGATGAAACGCACCTTTAAAAAACCCAAGTCTAGATGAACTTCCCTCTTATTAGTATGGCTAGTTTAAGGAATATGTTGGGAAACTATGCATGCTTTCGAGTGCCTAAGAATCTTTTTCTCTTTGCACAGTCTCTATTGGATGAGCCCAACCCCAACAGCCCAGCGAACAGCCAGGCAGCTCAGCTATACCAAGAGAATAAGCGGGAGTATGAAAAACGGGTGTCTGCAATAGTAGAACAGAGCTGGCGTGACTGTTGACCCAGGATGATGCAAATGAACACTCTGTTGATGAGGAAAATAAACAAAGTGTCCGAGTCATCTTTTTCCTCCTAGCATTTACTTTGAAAGCAGAATAGCTGTTGTGCTGTTGCCACCCTCCCTTGCTGAAGCTTCTTCTCCTTGGACATCAGAAAGCACCCACTTTGAAGTCAAATGTTCTGTACTTGGGTTACTTGCAAAAGAGTTACTGATGCTGAATTCATTTCCTGTGGTCCCTCTCCAGTCTTAGGGCAGTATTGTGCATTCTGTAGTGTACACTAAGCTTTTAATTGTAATTGTGTTATACACAGTGACGCTTATGTGTAGCTTGATAAAAGGGATGTTTATATACATACACATTTTTTAACTGATATTAACTAAAGTGCTGATCTGTCCAGGCTGGTCATTTACCTCTACTATTGGTTTAGACCCCACTGCATTTGTAAGTACGGAGTGAAGAAATAACCTCTTGTTTCCCTTTTGTATCAGTTTGTCGACTCCTTGCTCATGGAAAAAAAAAAAATGTAAACAAAAAACTCTTAAATTGATTCAAATTCACATATTTAGTAAGACCGTGAATGCTAGTTACTTCTGCACTTCACATGCAAGATTTATGTACAGATATACATAAATCACTACAGTTGTGGTACTTTGATCTGTGCTTAGGGTGAGAAACAAACCCCCTTTTTTTTTTATTATTATTTTATTTTAAAGGACATGCCTACAGGGACTGCTTCACTAAGTTTCTCTAGTCCTGTCACTGAGGCATTACTGGACAAAACCAGGTAGAGCTGTGGTACTCTGAGCGAAAGACCTTCCACATCAGGAAGAGGTAAAACCTGAAGTGTTCCAGCAGTGGAATTACTCTTGGTCGGTGTCTTTCTCCCGCCCCCTTATCTTTAGCCGAGGAAGATAAGTTCTTTGGGATGTGACTTTGCCTTGCAGAAAGTGTGAATTAAGTATGGGGTAGGCACTTGAGTCTCTGCAGTTCCTGCTCTTCATCAATTACCGTGTGGTTCCTGTGAGCTCCTGCTGCATGCTCGAGTTAGTTTCCCCTCCCTTTTATGAAAGTATTTTTTCAACTCTGAAAAAAAAAAACAAAAAACATTTGTAAGTCCAGACTCACTTTTTTTGTAAGGCTAAGTTTCTACATTTGGATACAGTACCTTAAGCAGCAGTGTGGGATGAAACCTACAATTGTGTTGTCCACTGTTCCAGTGTCTTTCGTGTGCACATTGGTCTGTCGAGAAGTTTAACTTTGCACAAGTAACCCATGTAAGAAACTGTACATTTTTCAAAAGTTGTAAATAAAGTGTAACCTTAGTGCTTATTGTATAAATAGGCAAGAGGTGTTTAACTGTGGTTATTTTAACGGGGATGGGATCCAGCTCCAGGCAGAGCCTCGCGGCAGGACTGAAACGCTTCCTCACCCCCGGGGCTGTCACTGTGCTTGGGTGAAGGCCGGGGCAGGTGTAGTGTGGGGACAATAACCAGCCCTTCAGCGGGAAGGAGGAAAGAGGGCAAAGGAGGAAAGACAGGGCAGGACCCACAAAGTAGCAGAGAAAGGGAGAAATAGACACAAGTCTTAGCAAAGCGAAAAAACAACCACATTTGCAGGCAGCTCAGCACTACCTCATGTCTGTGAGTGAACTGTCAACAGAAAAGGAGCCTACGATAATGATTGAGCTACAGCAACTTAATGGGCTCAGTCATTAATTGATACAGGAATCATATTTATTTTCCTCCTGTCTTCTGAGGGAGAGAACAGGCTATAAAGTGACTGACACTGACCAAAGCTGGAACTGCCGCTTGGTGCTCCGGTTTGTTTCCTGAGCGTTCCCCTGCAGGACTTCCCCCACTCAGAGCCAGACGAGCCACAGGCCCCTGTAGTTGCACCCACCATTACAGACCCGTGCAAAAAAACCTCACCAACAAACCACCCAGCACCTGCACTGATGGGGAGGACAGTCTGGCCGGGGGTACTACAGCCACTGCCCCTTTCTGAGTGTTCCAAGTCACTCTGATGTCACAGCAGCCCCTGCATCAGTCCCTCTGCTTTTGTATTTGTCTTCTAGTCAATAAAATACAACAACAACAAAAGGATGGAGTGGACTCTTAAGGCAGCCAGAAATGGGAGCAGCACTGAGCTGGGGGGCGGAAAAACACCCAACAAATAACCAAACCTTTACACCCCTTAAGTGAGGGTGTCACTGTGACAGGTACCACCCTGCACAGCGGGCACTGATGGGGGGCTCAGTCACAGCTGCTACCCAAGACAGGAATGCAGTGCTCTATACGCTCACAGACAGCTACCCATGCGGAGCTACCCTTACCTTTAGCCTGTTTTGTGGCTCCCCCCGCCCCCAAAAGAGGCATTTTTCACCCCAAACATAGCAGCGCTGTTCATTCTGCCTTTCTCTGCCTCACCAGGCCCTGGAAACCGGCTGCAAGGCCAAGTAGGGGGGGGCTGCATCCTGCTTGCAGGAATATCTGCCTAGAAAGTACCAGGCTTCTTCCACTCCTACATCACCATCTGCCAGAGCCCAGTGCTCTGGAGAGCGGAATTCAGCAGCAGAGGGAGGGAATAACACACACAAAAAAACCCCAACCAACCAACACACTTTCAAAATTAACTGCCAGGTCATTTTTCTACCAAGACAGCAGCAGCTCCTCTGTATCCCAGCAGACCAGGCCAGGGGGGATGGTCTTACCTGCCAGGGCAGCCTCTTCCTTTTCACACCAAGGGGACGAAAACGCCTCTAACTGCACATCGCCGGGAAATTCTGCTTCATCAGTAGAGATCAGCCACCCGCTCCTCAGCCCTGAAAGTATTTAAAGGGGAAACAGTAGGTGGGGGGAAAAAAAGTAGAGGATGATGTAAGAAGATGGAGAGGAAAATACAGGCAGCAGCAAACCAGAAGCGATTCCTGAGACACAAGGCAAGAGGAGAACGGACAAAACCCGCTCCATCAGGACTGGCTTTGGACTCAAGGATCCTCGTCAGCCCCAGTGGTGACAGAAACAACCCAGCACCTCTTGGCACGTCTCACTCTTGGCTCCTCCGAGGTCAATTCCCAACCCGTGTCCCAAGCAGGAGGCTCCGGCGTCCCCGAGAGAGGCCACACTCACACCACACGTGGGAGCAACACCAGAACCTTTACTTGTCCATCGCCCCCGACATACACAAGCACAGGTACAGTAACGGAGCACAGAAATAATTAGGCACAGATTTGATTTTGCTGGGGATTAAAGAGCTTATATTGGAAGTAAAAAAATAAGTTATATAACAGTCCCCACAAGCTCCAGGAGCATCTTTGCTGCGTGGGCTCCGCGTTTACCTCCGGTTTTTATATGTCACACTTCACCGTGGTATTTGCACATGTCAAGGCAAAAAATGCACTGGAATTACCAGTCCAATACACTGACGACTGACTCTCAGTATGGGAGACTCAAGGCAGAAATCTATGAATAAAAGCAATCTGTTAAACTGGTTAAGGACATCTCTCTACATACATACACAGCAGAGACAAGAGCGCTAGATATATTTATCAGGAATAAATGCAGTTTTCACACATATTATTTTTTGTACAAAGTGTGACAAATCCTGTTTTTTTTCCAGAAATAAAACTTTATTTTTATTGTCATTAATACCAACTTTACATACAGGTTACTCCCCTGGACTGCATTTCCTCTGCTTTTTATGATTTTACTTTTTTTTTAAAAAAAAAAAAAAAGGGCATTTTTTTTTCTTCCTTGGTCAAGAAGAATAAGGGAACTATAATTTTAAATTATGTCAAATTCCTTCTCGGTGGACATGGTGTTTTTTCCTATTATAAAACTATTAAAATGTGAAGGAACAAGTAATATCAAAGACACGGACAGTAACAGCACTACTGCTTCTGGGTTGTGCTAATATACTTGGACAGAACTTGCTCAGTTCTAAAGGTCTAACAACATTTTAGAAATTATATTAACGAAGTGAGAGGCTTTAACGTTAATATAACCCACAACAAAAAAAAATGCAGCATCTCTTTCTTCAATCGAATACCTAGGAAGCTCAGTCTCTGGTAAAATGGGACACCTGACCTCAGTTTGCCTGAGGCATAATAAGCTCGTAATGCCCAACCTGACCCTCTTGTTTCAGCTGGTCCAACAGATCCTCCTTGCGCCGCTTCCTGCTCACCACCAGGTATCTGTTGTGGCCCTGCCCATGAGATTTACTTTTAAGACCATATTTTTGGGCGATCTGATGTATCTGCTTCCGCTCGTCCATGTTCAGTTCTCTAGAGAAAGTCAAGTCAATGTGACTGTCTGAGCGTGCATAGTTTCGAATGATCTCCTCAATATCTCTTTTAGCGATTTTGTTCACCCTTTCTACATCAAGCCCGAGTCCTTCCCTTTTAAACTGCTCCTTCACTGAAATTGGCTCTCTAATTCCTTCACCATCTTTCCCCAGGCCACCGCCTGTCCAGCCCATCTTTCTTAAAATTTGGTTCCCGATGTTGTCTTCTTTGATCTTCTGTTTGAAAGCCTCTTCTGCCGATCGACCCCGAATCTCATTTCTGGAGATGACGTCTTCGACGGTGCCTTTCTTCAGGTTATTAACAACAGTTGGCTGAGTCTTTTTGAGGATTTTCACAGCTTCCTCTGCTGCCTCATGCTTGACAGATTTTTTCACTCCAACTGCTTCTGCGATGAATTCGTCTTCAAGCAGCACCTTGCATTTCCATCGCATGCCAGTCATCCTTTCAAAGACATACTCCACCGTCATCTTGTTGAACTGGGCGGTGTCGTTCAGCGTACACACGGGATTGCTGGAGTTCTCATAAACCACGAGGTCCTTTAGGTCTTTCTTCCTTCCGGAGCCCCGCGACGAGCAGCCCACCTTCTGCACCTGGGTCACCTTGATGGCTGTTACATTTGACTGCATCTTCTGCAGAATTTTCAGAGCCTCCTCGGCTGCTGCGTGCTTGCTGGTCTTCTTGGTGCCAAATCCCTCGGCCAAGCAGTGGTCTTGGAGATACACTTGACAGCGCCACGAGCGGTTGGGCATTAATTCATATTTATACTCAACAGACATTTTGTTATACGAGGCAGAATTGTTAAGTATTCCTATTGCGTCGCTGGCGTTCTCTGTGAGGACAAAACTAGTCCAGTGTTTGTTGGTATTAGTGGAACCTTTCACGGATTCAGCACCGGGCTGCATCGGGACACAGTCCCTGTTGGCAACTACAAACTCCTCGTGAGGTTTAAGGGCAGGGGGGAAATCCGGGCGGCTCACGCCAGCCTCACACACCACCAAGTCTTCGTGATAGGTGTGCTTGAACTTCCGCTGCACCACTCGAACCTCCACAGACTTCTTCAGCAGCTTGACTGCCTGCTCCGCAGCACGATCCCTGGATCCGTTTTTGCTGCCGGCGTAACCGGTGGCCAGGTAGACATTCTGACACCGCACTTCACAAGCGAAGCCATCTGTTAGGAGCTTCTTGCTCTTGGGGAGGTCAGCAGGGGCAATTTCCTTCAGAGGAACATAAATATATTCAGGATTTGTCTTGCATGCCTGAATTGAACGCGTCAAAAGATAAGTAAAGTTAATTTTATCAGTCCCAGTGTTTGCATCTGGGTTAGTAAGATTTTTCCAGACAGCTGCTGACAGTTTCTCAATAAAACTCTGCTTCAGCATTATAGCTGATGGAGGGAAAGTCTCTGACGCAGACTGGACAGTTGAAGGAGAAACAGAAACCTGCAACGTGCTGCTTGTGGTGGAGTCCACGCTATTCACAGCCTTCTGGGCTGCTGCTGCCTGGCTTGCAAAGCCCAGCCCAGCGCAGTTGGAGAGCTGGCCATCCGCCTCCCGTGCATTCGCAAAAGAATTCATACAATTTTCAGCTGGCTGCACGATGCTGTTTGTATGTGCCTCCTGGTTCACCTCCTGCATTTGGTTATCCAGAGATTCTTCCTTCTTGTCACCCTTCTCAGCACTGGTGACAAAGTGTATGGGTTCAAAACGTGGTCGCACCCGGAACTTGGGGACCATCTTTTTGGGTGGCTCAGGAGTCTCTTCTGGCTCAGGACCTATGGGGTGGAAGAAAAGCACAAGATCACCAATTTGTGCTATGACAGGGAGACAATTTTTTCACAGAGCAACCTCCAGGAGACTGCAGGCTCTGAACACAGGATCCCTACTTCTTAGCCACAAACCAAGAGGCTGCCTTCCAAAGACATTCACAATTGATCAAATAAGACCATTTATTTTTGTACAGATCACCACAGTGGTATCTCCAGCCCCACAGCCACCATACAAAAATCTCTACATGTTTAGTTACATGGGTTTTAGGTCTTAATCGATTGCTCTGCCCACTGAACCCATCCAGTCATTTCTGAAGTTAATCCATACAAAGCTACTAAACCAAGTAAAAACTACAGCCAATAAGATGGAACACCAGAGCAGGACTACAGCCTCAGCTCCGACTCTGCTGCAGGGCTGTGGGATGATCCCAGATAAACTACTTTATCTTCAGGTCTTCTCTTTTGGTGGAGAAACACAGTGATACTGAACCCTCCCTTCCAGAACACGCAGGGCTGTTAATGAGTGTTAATAGAAGTGTACTTTCTGGAAATATAACTACCTTTGACTAAAGGGTACCAAACGTGGAGAAATCTGCCCAAGCCCCAGGTGGCAGCTGCAGTGGCTGGAGGTGCCCATTGCACATTCCTGGGAGACCTCTTGTTTCTTAACCAGAAGAAATGCAAATGAGGCACAATATCCTGATATGCGCAGCCACCACAGAAAATGAGAATCAAATAGCTGATAAGCAAATACATGACATCTAGAAGACGGTTATGCAAGACTTCTCCTGTGAAAGATTTTAGCCCCCACATGCTGAAGTAGGACTTGCTTGTAATTTCATCAGAAGAGCAAAAGGCCACCTCAGCGCCTTGGAACGAGCTGCCTAATCTAATGCCAATGCCTGCAACCCTAATATAGGTCAGGCAACACATCTGTCTAGACATCACACTGCCATAGCATATTTATCATAGCCTAGCTCATTGCAGATGAAAAAAAAAAACCACTTCACATACAGCATAAACAGGCCTTCGTGTTTAAATCAGGTGACAAAGCTCTTACACACGTGTTGAATCCCTCAGTTGCCAGTTTTGATGAATTAAGGCAAGGTTTACGTTTCTTGCTCAGGTTGGTATTTTGACGATTGCACTGCAGCAGCATCTAAAGGCTCCCACTGGCAGAACAGCTCTTTATGCTGCCCGTGTAACATGCAATGGAGAACCCTTCCCCTCTGAGCTGCTGCCCGACAGACAGACAAAACGTGGGGGAAACGCGGTATTTTTGTCAGTTCTGCAGCCAGCCCACGGACGCACAGAAAGGTTGCTGGGTGTCAAAGTAAGGGAAGAAACTTTGGCAGAGCTAGGGGTTATATCCAAGGGAGCAGTCCTGCGCTCTGGGACCATTTGTGCTTTCAACAGCCAAACTACAGACGGAGGCTGCCTCACAAAGCAAGGGCCTGCCTGCTCACATCCACAACCTGCACGTGTGAGCAACTCCCGCCGCTCCCTCCGCAGAGAGGGCAGGGAGCCCTGAAGGTGCTGGAGAGGAGCCAGGGGATGGAGCCCTTGAACTGCCAGCCCTCTCTGCCTGATGCACTTCCTCCGCTGGAAAAGCTACAGCTGGAACACACATCAATCCCTGAGACCGTGGGCCTGGGCTGACACATGCAGGACTCTTTCATACCCAGTAGGGAGGGGAAAAAAAAATAAAAATAAAAAATTAAAACCCCCACCCCACCTTCTATTGCTGCTGGCAGGTCAAAACTCAGCATCACTCAGCTGAACCCCACATTCCATGTTCACGTACAACCCCTTCTCAGGTCAGAACATCAGCCCTCAGCACAGTGAAGAAGGGCAAACAGGAATTTAATTTCATAGATTCAATTTCCTAACACTATCACTAGGGAAAATCAATTACCTGGTAATTTCAACAAAAACCCAATATTTTCTAAAGCAAAAAAAGAGAGCTCTGCATGAATGATGTACACCCCAAAACATGGCAGGGGAGGGGAAATGGCTGCAGTCAAGAAGGAGCACACGATGATCGCTTCTCTTCAGTTTGCCACGCTGGCTCTTTTGGAGGCAGCACCATGGAGCGCTGCTCTCCCCACACTCCCACTAATGCCCACCAACAGTGACAGTCTCCTTTGACACACGGGCAGATATACTCACTGTCAGATGGAGAGCGGTGTCTTTTTAGCTTCTTGCTAGGGACCAACTCATACGACCTCGTTTCCCCGATATCGATGCCTTCAGCCATCTTGAGAACCTTCTCCATGACCTGCAAGCCATATCTGTGTGGATTCAACAACAAACCACTTTAGAACTGGTCCCACAGGGGCAAGGCACACACACATGCACACACAAGCTTTTATTATGCAAAAGAACTACAGCTGCCTGAGACATGGTACCTGGTTTGGGGAGATGCTCCTCCTGATTTTGCTGGAGTATTAACACGGGACTGACCCTGGGCCTCACGCCGTAGCTATTTCAGTGCCTGCAGACACCCTGCACACCAGCTCACAAGCCACCTGGCTCTAAGGGAACCCACTTGAGAATAACAAACACTACAGCCACCAAACTGATGTTGTTTTAAACTCTAAATTTAAATGCATTATCTGTCAAAATTCGGCAGAGCTGCTAGGAACACTGAGGAACACAGGGGCATGGAGGAGGAGTCTCCACGGGCATCACAGCTTCACTGAACTAAGCGCAGGAGCGACTGACAGGCACTGAAGTCTTGTCTGGGACAGCAGCCACAGACGGCACGTCACCAATACTGAAATCACAGATGTCAGATGACAAAGGCACTGCTCAGCTTTTATCGACCACTCTTTAAAAAGCCATACTAATTTCCAGCTTGGTAGCTGTAACTGAAACGCTTTAAATCCCCGAGCCACGACAGAGGTGAGGCTGTCACCAGCTCTGTGCAGACCTGCAGCACGCTCCCAACTGCACACAGGCAGGACAGGCACTGTACAACCCCACCCCTCCTGCCCTTACACCCCTAACCATTTAAGTTTTCCATTCCTCCAGGGATCTGTCACGTCCTTCCAAGCTATCTGCACAAGAAAAAAACCTCAAACCTTTCTAACCAAGGAGAACCTACAAACATGGCCTGAAACAAGCCAGGGAGCTTCAAACTGTGGTTCAGAAAGGAGAAAAGGCAATCTTGCACCTCTTCCATGGTGTGCTCACCTTCAAAAGTCAAAAAGCATCAGGTCACTGCCCACGGACCGGACAGGAGTCCACAACTGTCCCAACAGGTAGCGCTGCAGTAACTTGCACCAGCTTTTAAATATTACTGTTCCAAGGGCTCTGGAAATTTCCTCACTCTTCACCCAAGAAATGCCCTTCCTGTCCCTGATTTAGAGGGCCAGGCAGAAGTTAGATCCGCTTGAATTACTGGGTGAGAACAGTGAACACAGACTACTGCAGTCCCTGCTTCACCCACAGGTACCCAGCACAGCTCAGCCCCAGCAGGGAGGAGTTGGGGAGCAGTGGAACAGTGCATGGGGTGAAAATGCCAAGAGGCACCAAAGTGGTGATACCCTCACCCTCCTGCAGAAGGGAGAGGGGTGGGAATCTCTGTTCCTCTCTCTGGTTTACAGGGAGAAGAGTACATTACCCATGAAGGGAACATGAAGGACAATGTCCTTTTCCAGCAGGGTGTGCAAGAACAGCATTAGATTTGACATGAGTGTGGCACCCCACAAAGGATGGAAATGTTTGGGGCTCAAATTTCTGCCCAGGGGAAGATGAGCCAGTCCCAACACATGTTTGCCTACCCTGGCCTTAGAAGTCTCAGGTTGTGGAGACTGCACACGGAGGCAGAGGAATCCCAAGCCTCCAATGCCTAACTAAAGTCTCCCTGGTGTGACTTAAATATGTTTCCTCTTACCCTGATTCCAGTAGCTCTGGAGCATAATGGTCCCTCCCTCCCATTTTGCAGCCACTTTTAATATATCTGAAAAAACATGCATCTTCTCTCAACCAACCCTCAACTAAATGAATCCTGTTACTTAACTCCTTCCTCACAGACCATGTTTTCTAAGCCTTCTGGACACTCTCCAGATTATTCCCCAGCAGAACGCTTCCTCAGATTTCATCAGCAAGGACTCTGATTTGTATTGACTTTGACCCACAGGTTGTCTTCAGCTAGCAAGTGATCCAAGTTAAAAAAAAACCACAAACAAGAAAAGAACACCAAACCAAAAAACAACCAACAACCTTAAGAGAAAACAACAAAAATCCCCCCAAACTTTGAAGTTATTCACTTTATACAGCAACAAGAGCTCTTGCCAGGCAGCAAAGGCAGTTGTAGAGAAAGCTGTGGGTCCCCTCCCTTCCCCAGACAAGCCCAAGTAAAGCTGCCAACTGCTCTTCAGCCGCACAGCGTGTTCACTCTGCCCGCGTGGTGAGCTCAGGTTCCTGCACAACACAAGCTTTGGGGGAACATCCTCACTGGTAATGGCTCTGCACCACATCATGCCTAAACCTACCGCTCACGTCTCCCCCGAGAGATGCAGCTAGAGATGTTCATCAGGGAAAGTATATGCTCTCACAGGCTTAAATTGCATCACTTTTTAGGATTTGAGATCTTGCCACATCGCTCTTTGCTTCTGTTATCAGCACCCTCTAACCATATTATTGCATTGATTCCCAAAAGCACTATCACAAAGAAGGCCCTCCACACAAGCACATTAGGATGAGCTAATGGACCAGAGAGACTACATCTTATGAAGATACGCTCAATTTTAATGTACTGATCAAGCTTTGGAATTCGAAGCTGTTTTAAAACTACATTCAATTTTGGTGCTTGCAGAGCAGAATAGTTCAGTACTTGGACCAGAAAGAAATAAGAAAACACACAGATCTACATTTAAACATCTTGACTTGGCTCTGTATGAGTGACCCAAGATACTCCCCAGCAAGGCTTTGGGGCAGTAACACGAATAAAAGCCCAGTTATATGCCCTTCAGTGCTACACTCCTCTGTCACCGCACATTTTGCTGAAGTTAGTCGTTGAACAGCTGCTGGTGCCTTTGAAGCCTTATGTCCAGTTAAAAATAATCACAACATCGAAAGTGTCAGTCGGGACGTGGGTGACGCCTGTGCAGACCCCACAGCCCCGCTGGTTACCGTGGGGCGGTGGTTTCTGCACGTTAAGAGTAATCCTGATAACGGGGAAACCTCATCCCTTCACCGGCCGGTTTCTCTCCCACAAACCGGGACGGTACCGGTTGCCATAAAGCAGCCTGGGGGGATACCCTCCTCTCGCTGACAGCACAGAGCACGAGTCCTCGGGGGTGGGACACCGAGAACTACTTTCAAAACACACACGTACTTTTCCAGCACTTTGCTCCCTTCCGCACACGGACACTCGAGCTAAGAGACTGCCCCGGCGCGGCGGGGGGAGCCCGGCCCCGCTCCGGGCGACGGCTCCCGGCTCCCGCCAGCCGGGCCACCACTTCGGGGGAGCCCTCCCGAGGGACCGGGGCTCCCCAGGCCTGACAGCGAGCGCCGGGCCCCAGCGGGACCGAGCGGCCGGGGCCGCCACGGCCACCCCGTCCGTCCGTCCGTCCGTCCATCCGCCTCAGGGGCCCGGGCCCGCCTCAGGGCCTTCCCCACAACCCCGGGCCCGCCCTACGGCCCCGGGTCCGCCTCAGCCCCCCCCACCCCGCCCCGGGGCCGCCCCGCCGGGCCTCACCTGCAGCCCATGAAGACG
>NW_015090995.1:8857946-8889309 GCF_001431845.1 Calidris pugnax
AGGAGTGGGGCAGGAGAGAGGCAGGGGGCAGGAGAGGGGGGCAGAGGGCAGAAGGGAGACAGGAGTGGGGCAGGAGCAGGCAGTGTGAGGAGTGGCTCCCCCAAGTGGCACACCCAAGGACACTGCACCCTACTCACCGGGGATGGGGACAGATCACTATTATAATAATTCTAGTAGCTGTCAGCATTGCCTCTCCCTCCTGATACTGCCAACTTTTTTTTTTTTTTTTTCCTAACGTTAAAGAACAAGAGGAGGTTTAGTTAGGGGAAAAAAGGAAAAAAAAACCCACACAAGTACCACTTGACCCACGTCCACCAGCCGACGAAGCTTAATAAGGTGGTGAGACACAGGAGGACACCAATGAAAACACACAGTTCTTCTTACTTTATTTCTTTGTTAAAATTAAATATTTGGTGGCTGCCAACAGAGCAAATTGCACCATGTTTATATTTCCTTTGACTCTGAATGCACAGTTTCCAAAACCAATCAAACAACAGCATATTGAAAATATTCCTTGGGCTTCAACACCTCATGGAAGCCCGTGACATTTATATTATTAAAGACAAAATTAGAAAAAAAATATGCCCATAACAATGTTTGAAAATGTATTCGCTACATCATTAGTCCAAACATCACAATTCTGTTGCTCTTCCAAAATTCCAGGTCAACAGTCGGTTCCCCCGTATTACCCTGTCTTGTCACACAAATTACAAGACACTTCAATTTTAGATACCATGCAAGTCAGTAAAAGAGCTTCTTTCCAAGACACTAACACTGAAGATTTGTTTCCCCCCCCTCCCCAGACATAAGACCCTTAAACTCTTCTAGAAGTGGCAGTCTTCTCCCTCAGACCCAGTGCAGCTGGCGAAGACAGATTAAAAAAAGCTACAGAGAGAGAAAAGGGAAAAAAGAGAAAAAACCAGAAGATTAGCAAAAAAGAGAAAGACATTCAAAAAGCAGGAAAAAGAGATGCAACATGAAAACAGCTGACAGAGGAGAGATGGAACCTCCTTGTGGTACCTCAAGGAAATCGCACAAGTAAAAACGTTTTTTTCTTTGAAGTCTTTAGAAAGACTTTACATCATTTTAAATAACTTTCTACTAAAGCAAATGGTCAGGTAGAACAGCCAGTAACCTGCCGTATGGTTAAAAAAAGCCACATTAAATAGTTCTTTTAGCAGATAATCTAGAAATCATTGACGGACTGGTATTGACTGGTTTTGGGAGCAGGCCGACATCAGACAGGAGAGGAAGTAAATATTCAAATTATTTTGCTTTAAAAAAGCTCCCACAAAACAGTCAAGGATTTTTATGGGAAATAAAGCTGTGCTTATGGTGAAACGGAACACCTGAGAAAATACACTGCAATCAAGAGTTTTAAGCGCCTTGATTGCTGGAAGCAGAGGCCAGAGCGTGGTTTGATCTGGGGCTGCTGCCGTGAGCAGGGAAGGCGGTGTGTGCAGGAACTGCTCGTGAGGCTTTGGCACCATTCTGGTGAAAGTCTCAGCAGCAGCTTGCACTAAAAACAGCATTACCTATCACGGCTAGGTCTGAGGTGTGCTTATCTTCCAAAAAACCCAGGATGGGAAGGGGTTTTTTTGTTGGAACTGTTTGGCAGCATGCAGACTGATCCTTCAGCGGGGTCAGGACGTGTGGATTCACCCACAGAGAGAGAACTCAGCCTGCACAGAGCACGACTGAAGGATCAGGGTCATAACAAGCAAGTCTGAAATGGAAATGAGGATTACATGCTAATCTAGGTAATGTGAATTGAGCAAAAGAAAAAATAAAAGCAAATAAAAAAAGATAGATGATGTCATGAAAACGACACCAAGTACAAAGAGAAAAGAGTTTTTATCTCTCAGCTATGCAATAATTAAACTAAGGTTGTGTTGACATTTTAATGTCACCAATAAATACATTTAAACTGTGTTGTTATTTCGCCAGCAAAAATAACACAGAACTTACTTCCACATCCCTTATTTATCTGGGTGGCGAGAGACCAGAAGGAAGGGGAATCCATTAATTGCAGGGGGGAAAAAAAATGTGGGATTTAAAGTTGCAGCATCCAAAACCTTGTTAGGACTAATTTTACATTGTTTAATAAAAGCAATAACCACCAGTACATCGTAAAGACAGAATCACAATGAGGATATAGGAGAGAGCAAGGGTAACACCATGGAAAGGTCACAGCTGAAATGCTGTCACGTTTTATTAGACCCTCCGATTTAACAAGTAAATGAAGGTCCATTGCAGCCCATTGTATTCAGGGGTAATTACTCAGTACAGAGCCATGGGTTACTGTAAAAGAAGGGCAAAGAAAACAAAAAACAAAAGAAGTAAATGTTAACCAGAATTCACTGTCTGATGAAGACTTTATTTAAAAACAGAACTCATCCAGAAATACACAGAGAAGACACCTGCAGGCAAACCACAGTTGCACTGGGCCAGAGTGAACCCCTGGCCCCAGTGAGCAAAACACCCTCCTTTTTAGTGCAAATCTTGCAGTAAAACAAGGCTTTTGCTGAATAGAAAACATGAGAAGCAACCTACCAGCATCCGTACGCTTCTAAACAGATGCCAAATAAAAAAAAAAATAAAAATAAAGGTAATACTTTTTGCATTAAAACCAGAAATTGTTGGAATCACTAAGAAGAAAGTCAAACATCATCGTCTTTCTTCACAAACACTGATATGTACAGCAAGGTGACCAGCTTTCCCTGAGATTGGATCCAGGATGTGCATCCAGGCCAGCACACTGAGAGGGAGACAAGGCAAGAGATCCTTCCTGACCCCTGCAGCATTCAGAGAACACTTAGTTGCAAACCGTGGATCCAAGTTTGAGAATCCCCCAAGCCTGGGGACTAGAGGTTTGGACTCAGCCCCACGCCTGTCAGGATGTCAAGTTTTGCAAAAAGTCCTTTAAAATTATTTGACTCACACAGGGCAGCGCAGGGGGGTAATGAGGGGTTAGACAGAGCAAATGAAAAAGGGGAGAGGGTGGCCAGTCTCTCGAGACAGCCCGTCCCACCCCGGGGCAGCGAGGGGTTGCATTCACAGCGGTCCCACAACGGGGGACCCGCGCTCTCTTACCATGCAGCCCTCCCACAAAACCGAGGGAGAGACAAAAAAAGCCAACCAACTGAGAAGAGGGGACACTAGCCCTGTGAGCGCTCGGGGAAGAGGTATCAGCAATGAGCATCTCTTGGCAGTTCCACGTAGGCTATTGCTGAGTTCTTCACAAGAACCACCACAACCCAGCACAGCCCAGGGTGTGGGCTCTTGCTTAAAACAAAGTGGTGAGCGCGGGGAGGGAGCAATGAGTAAAGGTGAGCAAACAGGCACAATGGCATAGCTGCGTGTTAACCGAACGCGGGGGCATTCGCCTCTGGTGTGAAGGGAAAGGTTCTACAGGAAACCCGAACTGAAAATGAAAGAAAAAGGCAGATTAATGGTTTTATGGATTAATGACCAAAAAAAAAAAAAAAAAACCAAACCAAAATAAGAATACAAATGTTTCCTAACACACACACACACACCAACAAAAAAAAAAAAAGAAATGTTTCTAAGTGTTAATAAGGTTTAATTTGATTACAAAACATGCTTTATGCAGACACACACATGCATACACCCACGCACACTCAGCAGTGGGATGAACCAAATTTATTTTCTAAAACAATCCCTTCACAGTTTCACAAGCTACAGGAGTCATCAACTGTGACTTGTTTGTATCCTTGCGAAACAGTGGAGCCCTGCAATACTTTATGGATCAATATGGAGAGTATTTTTCTGAATAATGGAAAAGTACCATATATACATATTTAATTTAGCAAGGACAAACGTCCATTGAAAAAGGCACTGTCTGCATTTGTATAGTGGGGACAAAGAACTTCATTTGATTCAAAGCCTGGCACACAACAGGGCACAGTTATGAGGACTGCTAAAAGCAAGCCAAAACCAACAAAAATCAGTAATGTTCACTCTAACTGCACTTTAGCTGTGCCTTCGTACTCAGCACCAGAATGAACACTGTTATTCTTTAGGCTTATTTTTCCACATTCGAAGCCGGATAAGCAGAGAATTGTTCTTTTCATTGTTTTGCAGTTACTGTTGGCAGCAGATACATTCATTCAACCAGACTGCTCAAGACAACTACAAGCTCCAGTTCAAGTCAGTGCGAGACCCTTCTGAAGCTCTTCTGTTAAGTGGAACGTCCCATTGAAATGAAATTCAAATGCCTCTCACTGACAGTGTAATGTTTACTTGCTTTTCCATTTCCTTTGGTGGAGCTACGAGGGAAGGAAACCTGGAATCAGCTTTTCCCTATTTAAGGGCAGACCATAAGTTAGTTTGGACTGTATCCTGGAGAGAATGTAAATCCTAGCTTTGTCTGCAGGGAAGGGTGGCCTTGAGGCTGAGTTTTTTGGTTGTTTTATAGTTAATTGCTGCTGTTCCAACAGCTCCTTTCAACGAAAGACCCATGCACCTCAGCCTTGGAAAATAAGTATTGCTGCCCTGTCAAGGAGCAAGACATTCCTGTGGGAGCTTTCTTTTTCCTCTCACCAGAGAATCAACAGCAAATTAAGAAGGCTCAATTAAACACACTCAACCTAGCTATAAGTAGACCACTGTCATTAGCAGTTTAATAACACTAATGAGGATGTTGCTCTCCTGCCAAGCAGGTGTATGTCTTGCGTGTCTTCGTTTAAATGAGTCTGCATTTTACAATAGATGCTGGCACCTCGCACTGCAAACACTTGCTTATGGTGAGGTCTGTCAACCCTTTCAGGCAACTGTTACCCGTTCCACATGGCCCATGACTATGTGGCCACCTTGTATCTCTGCTCACATGAAGGCAGAGACACTCTGGCAGACTCACAGCAACTGGAGCAGAGCAGACACAGCATAAACCACTGGCAGGGCTCTGCTCCAGCGGGAGCTCTCCACGCCTTGGCAAAACTCATCGGAAACTCGGATGCTGGCCTTATTCAGAGGGAAAGTGCTCTGGCAGGCTTTCTGGACACATCTGGAATACAGCCCTCTTCTTACCACTAGCCTTACCCTAACCATGGGCACACTGGGCACAGCTCCCAGGAGTGTGGGTCTGTGTCTGTCTGCCACAACTCAATATCCAATCCATGGGTCACCCATTTGACTGTTAAAAATGTATTGAAGTCCCTCAGTCTATCTTCAGAGCCTTCACTATCTGCTAAACGCTCAGCCCATCATCTCCTGTGGTTTTGGACAATCAGCTATAATTGGCCAGCAGGTAAATATTGATTTGGTTACTCAGCAGTAGCTTCTTTAATGCCCCCTCATCGTGCATACACACACACACTCACTCATACACACACACCCCCCAGTCTGGTGATTCTCTGGTGCTCGGGACAAAGGAAAACTCTAGGTTTGGCAGATTTTACCATCCGTTAGTACGTGAAGCAGGGGAGGAGGGGGGATAAAAACTAGTCTTGCATCCACCTTCACCTGCACTGTAACTACAAGTTAACACTACAACTTGGAGGGGTGGGAGGGAAGGAGGAGAAAGGGAAAAGACATTTTCATGGCTAGCTGGGCTCTGTCATCAGCACCACATCTCCATAGCAATTGTTGCCATAGTATCAACATGGCCTACGTGATTAAAGAATATAATTTATTTCTAAAGGAGATGGGATAAAGAAAATGGAGCCAACAAAGTGCTGGGAAGGTTTAAAAGGAAGAGGACCTATCTTTATTTTTCTACAGTTCATGTCCTAATACCGAGTCTCTCTGCATTTTACTTTGCAGAATCTTTAAAGACAAACTTCATTGCACCCTTTTTCTACAACTGCATATGTAGAGAGAGACCGGTAGAGCATGTATAGTAAGGGTGAAAGCAGAGGGAGACAGATATAATACTTATAGGCTCTGGACTTGCACGGGGTCTGCTTTTTTAGGAACGTAACTGATCCCACTGTGAGGTCTATATTAGTTAATGACGCTTACCAGGACAATGTGCCTCATGCACCATGCAGCCAAACAGCAGCTAACTGTAAAACAGCACACATTTAAGAGCTAATAATGATGATAATGATGTAACACAACAAAAAAAAAAATAAAAAAGAAACCAAGTCATGATTAGTGCAAATTATAGAGTTTGGGTTTAAGAGTCACCTGTGAAAGAAAAAGGGTAGTGTACTGCCAGCCACTAGTAAACAAGATACAATTAAGCTACAGCTTGTGAAATTCATGGATTGTTAGAGATATGTATGATCTAAATACTGAAATGAATTATTAAGGACAACTGGAGAAGTTACAGGGTAAAAAAAGCAGTGCCATTTCTAACACAGCTAGTTTTCTGGAGGAGAGAGGGGACTCCTACTATCTTCCCAAGCTTACTCTAACACTGACCTATCTCTTTCGTGGAGTTTTCTGTGCCCTTCTGTGTCCTTAACTGACAAGGACGGTATCATTTTTCCGTATGAATGTGCTTGGTGTCAAGGAGCTCTTCTGAAGAACTACTTCTAGAACAGGAGTGTGACCTGGGCCACAGTGACTAATTGCTCATGCTATAGGGCATGTCATCCCCTTTTTCTGCATTTGTGACTCAGACTGATCTTAGGGCTGAAATCTGCAATCCTCAGTGCACAGATGTCTGAGGACTCTAAGCATGAAAGAACCCAGTTGAGTATTCCTCAGAGAGTCCAGGCTGGAGAGAAAAGTCTGTCCCCAGTCAGTCTCAGGCTCCTCGGTATGAAAAGATATTAAAACCCCTGAAGGAATTCAAAAGAGCAAATCAAAATACGCAGTGGAAAAAGGAACGGACAAGTGAGAAAAGGGCAGGAGCACTAATTGCTCATCGCAAAAGAATGTTGACATTGAAGCAGCTCCAGCTCAAAACTAAGACGACTAAACCAGGATCTCATTCTGGTTATTGGGTTTTTCCTCTCCTGTCTCATTTGATTCCAGGCTTAACTGTCAAGGGCTATTTTCCCTGACAAACAGTCCTGTCAGCTCTTTGGGCACATGCCATATTGCTCGTATGAACAGAACTTCTCCATGTACTTAAGACTGTGTAGCACAGGAAAGATTTGCTCTGGATTTGCCCCAGGGATGTGTGGAAAGGGGATTATGGCAGTGGCACAGAAACCAGACCCTCGTTTATCTGCGCACTGCTCTTTGTGCACATGCTAAGGTAGCCCAGCACTCTGCTTTAGGAAATGTACCACAGTGAAAAAATGAACTGCTCATTGCCAGGTGAACCAGGAGGACTGTTTCAGCTGTACAACTGGCTGCTCCTGAGCAACTGCAGAGCGTCAGGAGCCTGGCGTGGGCACTGCAGGCGGCCCAGATCACAGAACCCCTAGTGAGGGGCTGGATCGTGTCACACCAGTCCCTGGCATAGGGACCTCCTGCTAAAGCCATGCGGTATCTCTGTTTCTGTGGAGGGCAAAAAGCTGGTGTAGGGTTGGAGAAGAGTACTAGCACTAACAAGAAGCTATGACCTGTCTCCTCATTTTGCAGCCTTACATTTTGCAGATTCCAGAATTCAGGACTATTAGTCTGCCTGAATAATTTCCACAGTATAAGCTTTTTCCCAACCTAAACAAGTAAGGACACACTCCTCTCTGGGGGTAGCAGGACATCTGTGCTACCCCCACCCTACCCTTGGCAGCCAATATTGTTCCACTTCGTTACAAGCACTGAGAGACCATGGGAGGAGCAGGGAATCTCAGGGCATAAAACCAAGTTCATCCTCTCCCATGCTGTCAGGAAGCAATGAGGTAGGTTAGCACTGCTCCCTGCTCTTCAAGATGACGGCTAAAGGGAAAATGCTTCCAGCTACTGCTCAGCCTTACTAGGGATTATATCTGTCTGCAAACCTTCCCCTGATAAGGACTGGCTAAGTTGGGAGAGGGATATGAACATCCAGAAAAATAGTAAAGGAGAACCATTACCAAAAAGCAAATACCATTGGGTTAGCAACTTACTTTTTTCTTTCCTTATCTCTTTTAAGAGTTTGCGATCCTCCAGCCTGCTGAGCCTGAGATTGGAGCAATTCAGCTGCTGTCTTCCTTTGTTTAAATGCATTTACTTCATCATCCAGAGACTTCTTCTTATCCTCTAGCTTCTTTTTTTCATCCTGATGTAATTTCTTCAGGCGATCAAACTTTTCATGCAACTAGAGGGAAAGAAAAGAGGTGAGCAGGACCCAGCACTACCAGGTATTCTGTTCACAGGAAAAAAGGAAGATGGAAGGATCCCAGGAGATCTGAGCCTACAAGTTTCCGTTGGTCTCTACATCACTTCTACCTCCCTGAGCTGACACTGTGCAGACAAAGGGCAGGGAACAGTCTCCTTCCACAACAGCTTACAAACCAGGCAGTGTTCTAGTGACGCACCATTGCACAAACAATAGGTCAGGAGAGTATAATAATAAAAAAAAATTAATCCATTTCCAGGGATGTCTGCCTTATTCCTCTTTAAAGGTCAGTAAATTAATGGATTTTTTTTTACAACGCTAAGGAAGTTGTATGGGTATATTTTTTATATAACAAGCTCATATAAGAGGCTGTTTCTCTCCTTGAATTTTGCCACACTGCAACTCTCCATCAGAATCAAGACTATGGCACTTTCATGGTGCAGTTAAGTTGTACACTACAAGCACTGTGATCTAGTTTTGTCCTACAGGATGAACACCTTAACGTCCCCATGACTCCAAGTTAAACTTTAGAATTCTTGATAAGAAAGTCCTAAACCTCACTCTGCAGAATGTGCTTTGGCAGCAGCCACCTACTTGGGAGTGGATCTACCACTCACAGCCATGAAGAAACAAGTACTCCAGTCTTCACCTCTTTTTCAGCCTCCTTCAGCTCCGCTTCTTTTTCTTTGACCCTCTGGACAAACATTTGTCTCATTGCCTCTTCCTTTTTCTGGAGTTCCCCCAGAAACTCATTTCTTTTGGCTTCATAAGTTTCTTGTAAGCTAAAAAGAAAGGAAAGTCCAGTGATGTGACTTGGGACAAACTTTGCTTCCCCCGAGCCTATGAAATCAGGCCCTAGACATGAATATTGCTTGCCCACAGCACAGCTGCCACCCACCCACCCATGTGTGGCCAAGGTCTTATTTATCCAACTGTTTCCAAGGTCTGTAAACTATTGCACTTTTCTGTATGTTGACTGTTGGGCAATTCAGCTTCTACTCCTATACTTGCAGTTTCACAGTCAATCCTGCACACAGTCTCCGTGTCTTCACCTTCTCTCACTGAGCCAGCACCTTCAGCACCAGCTGAAGTCTGGATTTATCTGACCTGGCAGGTTTTCTTGCTGCATTGGTTCTTTCCATGCTCTCTCAAGGACAAACACATACACACACGTATGAGCAGTGCATCCAACTATGCCTCTCTCAAGCACTCCTGTCTCCTCCAGGGATCCCACCTGAAGGGCTTGCTGTCTGGATCGGTGTCCTTGAAACCCATCTCTTCCAGTTTACATCGCCGGTACAGCTCATAGTGGCGTGTGTGGGTCTGCTCACGAAGGTCTTCCATGTTCACGCGGATCAGCATCTCCCGCAGCTTCACAAAGTCGCAGTGAGCTTCATTCTCCACTGCAGGAAGACACGATAAGGAGTAAGATAGGGGCAGAAGCAAAGGTCTCTTCCCACATTCCCCACTTGTCTATTCCTCTAACAGGCTTAACAGCCCCTCTGAGCAGAGGAAACTCACCATAGGCCTGACACAAGATTTAACAAAGGATAACTTCCAGTGAGATATGGAAGCCCAGGAGGCCTTTGCTCCTCTTATGAGAGCCCACTGCCTCCTGGCAGAAGTTTCATGCCATGAAAACGCCAGGGCTCAACTTACCCTGCACTATGCCCCAGGGGTACTGACGAGCTTTCATCATTTTGTTTCCTATTTTCAGCTCCTCCGTGCTCCCAATCACTGCAAATGGCAAGTGGGCCTGGAACACATTTAATGATACCTATGTTAGTCCTTCTCAACTCTGGCTGACTTGCCAGCACACAGAGATTAGCACAGCCACTGAGCAAGACAGTCATTATGCACACGCTAATCTCAGGGAGTCTAGTCACTGGCCACTAGCTCAAGACAAGGGGGGAGAAGAAAGGGTCCTTTTTGGAAACCTTGTTAGTGCTACCGCTCTATATCCTCTACCTGGCTGATCCTCCCAGCCACAGGGTCTCAGGTGAGATGAGCCAGTGCAAGACTAGCAACAGATTGACAGCTTGAACAACGTGCTGCGCGGCTCTGACTGCGGTGCTGTCCCAGGGGCTTGCCGTGGCTGAGGAGAACATCTGCACAAGCACAGAAGCAATAGAAGAGGTCTTGGAGCCTTCTTGATTTCATCCCCCCACCACTCCCTCGGCTCATACCGGAGCACAAGACAACTTGCTCTATAGGATCATGAGATCAAAGTCCCTCCTTCACCCCCAGTGTAACAGCTCTTTCCTCCCCGCTTGCTTCAGCCCTGGTGAGGAAGAGCTAAACATGTCCCTGCTGCAGGTCAGCCTCCGCATCCATGTGTGCCCTGAGGTCTGTCCCAGGCTGAGCTGGGAAGGACTCTGCATTCCCTGGGGCTGTGCTGAACCTGCCCCATGCCAACTCTCCACAGTGCTTCACATGTCCTGCGGCTGTGTTAGGGCTCACCCTCAGCATCCCCTCTCCCAAACCGGTTCTGAGAAACCCATAGGAGTGACAATGGCTTTATAAAATCCTCATGATGCTGATGCTATGTACAGCCACTGCTAGATGACTGCATAGCTAAAGGACAAAGGAGGCCAAATCCAGGGATCACATTCGTGAGGAGAGCAGAGCTGTTCCACTAGCTCAACTCTGCCTTGTTACACTCTTCAAACCAAAACACACTCCACAGAGCAGTTTTTATAAGTACCTGAAGGCTGACTACGATCAAGAGGGATTTGCTTTTTAAAAACTCAGAAATAAAAAATAGTCACTTCTTAGTAAAGAAGATAGTCTCTCTGCAGAAGGCAAAAGGTAAGAGAATTGCCCTGTGCAAGCTCAGCAGAGTGGAACAGAAACACTCCCAAGACCCTTCGAGGCTCAGAAGACCCCACCTTACACTCCCCAGACACTGCTATCATGCTTTGCTGCATTTATCTGTTGTGCAATAGATGAGATCTCTCCCCACCTCCGCTTGCTCCTGGGAACTATATTGCATTCTGCCAAGCTGCAAAGAAGTCAAATGCAGGGTTTCAGCACTTAAAAATAAAGTTGCCAGATCCCTGCACCCACCCCTTCTGCTGAGTTTTGTGCAGTGACGTTTGTTAGCTAGAGCTTCTAAAGTGTGCTAAGTTCTAGGTAATTAAAAGCACCCCAGGAAGCCAATTAAGATCAGTGACCCTGGATTGCTATCAAGAGCAGGTAGCAAAGCTTTCATTCCACAGGTTATCTGAAAACTTGGACAAGTTCATGACAGCTGGTACAAGCAAAATATTTCAGAGATTATGTTTTCTGCTTTCAGAGAGTGGCTCACACAGTCAAACTGCAAATACAGGCAAACTGCCTGCAAGCACTCACAAAGATGGGCTCTCAGCTTTTATTCCTTGGCCTCCCAGCTCTCATGTGGGACACACGCAGCGTAAATGGGGCTGGTGGTCAGTCTGATGGGGCCATGCCAGGCCATGCAGAGGCTCTGTGGGTCCTCTTGTGTGACCTCTGGGGTCACTCTCCATGCCGAGTTACCACTGCAATCACACTGATGTGCCAGTGCCTGGAGGGGCACAGGCCAGCACGGAGCTGTGCCTGCTCTGAGGCCAAGCAGCAGAAAAAGGAAAGTGGCCTCCCAGGCTGAAAGAATCTGAGTTTCAGCAGAAGGCTGTCTAATCGCAAAGGGCAGGGGATACTAAATGCTGGAGGGAAAGAAAACAAAGCTGTCTCAACTGAATAGCCTCCATACCACAACATAAGGGAAATTCCCCTAGCCAGCTTCCAAAGGAATAATTTGCTGCCTCGCTTCTACAAGCTGGATTTTTTCCTGCCTTCAGGACAGACCACACACAAGCAGCAGCACTATCCACAAACACTTCTGCACATGGGGTCAAGAAGAATCGTCAGCGGTCCCTGTGGGACCTGCCTCTTCACCAGCTGCAAACAGGCCTTGCGTGTCCCATGACGTCTCGTTGTGCAGTCACTGTCAGGCAGACTGACAGGGAGAGGGCAGAGACCCCAGTGCCAAGCAAAGGCCACACGCCACCTTCGGCTGCTCTGGGAGGAACTGGAGACATCACACCATGGGGACATGCTGGCTACTGCCAGGCACTGGGTGGGCTCTTCACCTACTGCAAGTTGGGCTCCTCACTACAGGATGCACTGGAACTGGTCTATGCCTGTGTCCAACTGCTGGAAACTCTGAAATGCTCCAGGTACTAAACACCACAAAGGCTACAGCCTCCTCTGCAGGCCTACACAGAACTATTTCCAGAGCAAAAGCCATTGCAGTTCTCTGGCACCTGAGGTTTCAGGCCAGTCACTCCCTCTCCAGGATGCAGGATCAGGTGAATGTTTTCTAGTGGCAATGTGCTCCCCACTGGTGACCCTCTCCTCCACAACCCACTGGAACTGCCCACTTCTCTTCCCATCCTCCTCCTTCTGGGTGAGAGCTTCCAGACCTCCCTGTTGGGCTTCTTCAGACTGTCCATGAGGAGCATCCCATGGTCAGCTTCTCCTACAGCTGTTGATACTTTTTGTTTGCTTTGTATCTAGGTCTCTGGGAGAGTGAAGTAAGGGGATATCCAAGGGACAAAGTGAACAATGGGAGCAAGAGAAGCGACCTGAAAACACCATGCTATGGCAACACAGGCACAGCCTGAGCTTGGCCATCCATGGGCCCTGTTACCCTCAAAGCAGAGTCGCTTCCTCCACTGGTACCAACTGTTCAGCTGCTGTCTTTGCCAGTGAGAAAGTGCTGGTGATTTCCTTCTTCCATCAGCAAGGAAGATCCAGCTCCCACCATGTGGGACAGCTGATGTAACTGCATGTGGTTTCATTTAACTAGCAGGTGCAGGGAGAATACTTTCTTCAGTAATTTCACTAATTCATTCAAAATGGAATAGCCAATAGGGAGCTGAAAGAATAGGAGAGCTTGTTTTTCTTATTTTAGAATAAAATTCAGATGGGAAGAGACCTAAAGAATTTTGGACAGTGTTTTCTCTGAACTTGTAAATATATCCTTGGTGGGATTCTCAAAAAGACCAGATCAGTTTCAAGGAGAATCAGGCATCTTGTTCTGAAGATTTGTTGAATCTGATTATTTTCTAAATATTTCACTCGACACCTTTGTTCATGGTTAAATACTTTTGTTTCTGATGATGATGGCACAGATTTTAAATCCTTCAGTTAATCAGTTCCTGCCAGACCATGCAATATTTTCTCTGTTTAGTAAGCCAATTTGGAATGCAAAATACTCTGGAAAAAAACCTCCTAATGCATCCAGCACAAGTGGATATAATAACGTAAAATGCATATGAAATAGTGAGTTTGCATATTTTAAAGCCTAATTTTACTGTTCATGGAAATGAAATTTTAAAGCCTAATTTTACTGTTCATGGAAAAGACAACTAATGCAGGTTATAAGCAAAACATTAAGTAATCAAAAGACCAGTCTCAATTTTCTCTGCAATTAAAAAAAGAAAAAAAAAAGTAACTGATCCAGAGAAGTTGCTGGTCAGCAAGAAGGACTACATAAACATGAAGACTGCAGCTATAACCTTCCAAAGGTGTTGATCTCTAAGAGGCAAGGACAATGAAGCTTTCTGTAGAGAATTATAAACACAAAGGTTAAGGCAACTGATTTGAATCAAAGTTTCGCATTCCTCAATTTTAAACAGGACTAAATTGGCAATTTAAGTCACAAACGTAAATCAACCCATCCTGGCTCTTGTACTCCCTCTATAAGCTCATCTTCTGACCTAAAGCATAAGCAGATTTGTCTTATGTTGCTAATAAAATCAGTATTCGGATAAAAGTTTTCCAGGTCTGTAAAATTGCCTTGATCAGATTCAGATTCTGGCCTGCTTAGTTGCCATAAAGCTGGTAATTATGATTTATATCAGTTTAATGGAGGATTTAAAGAGTTGATCTCTCTGTGCAGTGGCTGACACAACCCAGAATGTCTACAACCCCAGACAGCAATTCCCTCCCAGGAGACATGTAAATGGCCAAAAGGAAAGATGAGCAGAGGTTTACCTCCACCCTCAAAAGGGCCAAGAGGAGAGGACTTCTCCCTTTGTCATTGCACCTCTAGTTTCTAAGGATGCAATGATGTTGCATGTTTCCAGGAGTAACTGTATTCCTACATAGTGAGAGCACTAAGCACTGAGAAAGACGCCATCACAAAACTACTCTGACCAGAAAACCACCACTGACAGCTCCTAAGTCAGGACAAACTTCCTGTTTCTCTCAGGCCTCTCCATGACAGTCTACAACTATTAATATTAGACCAAGAGATAACACAAAATCAGCTAGACCTGTACTTCATCAACAGCAGTTAAGCAAGCAACTTCCCCTACTTGCTTTCCTGTAAAAAGCCTTCTGGAAAACAGGAGCATGGTCAGGATGCGCTGCCGGAGGGGCCAAGGGACAGCTTCCTCCCTCTTCAGGGAGCCACAGAGGGGCACCCACAATGCTGGGAATGCCAGAGCCAGAACAAGCACCTGCAGGCACCTCAAGGCATGTTTAGCCTGAGTTCTGTACTGGTTTTCACACATTGCTGGTTAAGCTGTGTAACTCCTTGCTACAAGATCTTGGAAGTTCACTTTGCGGGGTCGGCATCAGGTGATGTGTGGGACAGAAATTTAGAGAAACCCTTGAACTGAACGGGGTTAGATGCTGAGGAAGTATCTGGGGGAAGTATCTCTTCTTATATACTCCAAAAGTGACCAAAAGCAGATGTTTAGGGAAGACAAGGGCCACTGGGCTGGATAGGCATCTGGTCCCATGCTTGTGTTTTATTTCTCACATCAGCACTTGGATGTAGCTCAAGAGGAGCTACTGCACTAACCAACCACGTTGTCTTCCCCTGTCCATCCATTCTGGCCAACGGCACCAGAGCCAAACCAGACCAAGGACCTTGGCTAAGTAACTTGACCAATAATAAAACAGGAACTCAGCACCGACAGGAGTCACAGAGCCAGCCAGGTGAAGGAGCTCTGCTGCAAGGACAGCAACAGGCTAGATGAGACATCCATAGAGACAGAGCTTTGCAGGAAACACCAGCCCAGGAGAGCAAAACTGTTTGGTGCAAAAAAATGCGGGGTGAGAAGCAGAGAGGTGCATGTCTGTAGACAGCCTGCCCTTTGCACCAGATGGGAAATACCCAACTGATCAGTTCATAACCCGGGACTGTCCTTGCCTGCACAGCCAGACCTCACCATACATCCGATTTCCTACAGACATACATTAGGAAAGGAAAGGGTTAAAAGACAGTCTGTTTTCTGACTAGTAAATCCCACCAGACAGGCAGTAGCCTACCACAAGGCTCTGCTAACTTAGGATGACGCTACAAGAAGTGGATCCCTGTGAAATCCCCTGGTTTTAAGACACAAAATAAAAAGGAAAGTGTATTTAAGAAGCACCCCGATATGGGCCACCAACCCCTACAGTGACAGTGCTGTTCTGGGAGAGGAGGAAGCACCGAGCCACTTACATTCATTGTCCCATTTATCTCTGCCACTGATTCGTCGTCTGTGGGGAACTGGTAGATCTGAACCCCGTTACTGACCAGTTCACTTGTGATTTTAATCTTAAATTTGGTCAGCTCACTCTTGGAAATGGCATCAGATTTGGCAATGATGGGAATGATGTTCACCTAGAAAGAAAGAAAGTGGTAAGAAATCCTCAGCTTTGCTTCAGGGAGTTTTTCCAGCTCTGCAATACAACTTACAAAAAATTAAAAGCGCTCAATAGATCTACAGGATTTATCTGCCACCCCATTTATCTCCACTAGCCTAAGGGATATTCAAGGCGCAGAGATGTGCCCTGGAAAAGCAGCAGCCTCTCCACCACGTGCACAGGAAACCTGCTCAGTGAGAGTCAAACGCGCCTACCTTGCTGTCAAGCTTCTTCATCGTTACCAAGTCCAGGGATTTCAGCGAGTGCCCTGTCGGAGCAATGAAGTACAAGCAAGCGTGGATCCGGGTGTCATGGTAGTTGTGCAAGACCCTTCTTATCTTCAGTTCTTCTTGCAAGTAGGCTTCAAACTGAGCATCAATGAACTCAACGATAGGCTTATAGCTTTAGTGAACAGAAAAAGAAGAGTTATACATCTCACTGTCAGAGAGGTGAACAGACAGTGCTCCTTTGCTTGCTTTTAAGAAACAAGCTGCTTGTTAGATTTCACTTCCCAAAACAAATTCTCTCAATCTCCCTTCCTGCACACCCCTCGAAATTTAAAAGTTATACTACTCGTAAGGAGCTGTGGTGCTACATCAGACTCTAGCAGCCCATCTGACAAAACACAGTACTGGAGATGCAGCAGAGGGTAGGAGACACACCATCCTCTCCAGGGAGAGTGGAGTCTGATACTTTGAAATGTGAAGATGAGAGACTTCTAAAAGACAGGATAATGTAGACTCATTCACAGCAGCGTGTAACCCTTGCACTCAGGGAGTCCTGCAGGTGGAAGACACATCTCCGTTCAGTACTGCCTGTGCCCAGTGCTCTGGGGCAGGAAATCCCTGCAACTCCCTTGCAAGGCCATTTGAAATACAGAGCCTGTCAGATGCACAATGCAAGTAACATCAGTCCATCTTAAACAAAGCTAAAAAGAAAGTACAATAGACCCACAAAAAAGCAAATCCCACCTGCAATGCCTCTGTGAATGCACCTTGGAGATGGTTTGGTAGAATCACACACCCTTTTAATGGCCATGCTCCAGCCACACTGGGATGTGAGTGGCCAGAGATCCTTCCCCAGGGTATCTCATTGCACATTTATCGTGCTTCCTTTGGCAACACAGAGAGAACCCTGCCACAAGTGGCTGTTAAGCCAAGCGGGCACGAGATCACACTAGTGGTTTTGTCGGCAGCTTGTGGTCAGCACAGCACAAGGAAACAAGCACAGATGCCCTGGAGCTCTCCACTCTCCCCAACAGATGAATTTGGGCAGAAGGCTGCCAGCAGGGCAGATATTGCAATGACAGCATAAGCTGTTTTGATAGCTGGAGCAGAGCTGACACACCACAGCCTACGTCCTCTCTTCTACCTCTCCCATCCCAAAGAGATGACAAGGACAACCCATAAGAAGGAAGGAAGAAAACCTTACAGCTCAGTCTGGCCCAACTAGGGCACAGGAACATGTCCTCCATGAGAAAACGAGGTCACAATACAGCCTCTCTCCACCTTCACTCACCTGTCCTCCTTGTTGATCTGATCTCCAAAGCCCACTGTGCTCACAATAGTCAGTTTGAGGTTGACGTTGCTCTCCTGCAGGTCATAGGTATTGGATTTCAGCTGGACCCCGGGCTGTGAGTGAGATGCTGGGTCACCTTCAAACTTGGTGTTGAAAAGTGTGTCCATGAGGGTGGACTTACCAAGGCCAGTTTCCCCTATTGGAGAAAAAGAGAGTTGAAATGTTGATTATTAATATGGCTTGGCCTTTCAGCTTCTAAACATTAACAGGGGTGAAATTGTAGCAGATGAAAGCAGATCTCATGCTCCAAAGGGATCGTCTGGCAAGCAGAAAGCCATGTACAATGGGAGCTCTGTATTCCAGGCAAATTACATTT
This sequence comes from Calidris pugnax, assembly GCF_001431845.1. Classification (NCBI taxonomy): domain Eukaryota; kingdom Metazoa; phylum Chordata; class Aves; order Charadriiformes; family Scolopacidae; genus Calidris; species Calidris pugnax. The sequence continues at coordinate 8,875,682 of NW_015090995.1, forward strand.
CACAGTCTAATGGCCATTAATATTGTTAGAAAATAGAGATGAAAAGAAAGAGGTGAAAAGGCAAAGGGGAAAGCATCGTTCAGATCCTGCATAAACCCACAACTACATTACAGAAGATGCTGTTTTCATTAAAATGTGGGAAGGGGAATGGGGCTCATTGCCATTTCCAAAAAAAGACGCTCTGGATCAATATGCCTCTAATAAGCAGCCACTGAAACAGCCTCCTTCTGTGCAGAAACATTGAGAGTTGGTTCCAGTCCTACAGCAAGTTTTTGCAGTTGGTTTCTGGTACCCACATTGCACTGTGTTGGTTTCTTGTACCCAGACTGAATCAGTGGATTAGTCTTCTATAGTGGGAGGGGAGATTTTCTGTAGTATCTGGTTTGCATAGCTTAGGGGCTACACAAGTTATACAACACTCCAAAATCTGTTTCCAAAAGTTCTGCAACATTGAACCACTATTTGGACCCCATCTATCAAAGGGGAACTATTTCCTTATCTGGAAGGAAGAGACAAGTCCCAGAGAGCGGTTTTAAATTTGTTTAGATACATCCCAGGAAGAACAAAACAAATCCCTCCGTGCAGTCATTCCACAGGGCAGCCTCCCTTACCACGCTCTGACAACAGAGCCAGCTTTCCAATCTCAAAGGATCTGACTTTGTGCTAAACCCGTAAGCAGTCTGGTTTGCTGCCCTGTCGTGGCTGTTGTGTTTTGGGGAAACTAAGATTTCTGAGCTGCTCAGCTCAGAGAGCTGCTCCTCCAGTCTGCTGCAGGACCACAGGGAGACTGTCTGGCTGAAGCAGCCTTCCCCTCCCTCCCCGAGCCCTCAGCTCCCAACCAAGACAACTTCATCATTTTCCTACTTTGCTTAGAAGAAAAGAGCTTCTTATTTTTGTAGGCTTAGAGCTGTGCAACAGCTCCAAACTTACATGAAATGCCCAATTCAACAAGGGGAAACTCCTCCTTGTGCTCCCCGCATCCAAATATCCAAGCCTCACCCCTGCAAGCAGGCAAATTCCTCTCCCTCAGCCCCAGAAGGGACTTCTCTCATCCAGGCTGAAGTACAGGACATGCAGGGCAGGGCAAACACCCACTGCTCTAGGAACTGAGCAGTCCAATTGCCAGGATCACATATTGAGTATCTTTCCAGAAGGCTGCAAAATTCATTAACATTTGAAAGTCAATGTACACCTTGAGCTGCAGAGCTGCCCGGGAGCCAGCTAAGAGTTTGTGCTCCATCACTGACTGATACCAGCTGCGGCCAGAACAGCCACAAATCCAGTTGCTCTTCTCACCAATCTCATTTGCAATCCAAAAGGGAGCAGAGGGACTCAGCACTAGGAGCTGCAATCCCTTGTGCTACATTAATGCATCAGCCGTACCTACAGCACCACCGACCAGTGCTCACCAGCAGCAGGAAGGGAGGGGACCCAGCAAAGCACAAGGTGATCTCTGTCACTGCAGGAACAAGCTGGACCATTGAGAGGACTCATGGCTGATCACAGCAAGCCTTTCATTGACTTGGAATTCACAGTTTGGGATTTTGGGGTACCATTTGCCCCAGATGGGGAGCAGGTGCACACAGCACAGCAGGTCAGAGCATAGCCACAGTCTGGATGGGGCTTTTGAGAGTTAACAGCAGGCAGCCTGCACGACCTGCCAGGCCTTTCTCAGGGATTCCAGGAAAACAGCAGTATAAAAAAAGACAAAAATCTAAACAGCCTGAGAAGGCTGCAGCATTTCCAGAGCCCCTGCCAAGGGATGGGTGGGACGCAGCAGGCAGTCGGCTGCTTGCCTGTGAATGCCAGGATCCCCGATGGAGCGTCTCAGGACAGGGGAGCTCATGTGTGTGTGTGTGTGAGCATCACCCACACACCAGCCTGCAAACCCTGCCCTGTGCCACCATCCTGCACTCTCCATCCCACAGCCTGGCAGCCCCGGAGCAGGGTCAGATGCAGCAATCCATGCCACAAGCCTCCGGGGCTGCAGGACAGGGTGACAGGGGAGCAGCAGAGGTGATCGGGGCAGGGAGCTGCTCTCTGCAGCGGATACACAAAGTCGTGTGTAAATCACACACACTTCCGGGCAGACAAAACACCCTGTAAACCACCTCCCGTTTCTGCCTCCCTCCTTCTTTGGGGCGAAAGGTGTCCACATGAGGCCAAGGCTATTGTTTAAACACATCCTGAACCTGTTAATCATTGCCTACTTTAAATCAACCTAATGCGTTGTTTCCAGCAGGAGTGACTTTAACTGTCAGAGGGGCCAGGAGAAGGGCATAAGAGATGCAGGCAAATTTTTAAGGCAGAACATGCTTTTATACTCCATCTCATGCCAGCTACACAGGGCCACCAAAGGCAACTTTGATTTCACACACTGAGGTTTTCCTTTTGGAAGATCTGAACTGGTGAGGCATTTTTCCGTAGGTGGGAGCTGCCCATCCAAACACCTACAGGTTCACGTTTAAAGCACAAAACACCCAGCCACTAACACGGCGCCTCAAGCATGAAGTTGGCACACCAGAAACAACATTTGGCCAGCAGATACACCCGTCCCCACAGCAGCTAACCCCACTGACATGGCACAGCACTAAAGCCAGGGAAGAGGAGGATGGAGGGGAGAGGAATGACCGTCTCAGCTAAAAGAAACACGACGTTAACACTGACAGAACGACATGGTAAAAGATTGAAGATGTTAATAAAGCACTTTGCTGTGTTAAACATGATCAGAGCTAGGGAGCAGTGCTGCTCTGAAGGGTAAAATGACAGAAGGGAGGATTTCTGAATCTCCTGGGAGCTTCTGCCTGACACAGAGGCAACTTTCTGCCGACTGGAAGATGTAAGTGGTGCCAACTGCTTCTTGTAAGGACAGGAGTCCAGATGGAACAGATGGTCTGATGAAAAGGACAAGTAGTCTGTGCTCGTTCCAGCTGACAGCGCTGGAATCTTCTCCGAAAAGCAGAAACGATGAATGGGGATTAAGAGAGGCAGAATTACCGTGGAAAAAGCAACAGTGGATGCAAACCGAGTGAGAGGCGTCCTTGGCAGGGAGATTATTTCCTGATGTCAAGCTTATATGCACACATGTGATTTGATCTCCAAAACTGTACTTAAGCATTATGCAACTCAGCACTGGTCTGCTCTCCCAAAACAGGACTGACAAAGTGTTATTGGGAGGACAGGGAAGGAGGGTGACCTTTACTGTTGGAGTTCTATGCTCTACAGAGCTTCTACAGGAAGCTCTGACAGCTTCTGAAAAGCTGTAGCATTGTGCCATGGGATGGATTTTTGCTGTTAAGTCCGATGACTTTCAGAAATGTGAAAAAAAAAAAGAAAAAAGGCAAGAGACTGCACATCAGTCAGGCTCTGGAGATGCAGCAACCCTACACCGGTGCTCTGGAGGCACCATCCACTCTTAACACCCGACAGCCTGCCAGGCTAGAGACACTGTGCCGGGCTCCCTCGTCCTGAGACACACTCCCTGCTCTGACTACACGTGCATGTGGTGTCTTCAGTGCTCGATGGAAAAGGTTCAAATCCCTCATTGACAGAGCAGCGGCACCACTTGCAAAAACACACATGGGTATCTTTGTGATGAATGCACCTTCATGGCTTCTTCCTTCCACAGAAATTTGGGCATCCTAAGCACCCCCCAGCAGTAAGCTGACTTATACACCACAAAAGCTGCACCTCTTTTTCTTTGTGCCTGACACTTTAATTTGTTTTTTCCCAGTACATGTTAAGTGAAACAACAAACAACTGCTTGCTGCCCCCCTTCTCCACATCACTCAGAATTTAAGAGGCTCCAGTCATGTCATCCTCAATCGACTCTGTGGGAGGATAGCGGAGTCTTTGGAGTATTTCCCTGTTCAAAGGCATTGAGCAGCTTTCACAAGAGCACCCTTTCCTGAGAGAGCAACACCTGTCCTTCACGAGATTAACAACCGTGGCTCCAGATACCAAAATAATTCAATCTTAAAGAAAATGTATACGTGTGCACATCTCTTTCATGTGAAGAAATGGGAGCTAATCCAATGTAGCAGGTTTGTCGAGACAAGCCCTGAGGCAGCTCAGCCTGATAAGGCCATCTCTCACGAAGAGAGGAAAAAATAGTTCTTTTCATCTGACAGGCATACAGAGACATGGCACGATTCACCCATCACAAGGCAAAGGCTGGGCAGCGAGGGCAAGAAGAGCAACATGAGCTCACAAAAGATGCTGAAGCACCTCAGAGGACTATCGGGCTCCCAGCCACCACTGTCTGCCCCAGGGGACCAGCAGCGAGGGGGCAGAAGGGGCCTGAGGAGACCAATGGCTTTTCAGTTGGAGAAACCCTCATCTCTCCTCAACTGGTTGCACCACTGACCACAAAAACAACCATTAGGAACTTATGCAGACTGTGCAGCTCAGGACCCCACAGAAAGCTGCCTGCTGGAGAGCAGACAGCAGGTCTGCACATCCTTCCCTTCCCCAGCTGGTGAGCGCTCCCACACACCAAGGGGCTCACTCCTTTGGAGTGAGAGACCTCAAGCAGTTGTGGTTCAGCCCCTGGGAAAAGAGAAGATATTTCTGCCACAGAACAGCCATTTCTCATTGTGCTGAATAAGCTGGTTAGAACAAATCCTGAGAGAGAGGAAGGGGGAAACTTCTGCTTATAATGGGATTATAATGCAACTATAATCTACCCTAGCCAAAACTGAGAAAGTTTACATTTAAAAAATGTCACCCTATTCTTTCTCTTTCTGTCCCCCATCTCACTGAGATATACAGTCAGCACAGGAGGTCTCAGGCAGTACATACTTCCTCAGCCTTTGCATTGAATTTAAGAAGCAACTAACGTTTTATCACGGATGCTTTAGGAAGAAAATGGTTGTGCTGAGGAATAAAATATCAGAGAAACCACCCGCAACCCTTAACTTCTTATAAGATGTTTGCTCATTTATTCTATCTTTGGCTCTACTCTCAAAGGGGAGACAGCTTTCAGCATGAGAAGAGCTAAAAATTGCTCCGCTCTGGACGTGCTGCTGAGAGTCATTGCTAAAGCTTTCCTTGGCTCCTCCACCAGGAGCTGGAGGAATCAGTGGCTCAGATCCAGTATGGCGCAGAGCAAAATTTTCATTGGATTTTTCCTCAAACAGATGCCACACGCAGCTGAAAAAATGGGGGGCAATGAAGTGCCTTTCTATCATATTAGTGGCCTGACTATGGGATTAGTTCATCTATTTGTTGTTTTGCTGTCTCCAAGCCTCATTTGCTCCCTGTTCTTTCAATTTTTCACCCCGAACTCCTGCTGTACAAGTAAGACCCAACAGAATAAATGATAGACGGAATCTGGGACTTTTTGTTTTCTTTCTCCAAGATGTTTAGGAGTTTAACTTTGTTACCACAAGTTAACAGAGGCACCAGACAACTCTTAAAAGACATTTTAAAGCTTGACCTCCTCAACTCAAGATTTGCAGATCTTTTTCTAATGAAGCTTATTAAATTTTTCTATGAAGTTTCTTTATTTCAAGATTGGCCATGTCTGTGTTATTACTATTCATAAAAGACTGACGTTAATAACTAAGGCACGTTGATCTTGGCAAGTCCTTGTTATTCAGATCAACAAGCGATTAATGCATTCCATTTCTGTCCTGTAAAGAGGAAAGCAAAGGCATTCATCTCCTCTGCACCCATCAAAGTGAACATGTAACCACAGAAGGCATCCACTGCTACACCTATAACTTGTAGAAAAAAACACAGCAGCTCAGTAAGTGCAAAAGGAAATACTTTAAGACTTCAGTCTTTGGGCAAGAGTTTCACTAGGTCATATCACATTCACGTACTGTGGAAATCACCTACCGACTCAGCCTGACAGTGACCTCCACTTGTCAGCAAAGTTTATCATCTCACAGGAATGCCATTGTCAGGGAAAGTTTTCTTCTCGGCTCCATTTAATAGGTCTCAGCTCCCCTCTCCTCACTCTACTCCTCTCGTCTCAGACTTAACCCTGTCCTGGGCAAACACGCAGTCCATACCATGAGCTGGATCTCTCACAGGAGACGACAGACAATCTTTGTGTGGGTGCAGAGCTGACCAGCAGCTAAGACGAGTCCCCAGGAGGCAACCACAGCTGCAGCTCTCCCCTCTGTCACGCCAGGCACTGCTGGGACCATCCACAGACAGGGCTCACTCCGAGCAGCAATGGCCACACAATAACCTCCTGCTCCCACAGGCAGGGCACTGGCATCAGTAAACCCAACTAATTGTCCTATCAGACAGTTTTTAATTCCCTATTATTAATTTGCTTGTCCACGTTACCAAACTACTGTACCAAAGCCATACATGATTCTGCTGTTACCTAGGAGTGCCTCTGAGGAGGGACCATTTGGGATCCTAACCCTGGGGAAGACCTGTGAGACGGGCAGACGCTACAGGGACAGACACCAAGTCCTACTACAGCGCCAGGTCCCAGCTGAGATCCATACCACATGGCAGCTTGGATAATTGTCTGACCAGCAAAGGCTTGGCCAGACATTATTTTAATTCAAGTATGCACAGAAGGGAGGAGAAAAAAAAAAAAAAGCTTTTACTGATTTAAGAGGAGCATGACTGGTATTTTGTTAAAATAATTATATAATAATTCAATACCTAACCAAACAAGACCTCAGAACACAGTTCTCTGGCATGAGTACCTTTTTTCTTTTAAAAACATGAAATCAAACATACTAGGAAAATAAAGATCTTAATAAAACCCTGGGATTTTAGGCATTTTATTTCCATGGTTCCCTGCTTGGTAGAAAGCCATACTGCATAACCCCAGCGGGGATTTCCCAAGGCACCAGTAAATCTTGTTACTGAAAATAGACAGAACAGTTGGGGAAATTTAAATCAAAGCTACCTTGTTAACGCTGTCATCTCCAAGCTACATCCAGCTGCAGAGAAGCCCTTTTCAGTAAGACAACTTCCCAAAATGGAAATACTCACCCACACACAGGATGTTGAAACAAAACCCATGATTAACTGACTTATTAACCAGCTGGTCAGGCAAACTGTCAAATCCTACGTGTCCGGAAAGCGGGACAGTACGACAGCCTTCACCCTGAAATACAATTAAATAGTTGTGTCATTTTCAAGCAAAATACACTTATCTGTATAAACCCTTAAGACCTCCCAAGTAGAATCAACTTCACAGTCCGGGCAGAGATTTGCACGTATACTGTAAATTGCACCAGCGTGATTCCCTCTTCTCCAAAACAAATCCAGACGGCACAAATAGAATGTTTCATTTGCTGCGCATTAGAAGGTAGCCCTGTCAGAAAAATATTAAACTGTGCAAAACACATGCCCAAACACAGCTGCTGAAATTAAGAGGCGGCAAAACATTTGTTTCCTTGAGAAATTATGTAGACACTCAAGTCTCACCTTATACTGAAAACAAAAAGAATCCCCTGTGCAAAGGAATGTATTAATGATGCCTCCTCCTATAAGATTATTACAATTCACTTAATGGGAATTGTAACTCACATGTAATTGACATTCACAGCTGCAATTACAGAAACTAGCTAGAAACAGTTAGGGAAACTGTACCTACATCTAGTAATTGAACAACCCAAACACGCTGCCTCTGCAAAGCTCAAGTGCTGTAGCAGTGAAACAGCAGAGAACAGTCTTCAAGCTATCAAACACAGCAATATCTTCCATATTGTTGTGAAGATGAAAATTCAAGACTGCCAACAGGAGTCTGTTCAAATCTATAAAATGGCCATTAGCAGCAGAAAATCAGGGATCATTGAAGGAACCTGCAAGGAAAATGCCTGCGTGGGCAGGTGGCCAGACCATGCAAGGTAAGCTGGTCTTCTCTGAGCTTTGGAGTCTGTCTTTCAAAGCTAGGAACCAAACTGGAAAACAAAAGTTGAGAAAAACTGTCCAGAACTGAGCTGCTCGTAACCACGCAGGTCTTTCAGGGAGTCTGTGCAGAGGTTTGGGAGTGGAAATATCTGAACCTGCCTGCTGGGGGGCACGGGCCCCTCCTGCCCAGCCACCCAAACGGCTTCATGAGAAGCTGCTCTCTCCTGTGCCCGACACCACTAACCCAGTCTCCCCAGCCAGGTGTTCCCTTTCTGCTCCAGGAAGCAGAAGGGCCGAGCTCCAGCTCTGGCTCACTCCGTGCTCCACACCCAGCACGGCCGCTTGCTTCTGGAGGGGTCCAGAAATTTTCACCTGGCCACTGCACAAAGGCCAGCGTAGGCCAAGGCGCTCCGGGTCCCAAACCTGCAGAGCAGACAGTAATAAGCTGCACACAGAGGCTCAACCTCAGAAATGGCATGATGCAAAATGGAGAGTAAGTGCTAAGCCCATGGATTCATTTGTGTGTACTGCAAAGTTCCCCTCCTGCAGCCCCCCCAAAAGGTATTTCCCTCTCTGGAACAAAAGTTTTTCTTAACAATGTATTTCAAATACAGAAAATTCCGCTCTGGCCTTTCAGAGACATCATCAGTTTGCAAGAAATACTACAGCCAAAAGGCAATATATAATAATAGAATAATATATAATAATAGTATAATAGGGTCTAATTTTTAACTTCTTTCAGAATCATGTTTCCACATATCTAGAAAGCCTGTTTACAGGGACAGGTTTTCCCTCTTCTGTTAACAGCACCGGTATTTAGGCTAGGAAAACATCCCCCAGGACTGCATTTACTACAGAAGCCTGTCAAAGAGTACAATTACTTGCCTTGTTACTGTTTTGCTGGTGTGGGGTTTTTTGCCAGATATGAGGCTCCAAATACACTTCAGCCATTAACCATATTTACCACCCTGTGATGTGTAAATATGTTTCCCCTTAGCCATATTTTGTGTATTAGTCTGACTCTTCCTGCCAAGATGTTCACCAAATATGGTGCTTTATTAATTCCTGAGCACCTTGCCTCCAAACAACATGTTCATCAGGAAGGCGCTTGAGTTCCCCAGCAGATTCTGGTTTTGCCTTCTGAGGATACAGCTCCAAGGCCCAATAATTCACAAACAAACAGCTAAAGCAGCAGACAGGGAGACTGTCAGTCATGCAGATTTTGCGATGACACACCTGAGGTCTCCTAAAGTGCTTTCACCAAAACAAAAGCCCAGCACTGGGGTACCTCAAGGCAGTGTCTGATCTGCAGCGAGAGCACCATGGCCCTGGTGAAGAACAGATGGGTGGACAGAGGCTGCAAAGGCACGAAAAAAAACCCGCAGGCAGACTGCTCCTGGGGCAGGAGAAATATCAAGTGCCTTTTTAATATACAGCCTTAAAACTGCACCGTTGGAAGACTGTTTGAACACTACTCTCCCCAGGAAGCGTGGGCGGGAGTGTAGGCTCTCATTAAGAACAAATCTTCTCCTCATCCCTAAATATAAGTGTGATCCAGATGGAACAAAATAAATGGTAGAAGTTAAGCCACTCTCAGCTGAGAGGAGGCATAGAATTTAGCCTGCAAGTCATTTCCTGTAGCCTCTTTTTCTAGTCACCTGTGGTTTTATAACGCAGTTAAACCACACTACACGTCTGCTACAGGCCAGGAAATAAGTACCGCAAAATCTGATTTCCAGTCATAGCAGCTGAGCCTTCGTTTTAAGGTATATTGTGCTAAAAATCCAAACCCTGCTTGGCCAAGGCATCGAGAGGTCAGAAGCAGTGAAAAAAGAAAAATAAGAAATAATGTTTTAAGGTCAGACTGGTTTTGACACGCATCAGAACATTGTCAGCAATTACCAAACTCGTGGAGCGAACAGAAACATTTTCTATCTGATCCACCAAGGAACACTGCAAGTCACCAGTCTTCATGCACCAAGAAGTGTCTGTATCCAGAACGCTGCTATATATAAACAGCATCATCAAAAACAACATATGAACACAGTAATTAGTCATCCTGCCTGTACATTAAATGTAGATTTGGATTACCTTGTTCAAAACTGAAGAAGAATATGTTAAGCTTATAAGCTTTTTTGCTGAAAAGGGTGCTCAAGAGCTATCTTCCATTATTTATCTTCAAAAACAATCTTTCAGGTCAAATTCAAAACCTATGAAGAGGTACCAACAAGGTAAGCAATGTTTAACTATTGTCTGTGTGAGGGCTTTTTCCACGAGCATCATTGAGAGCTGGATGGCTGAGAGTCCTTCCATACTCTCTATTTTAAAGTTAGCATCTTCTTGGAATGAAGACAAAGATGGGATCTCTGGGAAGCCAGTGTGAACGCTGGCACCACACCAACATACCAGATGCCTTTTTTTCCCCATGTACGCAGAGTGACCCCCCCCAGGATACAATGGGCTGTTGTTCCTTGGGAGGAAGCAAAGCGTGTTTGCCACAAACAAGACGAACAAAAAGAGCAACACACTCTCTTGCTGCATTGCCAGGCAGGGCTATTGCAGAGTGAATGTAAGGAGTAGCCATTTGGGGAGGCTATTTTATTTTTTCTGTCTTTGGAGGATTTACACACCTTTTGTTAGGGCTTCTCCATGGCACAGAAACCACTGCTGCCTACTCTAATTCTTACAGAGAACTATCAGCAATATATGGAAAAGTACATAGGTGCTATAATAAATGACCCCAAATATTAGTTTACATAAAATGGGTAAGATTTAGACTGCAGGTGTTTGAATCACTTTAGGGTCCTTGAGATTAAAAAAATGATCAGAAGAAAATCTTCCTGAATGTGCCTCTCTGCCTTGATCTGCTTTACACAGCAAGTTGGTACAATGCTGTCAGCTCCTGATGTTCTCGGAGCCCCAAGAGGCTGTTATAGCTTTGTGGAGATAAAGCAGAGCATCCTCCCTGAGACATGCAATGGTGCTGCTCATCACAAATGTCAACGCTACATATTCGGGGCAATTTCTGGTGGCCTGGACTAAGGCAGCAACGAAAAAGGACACCATGGCAAAGAAAAAGCCTCCACTTGGCGATTTTCAGGCAGAGCACAGGAAATAAAAAATGTTCCATCTCTGAACCCAAGGGACACAATGTCTAAACGAGGCCCACACAACATGGAAATGCTCCCAAAGACTGCAGTACAATACTTGTTCTGCATCTAACTGCAAAGTGTGTTTCTGTTTAGGACACTGACAGCTGACATTTAGTACTTCAGACACAATTCCCCACCTCTCCCCAAGATGAGAATCACTTCAGATGCCAAGGCCTGGAGATTCCCTTCAGAGGATTTCCAAACAGCCACAACAAACACAACAGCATCATCCTCAACGAAAACAAATCAAGCAACGCTCACAGAGCTCCTCCACCGCTGCCAGTGCTCACAGCAGCCACTGCCCTGCCCCTCTGCCACCCCGTAAAGCTGAGACCCGAGGGGTTAACCCCTATACCCCACACAACTCTTGCACAAGAAGTAAATATCAAATCACAAAGCAAGGCATAACCTGAATTCAGGTTTCCACACCGCAGTTTTTCACATCATCTTTAAGCCAAAACAACATCAGATCCCTTCTCAGGACCACAGAATTATGGCATCCACTTCCCCAGACTGCATTTGGCTCTGATTAAACAGCAAATTAGAGCAACACTTGTACCAATTACTTCTCACTTGTACAAGTGTGTAATTCTCTTATGCAATGAGAGATTTATCCAGCAGACAGTATAAACATCCTCCACAAGATAAATCCAAAGCAGGAATGTAAAATGTAGATAAAGATTCTGTATTTCTTTTCCTTGCTTGGCTGATAACAAATCGTCGGGACACATTATAGAAGAAAAACAACAGAAAAGTGGGAGAAATACTTCTGAATCAGCCACCATAGAAAGCAAGAAATGTCTCACCAAAGCTCCTGACCATTGACCACCCTCTTCAGGGACATTGCATCATTCAGCCATTCAACATTCACCAACGGTCAAGTGCTTCCGAAATCTCAAATTCTGACAGCTCTTAAGATTACATTTCTTTATGCCCCTGCCAAAGGGCTGCAGAAACACCACACTGCTTGGATACGTTCCCAGGAGCAGTGTCCTCCAGCAACTAAAAAATACATATCTATATCAGCAATCTTAATGATTTTTCTGACTTGTCCTACAGAGACTGTAAGTTAGGCAGTGCCTGGCAAGCTGTTCCTCTGCACCCATCATCCACCCACAGGGAGCAGGGTGGACACATCCCCTGTGGGTCTCAGCATTTAAATCCTGCATGCTCCATGCTGGCAGAGAACTGGAGAGGGACCTCAGCTCGGCAGTGATGGTGCCACCCTGCCTGTCTGAGGAAGAGGGGTTTTCACCCACCATCTCCAAAATAAATGTGGCTTTAGATCAAGGGTTTCCTGGGACAGGGGCAAGGTGGTGACCTCAACTCCCCAATGTATCCAGCCCCGGATCTTGCACGTGTTTAACCCCATCAGCACACACAGAGCCGGTCTCTGCATCGCCAGGACGTCAAGGCTCACTGTTCCACAAACCACGGCCACGGCTGGATGCCCAAGACCTGGGCTGACAAGTCATCTGCACAAAGACATTTTCAATTTGCAGCACAGTAATTTCATGTCTGTCTCACAGCTAGCTTTCCCTTTCGCCTCTGAAGAGAGCCTATGCTCTATCTTAATTCATTCCAGGCCACTAGCAGATGTCTGAAACTCCTGTACATTATCTTAGGAAAGCCTAACGCTCAATTTCTTTCAAAGACAGGGGAGCAAGTGAGTCACTTTACATACCTTGGCAGTCACACACAAGGCAACGGGTATGTCCAGGAGGAAATAACATCACAACCTGGCACAGAATGGCTACATCTACCCGTTCAACAAGACTGGGTCCATGCTAAAACGTACTGCTTTGAAGACGAAACAGCAAGTGTTCATCTCAAGTATTATTTCTGTACTAACCCATGGACATGAAAGCTGGAAGCCCATCAGATCACAGACAAAACGCTTCCGCGTGCAAACGCATTACAGATGCCTCCTTAGCATCTCTCTAACAAATGCAGAGGTGGCTCAACTCCCTCTGCTCCTCTTCTGGATAATTCTCCGCAGGCACACAGAGTGCTGGGAAGGCAGGCAAGCATTGGTGTGCCTCAGCCAGGGACCACACCGCAGGGGGGACCCTCGGGGACAAAGCTCAGCAGGGATGTGGTGCCCATGTCCAGATGTGGTGCTGATGTTGGGCGTGGGCTCCCGCGGCTCCTCCACGGCACGGGGATGACCTTCCCCGCATCACGCACTAAGGAGCACGGGATGCTGGTGTCTCTGGGAGGAGAACAGCAGCCCTGGAGAGACAGGGATGCCAAGGAGCGCTTCCCCCACTACCGCACCCTGGCCCGGTGAGAGGCCCCCAGCCCCGGGTGAGGGCGCAGGACGAGGCCTCCCCGGCACGGCAGCCCCGCCAGCCCCGGGCTACGCTGTGGGTCCCTGGGACGGGGTCCAGGGACGGAGGGACCGGCAGGGCAGGACCCCCGGGCCCATCCCTATGCGGGTAGCCCAAGGTCGCCGGGCCGGGCTGCTGCCCCGCAGCCAGCGGGGGGGGACCCCAAACCTCCCCCCCCCAGGTAATCCCGGCTCCCCTCAGCGCGGCCCCCGAGCCCCCGGCAGGCCGCCGCCCCGCAGCCCGCGGGAGGCCCCAGACCGGTGCCCCCACCCCGGCCGGCGCACCTTGACCCGGCCCGGCCCGGCCCTACCAGCCC
>NW_015090995.1:8889829-8911985 GCF_001431845.1 Calidris pugnax
TGTGGCGGGCGCGAGTCGCGGCGCGCGGAGGGGACCGGGGCGGGAGAGCTCCCGGGTGGCGGCTCCGCAGCCCCCACCAGGCCCGCGGGTTGCCCGCCACCGCCGCCTCCCCCGGCGCCTTCCCGTCCCCAGCACGGCGATAGGTCCCCCCGCGGTGACTCCTCCGGGCAGGCCCAGGGGGAGACTGTGGCCCCGCTGGTAACGGGGCCGCACGCCCGGGCAAGGCTAGGGCAGAGCCGTGCAGCGCGGAGGCTATGGTGGGGTCTGTGCTTTGCACGTAAGGGGGTCCCAGGCTGGGTCAGCCCCTTGCTGTTTGAAATAAAATGTCTGCGTCGTTTGCGTGCTTTCCCTCAGGCCCGTGGGGAGGGCTGATGCTCACCGGGCAGCCCCGTGGATGGCGGCTGGGCCCGGTGCTCCTCCAGTGGCAGCACAGCCCCTGGCCCGGCGGGCAGCAGCTGGATAAACACATCTTGAGGGTGTAGCTGGTGCCACTTGGGTTTCCCTCCATTTGATGCCAGCCCGAGCATCAAAGAAAGGCTGGGAGAGAGGAAACTCGCAGCAGATCGCTCTCCCAGCCCCTAGGACCCCCGACTAGAGCCCCCCAAAGTTAACACCCTGTTTTAGCCCATCAGAGCCCACCAGTGCAACCAGTCCCTGATGCAGGCATGACCAGGGTGGCCCCAAATGGGTGCTTTGCTTTGCGCCGCTGGTGCCCTCATTCCTCATTTCCCTCCTTGTTTTCCCCAGCTGCTGCCCAACAAGTGTTTTAAACCGTTCCCAGGATCCCATGGCTCTGTGGGTCAAGTCCTCTGCCTCCCTGAGCCCACAGAAGCCACCAACAGCCTGTGACAAAACCAGGCAGTGTCCGAAAGGGAGCAAGGGGACAATTATGTTTTCACCACCAGTTGTTTGGGCTTTATGGGATGACGCCAGCTCCGCAGGCATCCCAGAAAAACTGGTCCAAGAGGTTGGAGAAAGGCAAAGTTCCCTCAAGGGCTGACGACCAGCCCAGGGGAGGGCTAAAGCTGAGGAAAGGAAAAGGGTAGAAAGGACTGGTGTGGCTTTTAGCGGCCTGACCAGCTGCAAAACCACCTGGTGACAGTTCAGCCATGCTATGGGAGTCTGAGGAGTCATGGATAAGAAAGCCCTGGGGAGAAACAGCACTGGGGGCTTATGGGGCAGAGGAGTTTGTACTGATTCCTGACAAAATTAGGGTACAAGCTGCTGGTGGCTGCAGCTGCCAACAGCGCCAGGCATGGGGCCTTGCTGGGAAGTGAAACACAGCAAGAGAGGAAGGCCAAAACGGCACCAGGCTGAAACACTGGGTGGCAAAGGGACCCAAACCACTGCCCTGGGCTGTGTCTCCCTGACAGGAGAGACCTGCTGGCCACTGGGAAAGCAGCCCCTCGGGCTGTAACCTCAGCCTTCCCGAGCACAGCACCAAGGAGAAACATTGCAATAGTGGGGGGCAATCTAGGGGGGGGCATGTGTAAGGCAGGTGCCTCAGCAAGGCACTGTGGGGCTTTGGGGCACTGCTGGGGCCAGCAGCAGCGTCCCTGGGACCAGTGTTACAGATTTACACACACAGCAGGGTCTGACCCTAGGATCCTGCTGAGAATGCCAAATCCGAGTGAATGTTTCCAATTAGTCTTTCATTAGTTTTTTGTTTACAGCTCACACTGGCTGCCTCCGGAGAGGGATCCCTACCCCAATTCATGCCTCTCAGTTACACCCATTCCACCCATCACCCCATCCCCAAGTCCAACCACTGCTAATTCTGCTCAGTGGTCTCTTGGTTTCTTACTGGTTTTCACTGTGGCTGGGCTGGCCGCCTTCTGAAGTTACTTCATTCTCTTGGAATTGCCTCCTTGGTCCTCATCTTCTTCATTCCACGGAATTCAGGGAGTTCTTTGTTAGCAGTTTTATTGAAAGTTTACGCTTGGTCAGCTCTTGCAGCCTAAGGCTTCAGCTACTTTATCTGCTCGCGCTAGGCCACCAATGCTAAACAAGACTATTCAAAGAGGAGTACAGTTAATCAAATTTCTTCTATAACACCAGCATCGGGCTGCCCAGGCCCCCCCGCCTCTACCCGCCCCGGTGGCCCCGCACGCCCGCTCTCCCTTTGTGACGCCAAGGGCCAGCAGGGGAGGGGGGCAGACACCCCGTGGCCACGGCCGCTCCTGACGCCGGCGGCAGCCACAACGTGACCAAAGGTCGCCTGCACCGCCCCGGCAGTGCGACAGCGCCGTGGATCCGCCGCCGTGCCCGGTGTGCCCTCCCGCCGCGCAGAGTTGGTTCCTCCTTCGCCTAACCCCGGGGCAGGAAGCGTGGGGTGAGAGCTGGGGAGGGCGGGCTGCGCCTGCTGGGGACCGGGTGGCCGGCCAGCCCCACGGGAGGCACCGCCATGGCCCGGCAGGAGCAGGAGAAGGAGCCAGGCTCGGCAGAGCACAGAGTAGCTGGCATCGCCCAGACGTTCACCTTCCTGGAAGCCTCCCAGCCTCAAGTGAGAAGCCTGGCCCGCAAGTCCCATCTCTGGCCAGCCGCTGCGGAGAGCAGGGAGCATTTCCACCCACTGCAGAAGATGGACACCACCAGAAGCCTCAGCCGGGGCAGCCAGGGCCTGGGGAGCTGGGGTAGGACTGCGGGCAAGCTGTCCTTTGGCTCTGGCAGTACCCGGCGGAAGGAGCTGAAGGAAATCCTCCTGCAGTGCAATAGCCCTGGCAGCACCAAGCGCTTTTCCACCGTTCAGAAGACATCTAACAGCAGCAGCGTCCTTGCAGGACCACAACAAGAACAGAAGCCTGAGCAGAGCCCTGAGGTACTGTCCCTTGCCCTTGATCCCCTGGAGCATGAGTGGCTGCTGACGGTAGCCCAGGGCGACGCAGACAACATTGTCCGGCTGCTGGACCTGGACCCCAGCCTGCTGACCAGGAGAGACTTTGTGACTGGCTTCACCGCTCTCCACTGGCTTGCCAAGCACGGCCACCATGAGCGCTTCATCCAGGTCATCTCCCATGCCCAGAAGATGGGCTATCCTGTCAACGTGAACATCCCCACAGCCAGCGGTGGGCTCACCCCCCTGCACCTGGCTGCCCTGCAGGGACATGAGCTGCTCATCAAAGTGCTGGTGGGAGCCTATGGGGCGGACACCAGCTGCAGGGACCACAACGGGCGCAAGGCTTGGCAGTACCTGAGGGCAGACACCTCCAGGGAGCTGAAGGAGCTGGCGGGGGCCTTGGAGGAGGACTTGGTCCAGCTGTGCTCTCACAACACCAACAACAACTGTAAGTCATCCAGAGAGGCCAGGGCAGGGCGGGACTGCGTGGACTCTGGGGCCGAGGGGAAAGCCCAGCGCTCCTGGAGCCTGTCGACCCTCCGAGGCTTTGTCAGACAGGCGTTCAATTTCTTCCAAGAGCGCTGAAGCTCCCCCGGCCCATTCACCTGCAAACCCGTGCTGAATAGCAGCCGGATGAGCCTGAAGGGAGCTGGGAACTTGGCGAGGGTCAGCACTCAAAATCCTGGCCAAGTGGGGATTAACCCCCTGCATGGGGGCACCACGGCCACCCCAGGTCTCCTGTGGTCTTTTGGGGCTGTGCTGGTGTGAGTGTGCGGGCAACCATGGCCATCGGGAGCACCACTTGGAGCCAGCCCTTCCAAAAACCCACCTGGCTGTCCACCGGGTGGACATTTGGGCTGCCTATCCCTGGCTATCGGCATGTGACAGCAATTGGTTAAGCAGCAACCCAGCGACTTGGTTCTCCCACCTATAAAACAAGGATGTCGGCACTGCTCTGGCTCCCAGCAAGGCTGTGAGGTTGGGCTGGTCATGGCGCCTTGGGTGCCTGGAGAGAGATGCTGGCAGAATATAATTAAATATTTCATAACCATACTCTGGAGATGCCAGAGGCCTGGCAATGGGCTGATGATGGAGAAGAAACTATGGCTTCAGAAATAACCCCCCCAACACTTTTTTATGTACGCTTCTCTGCTGGCAGAGAGAGTGGGTACAGACAAGCGGACCGAGCTGCAAACGCTTTCCAGCCCCCTGTGAGACCTCAGGGTCTCTGCTGCATGTGCCTCCTCTGGGTTCCTGTGTTTTTTATGATAGATAAAGTGGTTTCTCAGTAAAGCAAGAGCTGGAATGCCTGGTTTGCCACAGGCGGCTGGGCCCGGAGAAGACTTTGTAAGTGCAAGACAAGTCCCCCTGGCAGCCCTTCCCTAGGGACCCCCATCCAGGGGAGCCTGAGAGCCTCAGCCCCACTGGGGATGGAGGAAGCAGGAGGGACACTGGGTAGCATGCGGTGGCTCCTGCATGGGCTGGAGTCCAGCTGCAGTGCTGGAAAGATGATTCATTGCTCAAAACCCTGGGAAAGGTATGAAGACTGTGAGATTATCTTTGTTGCTGTTGAGGTCACACTCAAAAATGAAACTCTCAAGAAACATCCCTACAGCAGTATAATCCCACGTGTATGTACTGGCAACTGAATGAAAAGGACAAAGCCTCTGCTCGCCTGCTTGTGTTTTGTTCACCAAATGGAGCTCTGCCCAGCTGATTTCAACTTGCTTTTCACGTTCTCAAAGGCCAGGGCTGCTTCAAAATGTCTTCAGAAAAACAAGGGCCCCTTCCTCTTTTTCATCATCATGAGACCATTTCTGCCCCCTTAAATAGCAGTCCCGTTTGAGAAGTGACTCAGACAGCAACCAGGGAGTTTCTGTTCCCCATCGCAGAGCAGCAGCCCTTGCGGAGACACCTCACGTTGGAGGGGAGTTGTGGTTTCTTTCCAGCTGCCTTTCTGGGGGTCTGCAGAGGTGACCAGGGGACTTGAGATGACCTCTGGCCCGGCTGCGTGGGTGAATTTGCACCTTGATGCAGAAAGAGAAATACCTCGGGGCAACTTGAGCCTTTGGGTTTCACAGACCCTGAGCAAACCTCATTTATATTCAGATTGTGCTCTGAAATGCTGCTCAGAAACAGGAATAACCCAGTCTGCAGCGGATGATACATGGAAGAACAGCCTCCAGATGAGTGGATAGTGATCAAGTGCCTGGATAGTTCCCAGACTAGGTGACTGGGTGGACAGATAGATGTGTCTGAACACCTTTTTAATGACTGAGGTCAGCAGCGGAGACATACAAAATACACTGGGAATGGATTTAATGCCTGATCTACACTGGTTTTGTAATGTTTTAACTCTAATAAATTAAATATTATGGCAACATAGCTCCTTCCAGAACTTCTTTGGCTACATCCAGGCCGCAGGACAGCTGGCTGGCTTCTAAGAAGTCAGGTCACACCAGCACAAACTCCATGAAAAGCACTGAGGTAAAAGAAAACCCCACTTGCCATCTTTAGTTCTGGTAACCAAAGAGCTGCTGATGAAAGGTGGGTGCATGTCAGATGAAAGAAATACTTTTTGACCTATTAGCCCTCTGCCACCCTTTGGCAGCAGCCTGCTGTTGGGAACAGGGGGCGGGATGGCTCTTACATCCTCCTCTGAGTAAGACACAGAGTAAACAGTGCAGTTAGTGAGAATGCCATTGAAGGAGCCGTTTCCTTGGCATTTGTACCTTAGTCAGGCTCCACCAGGAAACCCAGGCTTCAATGTTCTGTTTAATTGGCAGATGCTACACTTAAATATGACTAACTGATTTTTAGTACTTTCCTTGACAGATAACCAAAACCCCCTAAAGGCAGATTTCCCCCCACCACTTGGTCGTGGGTTTGGAGCTGTATTCTGCTCCGAGGCATATTAGGCAGGCACTTCAGAGGAAGCAAAACCAGAGTCCTGCTTCTCTGGGTGGTGTTACAACATACTCATCAACACCACCCCCTGCCCTGCAAGGGTTCCTCTCCACAGAGCAAAAAAAGGATCTTCTTCACGTCGCAGTACCCTTTCTGCTACTGTACGTTGTTTTTGCCCCAGACACCACGCCATTGCCAGCCACCCACCCCTCTGGCTCACCCATACCTCCAGAGGAAGAGTTGGTTTGGAAATAAAGATGCATCTAAAAACATTCCTCAGGTATACAATCAGCTCTAACTTTGCTTCTCACTCAGAAAAAAAAAAAAAAAACATACACAGCAAAATTAATGGACTAGAATATCCAAATTATTTAGAATTTTTTTTTCCTTAACTGATCTGCTGCTGTCTCAATTATTGTGTGTTAGGCCAGTTCTGCAGAGATCCTGGATCCCCTCTGCAACTCTCACAGGGAAGGAGAGGGCAAAGAGAGCTGCCACAGGAACAACAGAAATCACTCAAACCCAGGGATATCTGTGTTGGTTAAGGTTCTGCAGAAGATTGATTTTAACCCAATTTTAATTTGTACTAAATTTACTCCATGTTATCCCTTAATATCCAATTTGAAAAGCAGATTCAGTCAAATAGGGAAAAATAATATAAGGGGTTATTTTCCAAAGCAGCGCCTTTGTAGAAGCTGCTTCCATCTAATAAAAATAGCACAGTAATGACTGCAATAGGGAGACTATCTAATAAATAGTAATAAATAGTTCAATCTATTGCTCAGGAAAGCTTTCCCGCAAATGCCATGGAGAAAACTCTCTCCATTCTCAAGTCCATAAAATTACTTTTTTCCTCCTCAGCCAGGTCCTCATCAACACAGTTAAGGAGGAACTCTGGCATCAGTGGCAATGGGGAGAGGCAGGGGGTGGTTCGCAGGGCTCCAAGGCTGATCTTCCCTCCTCAGCAATGCTGTTATTCCCTAAACTCTTGCTTCAACAAAAAGAGTACAGAAGATGTTTTAAAAAAACATTGGGGTAAAAGTGTTTGCAGCACATGGGCCTCTGTTGAAACATCTCTGGCAATGCTGTTTGCTGCCTTCCTGTTGCAGTGACTTACTGCTTCCCCCTGACATGAAGTAGAAGCTAGACTCTTATAGGACAGGAAAAGATGCTAGAAGATACTGCTGAAGGGTCCTGAAGTTGGTAAAAATCCCAGCCTTGCTCTCCTGCCTCAAAGAAACCTCCAGCACACCTCAGGAGGGAGGGATTGTCATGAGCTTTGAGAGGTGTGTGTTAGTTATGCATTGACGCGTGCTTGGCATATGCTGCTGCCCACCATTATTTGCTACAAATTGTAACCCGAAGGAGATAAATCTATTTACCTTCAACATGAAAAGCAGCAACACAGGTGTGGCAGCCTGAAGCTTCCTCAGGAAGCTGCCACCCAGGAACTGAGCCACCACAGCAGGTGGAACCCAGACAACGGCACCTTCGCAGCCCGCAGCCTCAGGATGGGCTTTGCCGCAGCCACATCCGAGAAGGGGCCGGCACCTTCAGCTATTTCCCGCTGACCAGAGCGCCTGTCCCAGGGCTGCACTGGGGAAGGGAAAGGAGCAGCAGCCACGCAGGACTCGGTGCTGAGACACAGCCTCCTCTCCTCCACACCCCTGCAGTAAACAGGTGGTTTCACAGGCCCCAGAGGGACAAGTCAGCATCAGGGAGCTTTAGTGTGGACTACTCTGAGCAGTTTAATCCCTTCTTTCTTCTCTCCCCTTTTTGAAATAGCTGCTAACTCTTCCTTGGAGCAACATCTTGAGTTACTACCTTTCCGCTGAGAATGTTTTAAGTTAAGCTGCACCTGTGGCTGGCATCAAGCCCAACACAGAGCTCCAAACTCAGAAAAATTATTGCATATTCTAGGAAACATGCAGGTATTATGTACTACTGTAAGAGTATTGCATTCTGTAGGACATAAATCTATCCACTGCCCTTGCTGTATTCTTCCCTTTTCTCCTCCTTTCCTACCTCCCAAATGCAACTTTCATCTGATGATTCCACCACACCAACTCCCCAGCCAGGATCTTTGCCCCAGGCTCCAAGGGCTCCCTGCCCCATGTCCAGGGCTCCTGCCGCTGCAGGTGTATGGCCCAGACCCATCTTTAACAAATTCTGACACTGCTGCTTATTTTTCTTAGTAGCATTTCATAAATCTACCAGAAATGTAATCCAGAGTCTTCCCTGGGGTTAAGTAGTAAGAGGCTGACAATCCAGAGTTACTGTAGCCATAAGGGTCTACGGATCAGTAAGTGAAATCTGCCTTTTTCAAACCTATCTCTAAAAGAGTTTTTTGGTCTCACAGGTGTACAGTAAGTGAAATGGAAGACACAGCCTATCCTGTCTGAAAACAGCTGACAAGGTTTCTCACACTGAAATTATATTCCAGTAATGTTATGCATTATGTTAGTAATGTTAGTTTTTACTCTCTATTACTATCCCACCATATATATATATGAAATGATTTCAACCAAGTCATTCAGGTCCGTATTTATTAGTAATCCTGTACACTGTCAATACCCATGATGGTGATGGAAAGAAAGAACACTAATAGAACACAGTCTTTATGTTTCAGATGCAAATTAGTTCAAGATTTTCCCAGTTAACATCAATAACCCAGACCAGCTTATAAAAAAATATCCACAACCAAAACATTGGGGATTACAGTCCAGCGCTACAGAAGGAAGCACGTAGGGGTCACCAAACAGCGTACGGGTGTATCCATCTGACGCAGAAAGACAAGTGTTATTAGAGTTCCCAGGAGACAGTCTCTCTTACAAGCCCAGTTTGGTCCTTCTCCAGTGTCTCCTTTTGGAGTTGTACCTAAGACAAAAGCAGTGTAAATTAGCAAAGTGCACACACACACATTTGAAGATCCAGGCGGACTGAAACCACCTTGTATCAGCTCAACAGTAAAGGACTGAAATCTTTCTTACATGTTATCGTGGCAACCTGCCAACAATAATTAGCTGTGTACTTATTTTTTTAAACTTCCTTCACTCATTAACCAACTAGCACATTATTGCAACAGAATCTAAACCTCCAAGAGGTAAAGATGCCTGCGGAAATGTGTCAGCACTGGTGTGTAAGTATCCTACCTCCTCTGTTGGAGACAAGACCTGTGATCTTGTATTGATTGTCCAATGACAATGAAAACTACCTCTTGAATGTAGTTCAGGGTCTGAGACAAAAAGTATCATTTTTGTTCAAAATACAAAAGCAGAGCAGCATACAAAAAAGGCCCTCTTCCAGGAAAATATATTAGCTTATGAGTATGTACTTGTAAGTGCTAAGAACAAACGGTTTCAGCACCGTACAGATGAAACCAAGACAGCATTAGCAGAGTTACTCTCAGCAGGGAAATGGCAGTACTCCCACAGAATGAAGCACTGTAATTGCAGCCTGCTTTACCACAGTTTGCATAAAACTCAGCACCGAGGTACTGAAGTGCCACAAGACAAAAATTCATTATTTTGCCCCACGATGAAGTACTCCAAAGTACTGCTAAAACAGAACCCTGTTGTAAGCTGGTATCTGGAAGACAAGAATACAGACTGGTGCACACACCACTGATTTTTCCTAGAAAGATTTAAGTTAGAAGTAACAGAAAGAAAGCCTGGCAACTGTGCTGTTCCTCTGCCTGAGCCAGCCACTGCTTCTATCACTCTCCTCACTACTTAGGACAAAAAACTGTCCGGGAGAAAGAACCCTGTTCCCTTAAATAGTCTAGAGACAGGAACATGAGAGATAAAAAGCGAGCTGTGCAGTGTGAGTGACCAAACTATACTGGCTGAAGGTTTTAAAACAGGGCTCAGATACGCACTGCCTTCTGTACACCTCACACTTACCTAGTATTCTACAGTTACATTTTCCTAAATGTAAAACTTGAAAACAAACACTATAGGCAAACAAAAAGGAACTGCTGCATAATTCTGAGGTGACATACCAAGGATCTGATACTGTCGATTTTACCTCCCATACATCCAACAAGCCTTTTGCTCCCTTACACACCACCTTCTGTATCTCAGAACACCCACACTCTGTAAGATGCTGTTCCTTGAAAAGGCAGGAATGCAGAGGGGCAGCTCGGAGAGAGGGAAAAGGTCTTGGGAAGGGGAACGTCTGAAGCAGAGATAGTACCAGAATACAAACTCTGCAATCAATTATCCACACATACAGTTAACACTTTGACTTTACACGTGTCATTACTGGACACCCGTTGATGGCTGCAGAGCACCGGAACGGCCTGAATTGCTACGGAAGGCAACGGCGCGGGAGCCCCACACATAGGGGCCGCCGCTATCCGGTGGAGCCGGTCTCTGCGCCCGTACGGCGGTGGCGGCCACAAAACTGCAATTTTCTTGCATAAACGCTTTTTTTTTTTTTTTTTACACAATCAGCTTCCAACCCCGCAGCCGGCCTCAGGCCGCAGCTCCTCCCAGGCCGGCGCCGGTCTCGTTACCTGATCTTATTGCCCGTCTTCATGCGAATCCACTGCGGGATGGGCCGGTTCTGCTTCTGCTTCTTAGCGAGGAAGCGCTTAATCTTGAACGTCTTGTGGGACGACTGAAAGAGAGAGCAGCAGTTAGCGCGGCGGGGCGGGCCCGCTCCAGCCGCACCGCCGGAGCTCGGCAGAGCCAGGCACCGGCACCGCCCCCGCGGTGAGGCGGCGGCTGGGCCGCAAGGCCTCGGCCAGCCGGGAAACGCGAAAACCGCACCCGGAGCCCTCCCGCCCCGCGCCGCCTGCCCGCCGGGAACCCCAAACCAGCCCGCGGCGGGGAGAGGGCTCAGGGTGTCGCGTCCCGGCGGGGGATGGCGGCCGATGGTCTCACCATGGCGCGGAGCTGCCCGGCGTCCCGGCGATGGCGGCGGCGGAAGAGACGGAAGGGGCGGGGGGGGACCGAGACGGGAGCGGCGCGGGCTCGGCGGGGCACAGTGCCCCCTGGCGGCCCGGGGGACCCGCCCCGGCGCAGGCGGTGCTGAGTGAGGGACGAGGGCGGCGGCTCGAGTTTCTGCGAGTTTATTGGTTTTAGTACAAAATAGCTATGGCTAAAGTTCGCTAGCTTAGGAGGAGCTGCTACTGGTGAAGTCTCTTTCCGGGCTGTAAAACAATACTTCAGGTGATGAGGGAAGAGGAAGCAGTACCAAGAGGGCAGGAGTGAGGAAACATTTCAGACTCTAAAGTAAAGGGAGAATGCTGGAAAAGAACAGGATGCTCAAACCAGCTACATTTGATTAAAAATAAGCATTTCAACGTAGGTAGACTTTACATGAGAATTTTTCAAGAAGTATCCAATATTAAGCCAGCTTATTCATACACTCCAACTCAGTTACTTTATGCGAGAACCTCTGGAGAGGAAGGTCTCTCCCTCCCTGACACCACCACTCTAAGGCCAGACGTTCTCCTCTTCACGTGCCAGAGGGCTCCTCTGCACCAGCACCTCAACAGCCCCCGCCTGCGTACCTGTCTCCGTGCCAGACTGACATATTTAGCTACCTTTGCACCACACAGCAACGCCTGCGTTAACTCCGGCCAACTTGAAGCTCACTCTGCTGCTGAAGCACGTCACAGACTGGCTCCGATCACCTCACAGTAAAGCTCTGGCTCTAGATCCAGGTGTCATCTCCTCCTGACCGCATGACTCATTTATTATCATACTTAAGGCCATAAAGTCTTTCTACTTTGCAAAGATTCTCTTCTCTGTTGTAGTTAGATGCTGGGAAAATAAACTCAAATAACTGAAAATACAATGAGAACACATTTCAAATTCCGAATCTACAACTGAGGTTCTTTAACCAGAAACATCCAACAGCACAATGCCCCCTTTTCTTCCTGTGTTCCTTCTTCGCTTCGAAGGCACTTCTGGATTGCGTAGTACATGCTCTTTGGCTGCACAGACAGTCAGAACACATAAGGCTTGCATGCTAGTCACTCCTCCTCCTTCGCATTACTGGTCTCACTCTCTGGCTTCTTCTCCACCCCCTGCTCTGCAGGCTTCCCAGCACTCTCTTCATACTGACACAGTCTGCTTCGGCTTCGGGCTCCTGGCTGGTACAGCTGCATTGCTGGGCGATCCTGAAATAAATCAAAACTATTTAGACTCTTTCATAGCCCCATGCTATCATGGTTATTATGGCATCAGTGTAATTTAGAAATGGCTCAAACTTTTCAAGGTATTCTAAGTTAAATTATTCCACCATGGTGGCAAACGTAACTTCAACTGTCTCAAATCAAGGTTGTCTCTGTCATAAGGCAACATCCCTGTTCAAGCCACAGAGAACATTGCACAAAGCTGAAGTTATTTGTAAAGAGTTTCCTTTGAGTTATTTGTAAAAAGTTTCCTCTTGAGACAAGTTCAGTTCACCCTCTCAGAATACAGGCCAATTTCAAAGCTTCTTCAAAACCCTGAGTTTCATTTGAACCTGATAATGCCTTAAGTGACACAGAAAACTTGCACACTGATGCTGCAAAAACAGATTTGCAGAGTATATAAAACTAAAGACATTATTTCTTCAGTCTGCAGGCCCTCTTCTGTCACATTCTGCATGCATCAGTCTTGTCCCTGTTTTGGAGGGACTGTTCAATCCCACTCCCACTTTGAGATGTATTTTCAGGCATCTATACCATCAGCAAAGATAAAGGTACATTACTGATGCTCTACTGACACCTTAAAGATACAGCCTATGGCATCAGTAAGCACACAAAAAGGGATCAGTGTCTTTACAATTTAGCCCATGGTATCTCGACTTAATTCCTATTTAGTGACAAGAAACATTAGTTTAGCAAATTTAGTGGACAAACTAAGTGGGCAAACTTTCCAGCAATGGCAGAGTTTGTCACTAGAACAGGGAGAAGTTTCAACAGAGAAACCACATGGTTCTTTCCTTGAAGTGCTTTTGTCCTAAAACCCACAAACTGGTCCCTATGAATCAACACATGAATTTAAAGAAATCCAGCACCTTGTTTCTGATACGATCCCTCTTAATTGTATCCTCTTTTTTATCGTCTTTGGTTACTTTCTCAGATTTGTCCGTGCTGCTGGTAAAGTCTGTAAGATCACTTTTCTTTCCCTTTTCTCTGAGTAAGTCTCTCTCCTTTTTCACCTCTTCCTCTTTTCTTCTAAAAACCTTCTCTTTCTCAAAGCGTTCTTTCTGCCTCCGACGCTCCTCTTCTTGGCGTCTCAGTTTCTCCCTCTGTGCTCTCTCATATTCTCTGTCTCTTTCAAAATCTCTATCTCGGTCCCTGTAGTCCTTTACACACTCATCTTCTGATCTGTATGAAAACAAAACTGAAAATGAAGCTCAAAAGATTCATCAAATAGAGCTGGGAGATCAATGTAATACTGGTGTAAATGTGCAACACGAAGACGACAGAGTGGAAGGTTCTAGGGAGCTTTTGGGAAGCTGTAATAACCTGAGTCATGCACGACAACCAGAGATGATGCTGACTGCTAGCATTTCCTAGCCTTCTACTCACATCGCTGGCCGAGTCTCCTCTGGCTTTGGAAAACACCTGAATTTCTCTGTCTCATCTCTATTTCTCACATGGC
This sequence comes from Calidris pugnax, assembly GCF_001431845.1. Lineage (NCBI taxonomy): Eukaryota > Metazoa > Chordata > Aves > Charadriiformes > Scolopacidae > Calidris > Calidris pugnax. The sequence goes on from NW_015090995.1 coordinate 8,903,177, forward strand.
GGAACTGAACCTTGGACAGAGCACAGAGCTGCTGAGAATGACACTTTCCACTTTGACCGTCTACAAGACTTAAAGGGACTACTAACTGGAGTATAGCTCTCCTCTTGCCATGGCTATAATTCTCTCATTGCAAGGACAGTGCTTGCAGCCTGCTGCAGGTCACCTACACATGGGCTTCTTTTGCAGACTTCCTACAGTGAGTTGCAAAAATATCAAACTTTGTTCACTGGTGAAGAACTGACAGGTCATTCACACAGCTTTCTGTAATCACAGGGATGTGAACCGCACAGAGAATACATCCCATGCCTTATATCAGAAAAATAATTCGAAAGGAATTTCAAAATGTGATCATGGCAGAGCAGCCCAAGCCTCGGTATGATCAGGAAACAAGTTATATATACATATATATATTTATAGCAAGTACTAGAATACTTTTTTGCCTTCTCTTCTTTTGTCTCCCCATCAGATCGTTTGGCAGATGCACTACTCGCATTTTTTTCCTCCCTCAGAGTCTCTTTTTCCAGTTTCTTGGATTTTTCTTTTCTCTCCAAGTCTTTTTCATCTTTTTCAGGCTTCTTAAGTAGCTACAAAGAAAACAGAAGTCTCAACTAAAAAGCTCACTCTAATACATATTGTCTGGCACAACACCGAAATTGCATCAAAGGAACCATAGTCCAGTAAGAAATAAACATTAAAGTAATGTTACTGCAAGTTACAGTATTTCTAAAAGCTGGAGTGTATGAGTAAGCATAACCCATAGAGCAAACTAGGATTTTTCTCCTAAAACAGACCATTTTAGAAGGCTTAAAAATAGTCTCCATTCCATAGTGAATTCACGATTCCGTTTACCACGGCATGTACAACAGTCACATGACAACAGCTTTAAATAGTACTATGAAGCATTACAGCATGTAAACCTTTACAATGCCTAACATTGAATATTACAAAAAAGTGGCAATTTACTAACATCGAACTCATGTGATTCTTCACACAATACTCAAAGCACATTTTAAGAGACTGATATACAAATAATAGGGGAAAGGGAGTGTAACAGTTTATAATAAAGAACTGTTCTAGACCTTAATCTTTGGTTCATCTTTTGATCTGTCTCTTTCTTTTTCTGGGCATCTGTCTACTTTCTTCAGTTTTTCTGCTTCTTTTCTCTTCCTTCTCTCCTCCTCTTTCCATTTTCTTCTTTCTTCTTCTCTTTGTCTTTTTCTTTCCAATTCTCTTCTCCTCCTCTCCTCTCTTTTTTCTTCCCTCAGTCTCTGTGCATGTAAAAACAAAGAGAAATAGTACGTTTCCACACTAGAAAATACTGCTTTAAACCCAACAACATACCCTGCCACAAAGTGGTAAAGTATTTCATCACCAAATAACTCACCTCAAAACCATCCCTATTTTAAAAGGGCAAAAGAAAGAAAGAAAAGTCCCAATATCTCTGTTGTTCTGTTGTGAATCTGAACACATTACAGCAGCATTTCAGGTTTTTGCCTTGTTCATAAGCCTTGATTTGTACTGTCTTAAAAAAAAAACAAACCAAAAAACCCCAAACACAACACTAGGCCTCGGCCTTTATCATTTTAATTTTAATTGGATCTGCCCCATCTGTGATTTTTTCCATTGCTAAAAGCTAAAATGAGACTATGTGCTAGGAAAAAGATCATCTACAGCAACTTCAGCCACAACTGCATTAAAAAGGAAAGCATTAAAATGGGATCTGGTTTGGCAGTGCCACAGAGATGTTTAGCTGCAACCAGAGTGCACAAAAAGCACCACCTTTTCTACAAAGGCCAGCGTTCTAATAGTTTGTGTGATCCAGATATTAACAAGGAAACTTGGGTCAAAAGCTTCTTCAAAATAAAGGGCAGAAATATATCAAGATACACATTGCTATATTCACAACTATGCTTTAAATGAGCAAGTTATACTTGCAAGCAACAAGAAGATTCAGGAGATAGGTCTTACCTGTTTATTTTTCAAGAAGTTCAATAAAGGAGTAGTCTTTTTAGCTAAAGAACATATAAAAACAAATGTAAACCATTTACATTATCCAATACTGCAATACCTACAACAAAACCCTATGTGAAACAAAGAAGCCTTCTGGATTATCCAGCCTATCTCCTCTCACATACAGCACTACAGCAGTAAAACAAGTATTTCAATCCTATCTCTGAACAGTGGCAGCTGTTAGGATTCTAGAAACTTCTTTAGGACACTAAAAAAAAATATCCAGTACCCCTATCTGTAAAGGGATATTCACTTTGCATTAAGCTTCTCCCAGATTCTCTCACTTTCAAAGAGACACCTGTAACATGCTTTAAAAGAGCATTATGGTCATTTTTGTGATATTTTACCCAACCACAATATCTTTTATCTTCACTCACAGCATTTTGCATTAAACATCACTGCATCTCGCTGAAATGCAGTCACTCCACATCCTAGTCTGGCTAACAAACATCTGGTTAGCAATTTAAAACGGGAAGGAAAGTTATCATATAAAACTTAGAGAAGAATTCAGAGCATGGGAGCAAAATAAAAAACACTGAATAATATTAGCCTAAAGGTTTATCAAATACCACGCAAGCACACAAAAGAATTCAGCCTCCTCCAGGTTGAGAAATCACAGCTTCAAATTACACCACATACATTTTTTTTGTGCTCTAGGAAAATGTAACTCCAGTACACAGATTTCCATACCTATTAGCTCTTTGTTTCTTGCCTCTATTTCCTCCAACAAAGTTTCAGGAGTGGAAGTTAATTTTTCATCATCTGCACTGTAGCTTTCCAAAAACTTCTTGTACTCTGGATCTATGGGGGTGGAAAAAAAAAAAAAAAGGAAAGAAAAAAAGAGAGATCTACTGTAGTATGAAAAGAATTTGCATTGTGCACTGCTGGAAGTTTGGGTTAGATTTGCCTAAGTTGTGTTGTTTGTATGTCACCTTTTCGATAGCTGGCAGCTCTTAAATGAGCTGCTGCCTTATGTTTGTCTAGGACAATCATATTTAACAGACTGGCATCTGACAAAGCAGTGCTAATAAGATTCACATGTAATTAAGCAAACATTCTATTGGTAAACTTCAGTGTCACAGTAAAAGCATTATACTCAAATTACTGCTAGGACTTTGAAGTCTACACATGCAAAACAAACTAGATAGCTGTTATACCATCTTCTATAGTTCCAGTTTTGGCATCCTTTTTCTTACTCTTCTTTTTTGCAGCTTTTTGGAAAGGTGCAAACTCTACTATGGCAGCATATTCCTGACCTGTTAAGAGAAGAGGGCAAAATATATTAAAATAAATATGAAACAGATATAAAAGAGAGTATACTGTCCATGTCTAAAGCAGGAAGATAACCCTCACAAGAAATACGCAATACTAGAAGAGACTATTTGGAAAGCATAAAAAGATTCCTTGTATTTTGAAAGCTATTTAATAAAAATATTTTAGAGACAGCAGAATTCATGAACTAAACACTCTCACCATGTTAACAAAACAGCAAACTCAGACTCACAACAAGGAGTAAATACTAGATTTAAGACTGCCCATAACTGTCAGTTTGGCCACCTCAGCTACACCACACCATGTAATATCCTCATCTTACAGACTATGCATTCCTTGTGCAAGTAGAAGAGAATATTTTAAGTTAATGTAACTGAGGCAAATCTCACTTTTTGGCAAAATAAATAGAATGCAACATTACAGGTAGGCTTTAAAGTTTTATCTTTGGACTGCTGTTGGGTATGGCAAGTACATAGTGTAATGAGTGTGCTGTTACACTGCAAACCAGCTTATTTAAAAGACCTAGGTGTTATTAGAACCTTGTCATGCAACCCTCCTAAATAAGGAAGAATCTTGTGGACAGAACTTTGTGTCACATAAAAAACCTGGCTGGCTGAAGAACACAAGTACTTGAAACAAAGTTCAAGGAGAAACCCTTAGCCTTGTGAAGCCAACAGGAAGACTCTTGATAAAGCTTTTGCTAAATACGTAAATTTAAGGTCTACCAATGAGAGATTTTTAGTGCTACCCCCAACGTAAGCAATTTTGCAATACAAAATTTAAGAACATGAGATGTACTGAATATCTAACAAGCATTTTGAAAAAAGATAAGTGACAACTATGTATTTGGATGTTTAACCAATGAATTAAACAAAATATTTGTTTCCTACAGATGAAGGACCCCAGAGAGCAATCACTTTCACAACTCAAGACCTGCCAAGAACAAACTGTTCGTTTTACTGAATCAAAATGACTCACACAGTTGTAAACCAAACCAAGCAATAATCTGATTAAAAACTGACCAAAAAATAAGTCACACTGCTGGAGGCCTACAGAACAGGTGAGGAGAGTCACTGAGAGCAGCATCAATAACCTCAGCTTCATTTAGTTTAGACAGCAACGTCACCTACTCACTTTCACTTTCCAGACTTTATACTTGGGCATGACAATGCAAGTATTAACTTCAGTAACACAGCAACTGGTTTTATATTGATACCACTATTACCTTGATGCACACTTAACTGGGCTTTACACACAACATAAAAAAAAAAATCAATTTAGAAACATACAAAATCAATTCAGATTAGTTGCCACAAAGCATAAGGCGTTTTCTTTGAAATACTGCACTAAAAACAAACAAACCACAAATGGCACTTTAGGCTGCTCACACCTGTCCCTCTAAAACTTCTGAAGTTGAAGAACACCACGCACACCCGGAACAGCCAGACGCCGTTCACTTGCCTTTGTGATCGACAAACACATAGCCGTCAAAGCGATCCCTGAAGAGGACTATGTCTTCCTGGTTTTTAAAGTTGATGTAGGCTCTCGAGAACATGTGAGGGTACAAGCTGCAGGGAGACAAGGCCGAGAGAAGCGGGCTGACCCGGGGGCCGGCACCTCGCGGGGCCCGGCTGGCGGCAGCTCCCAGGAGGCAGCCCCCCGGGGCGGGGGTCCCGGCGGCCCTACCTGGAGTCATTGGCGAAGAACTCGAAGTAGTCGTGCTCGGGCAGGGGCTGGAGGTGCTCCTCCAGCTGCTCCTTCGTCAGGCTGGGCGGCAGCCTCCGGATCACCACCTACGGCACGGCGGGCAGGGCGGTTAGGGCGACCCCGGCACCGCACCGCACCGCGCCCCCGCCAACGGCCGCCCCCCAACGGCCGCCGCGCGAGGCCCGTTACCGCGGGCGGGGCGGGCCCGCACCGAGCGGCGCGCAGGCCCCACCTTGCTGAGCGTCTCCTTCTTGTCCTTGGGCCGCTCCAGGCGGTCGAGCTCGGCGGCGCTGCCGCCACCGCCGCCACTCCTTCCGTCCGTGACGGTGGCGGTCCCCGTCCCCAGCAGGGCCCCCGGCCCGGCAGCGGGCCCACCGCGCCGCTCCTTAGGCCTGGCGTTTTCCTTGTCCTCCTTCATCCCGGGCCGCCGGACAGCCCCGCCCCGCCCAGCCCGCCCATTGGCCGCAGCGCCTCTGCGCGACTGCGCCGTAAAGGGCCACGAACCGCGCCCTCCACCCAGGCCTTTCCCCCCGCACACCCCGGACTACAACCCCCGGCGTGCACCGCGCCGCGCGGGGCAGGCCGGGAGTGCCCGCAGGCAGGCCGGGGCGGCGGTGAGGGCAGTGCAGTCGGCGCGGCACCGGAGCGGAGCAGCGGGATGTGGTACGAGATCCTGCCTGGCATGGCCATCATGGGCATCTGCCTCTCCATCCCCGGCCTCTCCACCGTCTTCATGCACCGCTTGTGCAACGGCGGCAAGGTCAGCGCGGGGCCGGGCGACCGGGCCTACCCCCTCCCACCTCCACCCGCGGCGGCCCGGGATCCCGGGGCACCGCTTCCCCCCAGCCCCCTCGTTCCCCCTGGAACCCCTTCCTTCCGCCTCTCCGCTTCCCTCAGGACATCTCCCCTCCGAGATCCCCGTTCCCCTCGGGACCCCCCTTCCCTCCGAACCCCTTCCCTCCGAGATCCCCCACTTCCCCGGGGTTGTGACAGGCAGCGCCGCCTGTGCCCGCAGGAGAAGCGGATCGCCCGCTACCCCTACCAGTGGACCCTGATGGAACGAGACCGGCGGCTGTCGGGTGTCAACAAGTACTACGTCTCCAAGGCAGGTGCCGGGGGCACGGGGCAGGTAGCGCCGGGAGGGGAGCAGGAGCCCCGAGCTCGGGGCTCCCACGGCCTCCGTGGTGGGCACCAGCAGCTTGGGTACTTACAAAGCATAGTGGGGGAAACTGCCTGGTCAGTTACACACTCTTGCAAGTTAGTGACAAGAACGGTGCAGATACAGCTGTTACTTTTTCTTTTTCAGGGTCTGGAGAACATAGACTAAGGTGGCGGCACTTTGAAGAATCCAGTATCTATATAAAATGATTTAACTCTTTAATAAAGATATACATGTATTCAGCCCTTGTATCTGTGTTGCTGTGGTGGGCTGACCCTGGCTGGATGCCTCTCTGCACTCCTCAGCTGGACAGAGGAGAGAATATAACAACAGGCTCACGGGTTGACACAGGGCAGGGACATCACTCAGCAATTACCATCATGGGCAAAACAGACTCAGCTCGGGGAAACTAGTTTAACTTTTTACCAATCAAATCAGAGTAATGAGAAAAAACAAAAACTGAAACAAATTGCCAAACACTTACCCCACACCACTCCCTTCTTTCCGTGCTCACCTTCACTCCTGATTTCTCTGCCTCTTCCCCAAAGCGGCACAGGGGGACAGGGAATGGGGTTTGGGGTCAGTTCATCACATGTCTCTGCTGCTCCTTCCTCCTCAAGGAGAGGACTCTCACACTCTTCCTCGTTCCAGTGTGGAGTTCCTCCCATGGGAGATAGTCCTTCGGGAACAGAAGGGGTCCCCTGCGGGGTCACAAGATTACCAGCAAACCTGCTCCAGCATGGGCTCCTCTTTCCACAGGGCTACAGGTCCTGCCAGCAGCCTGCTCCATTGCGGGCTTCCTACAGGGTCACAGCCTCCTTTGGGCATCCCTCTGCCTTGGGTGTGGGTTCCTCCATGGGCTGCAGGTGGATCTCTGCTCTGCCACGGACCTCCATGGGCTGCAGGGTGACAGCCTGCCTCATCATGGTCTTCACCACAGGCTGCAGGGGAATCTCTGCTCTGGTGCCTGGAGCATTTCCTGCCCCTTCTTCTTCACTATCCTTGGTGTCTGCAGAGGTGCTCCTCTCACATCTTCTCACTCCTCTCTCCAGCTGCAATTGCTGTTGTGCAGCAACTTCAACTTTTTCCCCTTCTTAGCTATGTTATCCCAGAGGTGCTACCACCATTGCTGATGGGCTCAGCCTTGGCCAGCAGCAGCTCCATCTTGGTGCCAGTTGTCATTGGGTCTCTCGGACGTTGGGGAAGCTTCTGGCATCTTCTCACAGAAGCCACCCCTGTAGTCCCCCCACTACCAAACCCTTGCCACACAAACCCAATACAGTTGTGTATAAGCTTTGGACAGAATTGTTTTCCTCACTTTATGCACTGTGATATACACTACACAGGTGTCTGTGGGCAAGAAAAGGAATGCCAAGAGGACAACTGCAAAACTACCATTATGGATGCATCTGTGATAATAAGTACTAGCGAGATGCAGAAAGACACCTATTTTTGCACTCGCTTCTGCTGACCTGCAGCTCCCCGTAGGGACCCTGCTGACTGCGCAGCAGCGTGAGAACAGCCAGCGTCACCTGCAGCTTGTGACTCTCCCCTCCCAGCACACTAGCGTTCAGCAGTTTTAACTTGCAGCCAAAACTTGCCTCTGCTACATCCTAAATCTGCTATAAACAATGTCTCTTGCTCATCTGCTTGTTAAAGTACGGCCAATAGGAGGAGGAAATGAAGACCTTGTGTCAATAGTGTTAATACCAATTGACTGTGGAACAACCACAAATAACAACAGAGAGTCAACAAGGGGCAAAGGTAAACAGAGGGGGGAAAAAACCCCCAATAAACAAACAAACAAACCAAAAATCAGAGAAATTTCTGAGAAATTTCCAGGCCCATGACTGGAAAGTCATGCCTACTCAGCTGGGCAGAGTCTACTTGAAAGAGCTGCCAGGCTGGCAGCAAAATAGCCTTTTACTGTTCCACAGCCAGTGGGAACTGAGGATGCCCAGCTGCACCAGGAGTTGTTTTCAGCTGATTGTAACCAAGTCTGTTTCTCTGCTCTACCCAGAGAATTTGTAATATAATTCCCTCTATTTCCTTGTAGACATACTGAAAAAGTGATAATATTGCATAAAAAGAGAACACACTGATGTAAACAGAATTCTTCTGGATTTACATCAGAATGAATAACAGCAACTTCAGACACAGAAATTTGCATCTGAATGTTCAGATCTGATGCCAGATCACAGGGACTACGACCTACAGTTTGCTCATTTATTCCTCTAGTGGCTGAATCCTTTTAACACCCCCTTGTCACCCTGGAAGAGCAGTCGCTGGGAATTCAGCACGCTGTGCTCTGCTAAAACATCTCTGGTCTCTCTCAGTGTCTGTGGTCCTTTCCCCCTTGAAGGGCTCTGTGTCCCAAGAGCTGGTGTGCAGAGCCTGCAGCACCTCTGTGCCACGGGCCGGGCTGAGACTGTGTGTGGCAGAACACAGACCAAGAGCTGGTTTAGTTCCCAAATCGTTGAGACTGGCAGAAACTTGACAAAAAGAGAACCTGGCAGGATCCCACATGATTCTATGATCTGCTTTCCTGCTCAGCCCGTCTTCCCCTTCCAGAAGACTATGGCTGCTGAGGAGGAATTTCCCCAGGATCCCTGCTCCAAAGGGGCCCTGCAGTCCCCCATCCATAACCCCCCCCCCCCCCCC
>NW_015090995.1:8911995-8918973 GCF_001431845.1 Calidris pugnax
TCCAAACCCCCCCCCCCCCCCAAAATGCCGATGGGGATGCCGGGAGCCCAGTGCTCCCGTTGGTTGGCTGGCAGCCACCTTGCCATGGCAACATGGAGCAAACACTCCCTGGGTTGCTGGGTACCACAGCCTGGAGAGAAGCTCTCATTTCCCCAGGGAGGAAAGGACAGAGACAGTGACACTGCCAGGGCCTGGGCGCAGCTCCCCAGGCACCAGCCACCCCTGTCTGGAACCAGACTCCTCCAGGTGGCCACCTGCCTGTGCCCCAGGGCCCAACCAAGGCAAGGGCAGTTCGGAAGCAACAGCAATCCCTCTGGGCAGCTGTAAGTAGGGCTGAGCAGAGGCGAGTTACAGAACAAGGGGTCAGTAGAGGGGGACTCACCCAGCTACTCTTTGTCTCAGAAACCCTTTCCAGAACAGCCTGAAGTTTCTCAGTTTCACCCTGCTGGGTCCTGCAGCTCTGAAGACTAACTCTCTTCCAGTGCATTTCTCTTTCTAAAGGTGAAGACAATGGACGAGGGAGAGGAAAACTCCGACAGCAAGGAAAAAGCTCACATTGTCACAGAAAATGAGAGAAGTATGATGGAATATCTTCCAGAGCTGGAGAAAAAAGAGAAAGGTAGCATGCCCGCTCTATTTGTATGTGTTGGGATCTTCCCAGGATTTATCAGCATTTTATCTATTTTAGAAACCGAGAGTGTCATCAAAAATATCCAGTGGATCACAGGCAACAACTTCACAGTGGAGAGAGGACAACAGCAGATTGAAGAATACATTTCTGTGAGTGACAATTCCATCTACTCAGGAAGGTCATGCCTCTCTTAAGGAGCGTGAAAAACTGAAGGAGAGTACCTCACTTCCTTTTTAGCACCTCCCTCAAGTCACCTCCACTAGACAGAGGGAATCTTAGTGCGATGTGTTTGTTCAGCAGACATGGGATGTTCACGTAAGCTGGCTCCACTGGTCAGAATTTCTCAAGGAAGAAGAACTGAAACACAGCAAGAGGTACCACTACAGAGTTTGCTGGAGTGTCCCAACACGCAGAAAACCCATCCCACGAGCAACAGCAAGTGTCTACTTCGTTATAGAGATCTCCAAAATCAAACCTGCTGTAAGTCCTTAGAAATGGCAACTACCAGTCCTTCAAGGGACAAGAGTACAGGGGGGGTTTCCTGAGGCAGGGAGACGCAGGGCAGTGAAGAGACTGGCCAGGAGCTGGCAGCTCTCTCTCGAGACACTCTGCCCTGTCTCTCCTCTTTTGCAGACCTCGCCTGTGGAGGTATTCTACACTCTGGAGTCCTGCAGGCTGATTCACAGGTAAACATTATTACTTTTCCATCACTGACACAACTTGGGAGGTTCTAGCAAGCTTCTCCATGCCAAAAACAAAGAGGGAGTTTGATCTAAGTAAGTTTGGAATAATAGCAGAGTTGGAGGAAGATGTCAAAATCTCGCTACGTAAAACCAAATGACCCTGCTTATCACCAGCTTCACTCCACCACAGGCATGGACAGGCACCCCATGAGCATCTGCCTTCTCCATAATGAATTTGTCTTGGGTTTACACAGGTCTAGTTGGTGGTCTTTTTCTCAGCAGACAGGCATGCCCTGTGAATAAACGCCAGTTCTCAGCTGGCCAAACTTGGTTCAATATTAGTCTTACTATTTACCCTCTTTTATTCCCTCCTCCAGGCCAGGACAGCAACCGTTTAGAGAAAAGTGGCTTAAGGACATAATTGAAAATAAAATAATCCTCATGGAAAGACTGAATTTCTAATGAACAGCTCTGATTCACAACCACCAATGCCACCAATGCTCTGTTAGTATTTAGTAGAGAACAAAATAAACACAATGAAGAAAAAGTGGCTCTTCCTTATTAGCATTTCTGGTTTGCGGATACAGAAAAAGCATGAAATCTGTGCAAAATGAACTATGTCCTGAGCTGGCAGCTGGCTTTACGTGATGGTCCCTTGCAGGGATGGGTGCGTACGGCAGGACGGAACCAGGTTCCAGAGTGTACACGGGAAGAGGCAGCTGGGCTGGACTCGCTGCTTGCAAACACCAGGTCTGCAGAACCCCAGGGCAAACATTATAGGACTTTTATTTTCTTTATACAAACATACAAGAAGACAATCTCTGCTGCCAAAACTACAACACAGAGATTTAGTGGAACAAAAAACCAAAAAACAAACCTCTAAAAAACACTTTGTTTTTAAAAGCATTTGAGAAAAATAAGGGGGTGTATATTTGGAAAGATGCAGTTGAATCAAAGATAGCCACCACAAAAGCACTACCTGGAGTAGGCCTCTGAGTACGGAGTTTAAAGAGAGCTATGTGACACTGCTGAAACATACCAAATTAAAATACCATAGGAGTTAAAATAAGGTTTTAATCTAGAACCCTTCCACAGACAAAAAAAAAATTCAAATAAATTGAAAGATACATCCTTGTTACCACCTGCGTACATGCAGGGGTTCCAACCACTGCACCCCACTGCTCTGATACCTATGTATAACATAGGAGAAAAAGAAGCAAGCAACTTAGTTCTTCCCCACGGGCTTTGGTGGATTGATAATCAGACCCTTCTATTACTATTACTTTACACCCCAATTGCAATCTGCTTGCTTTAAAGTAATTGAAGCCCATCTGTATTAAATTACAAATTTTCTATTTACAAGTCCAGTTTGAACAACAAACGAAAGATCAACTGCTTTGAGAAAAAAATAAAAGACATGAAAAAAAATAAATCTAAGCGGACAGTCTTAAACAGGAACTTAGGAATTCCTTCATTTTTGCTACTGTTACTGGTAGCTTGCTTCTGATGGCCAGTCTACTCTTATTAATCAAAATAAATGGAAAAAAATCTCACTTATCAGCATCAGGTAACGAAGCTCTCCCATGGAATCCTCCTGCTTGTCTGATTCATTGCTACCTCTAATCTTCCCTGCCTGCTCCAGCCTTCCCTGCCTTGTAGCCTTTCACTTTACAGGGATTCCTTTTCAACGGTGAACAAATCCAAAAGTAACTGTTTCCTTGATACAAATAATCCACTCCTGAGGCTTGGCCCTGTTGGGTGAAAGGCACTGCAGCACTTGCAGCTTTTTTCAAATCATGACTGGAACAGATTAGCTGCTGCTTGGTAGTCTCTATGGTGTACAGTTCAAATAAAGAATTATTTTTCCTCTTTGCCTTTAGTCTTCCTGTAGACCATCTCTCGAAAGCTTGCAAGGATCTTATTCTCTCGTTTCCTCCTCTCTTCCTGGTTGAAGGATGCCAGAGCTCTCTTTTCATCTGCGCTGTAAATCTGGTTCTCTTTACGCAGACGCACAGCTTCCATTCGGCGATGTCTGCGGAGGAGAACGTTGTGTACATCAGCACGGGCAGAGGGAGATAATGGCCCCCACACTCCTCCCATCCATCAACTGGCCTGAATGTTTTGAGGGGCTATAAATAAAGACACCTAGAGTAGAGAATCCAAACTGCACACAAGCCTTGCCACGAAGGAGTGTGGCAGAGCAAGGAACTGACTTCTGAGGGTGTCTGCTCTCAGCTGGAAGTACCATCTACCCCCAGGGTGTCAGCTGCTGGCTCACCAAAGTTTAAGTGAAATTCATGTAGGACTCAGAGAAAAAAGTGCAGCCAGCCTCTCACACTTTGATTTCTCTCCTGCCAGCACATCACTGCTGTTGTCCAAACACACCATCTTTGAGCCACCTGACACAAGCATTTCCACATTGGAAACACAAGATCATTAGAAGTATATTACTCGGAAAGAATTTTTGCTCTTGAGGAGAAAGTGTCCTTAAAAAACTCACCATGTATCTCTAGCAATGGGGAGTTTAGTGTAGATTACTGCAAGCACAGAGAGTACCTTCTCTTCCGTGCTTTTAACTAGAGCTCGGAAGCAGTCTTCTGACTGGCCAACAGAGGAAGCAGCTCTTGAAAGCTTCACTGAACCATTACCATCACCAAAACCATACCTGCTGCCACTCATGACATAACCAGAGCTCTCAAACGATGCAATCTCTTCACTGGTCAAGCCGATTTCACCTCTCCGGGGTATACGTTTTCCTGCTTTTACATACTCTGCCATTGCTGCACCTTCACCGGGCAAGAGAGCATGTCCATAGCTTAAAAAAAGCAGTGAGTTTAATCAGTTTCAAATAGAGAGAGCCTGAGCCAAAAATCCAGTTTCCCTGTTTGCTACTTGCTACAGCTGCATTTTTAAGTGCTTTCTTATTCTTTCCCACGTATTGGCCTGTTTCTTCCTTATGGCTAACACTAGCAACAACATCTCAAATTACCAGTTGAATCCATTCTGATTAAACAGTAATGAAGATGCTATGAAGTCACAATACTGCAGAGCATTAGAATAAAGGCGTATCACAATTGATTTTCTAGGAATTGAGGCTAAAAAGCATAAGCCAGCCTTTTCAACCTGAATTCAGGCCAGGGTAAAGGACAGCACCACCACCACTTCTGCCTGTGAGTTTCTGACACAGCACTTCTCTCTGATGCAGGCCTTGTTGTTATAACAGCCCTTTTGAACAGTAACCTTCAGGCTTGATTTACTTGATTTGATCTAAGTGCCGTTAGGGCTGGCTACTCACTTCAAAGGCCTATCATCCTGAGACGCGTGGGTTTTGGGAGCTTCTGGTCCAATCAAGCTATCAGCTTCTGTATTTTCTGCAACAATCAAATAATGAGGAAGATTAATATTGTGCCCATTGTTCTTTGTTATCAGAACAGTTACACAGGTCAGCAACTCCTAACAAAGAACTCAAGAAAAGGACACCAAGAAGTTTTAATCCAATGTTAAAGTCAGGTGAACCTACTTGATCTCTCAATCCAGAGATCTTCCCCTTGAAACGTTTCGTCATCAGAATCTTCACTACTGGAATCACTGGATTCCTTCCTGCTCTTCTTATTTTTCTTTTTCTTATACTTCTTCCTGTGATAAAGTCAAAGACAGACATGGTATTTACCAAAATTTAAGATGAAAGAAAATGTTTGGAATCATACTCAAGTCACTAGTTTCTCAAGGCAACTTCCACCTCCAGGAAGACCAGCTGTTTGCACATAGACTGATCTTGTTTCATAGAAAACATCTCACAGCAAAACAAAGAGTATACATAAGTTGTTATGTCTTTCATATAGCGTTAGAAAGTGGCTCCCTATGTTTGCAGCAAGTCCTCCCCTATGCTGCATGGTTCTGTAGATTCAAAGAAAATCCACCAAATTAAGATTATTCGACAGCATTTATAGCCCTAATTACAAGAGTGCTCAGCCTTTCTTACTGTCTGCTAAGGAAGGGGCGCTGCCCTATAGTCAAAAGCAGGTAGAATTACACACAACAACCTGGAAACTTACTTTCTGTTCTTCTTTTTCTTCTTCTTGCTTTTCTTTTTGTCTTCATCTGAAAAAAAGAAAGTATATATATTATCAAAAAGAGGTAATTAGCTATAAGTAGCTTACTGCACTGTGAAAAACTAACTGCCTCCACCAGCATGCCTTTGCCGTAGTACACAGCTCCTCAGACGTGATTTGTTTAGGTACAAAATAACACTGAGAAAGTCTCAGGAGAAAGCTCCTCCAGCGTGGTTCGATAGAAGAACATATCGACCATATCTCTGGCATGAGATGCCCAATGGATGCTGACTTCAGAAATCCTATTTCTTGAGGCCAGACTACAAGCACTCAAAGAAAAGGCACTGCAAACCCAGCAAGACGGTGAAAGAAAAGAACACCGGACTGATGCTGCAGCTGTATAATTTCAGAACACAGCAAGAACACAACAAAAGCCAGTAGCGTCCCTTTGTGGTCAGAGGAGCAGAAGGAGAGCTCTCCCACCACTCATTAGCCAAACCCCTCTTTTCTTACCACTGGAGTTCTGCTCGGACTCTGACTCGCTGTCGCTGTCTTCTGAATGTTTTCTGCGTTTTCTTTTGGATGCCTTTCGCTTTTTCTTCTTTCTTTTCTTCTTCTTTTTCTTTTTTTCCTCTAGAATGTTTTTAAAACATAACATTAGAGAACAGACTAAGATAACCTCGCTTCACATGTATTTCCTGATCTTCCCAAAGAACTCTCTCCCTGGAACTGCAGCCCACCACACTCACTTCCACCCATCAAAGCCAGTGAACCTCTTGCAAGCAACAACAGCAAATTCTAGAGTTCAGTAGCTTCCCAATTTTGAAATGAGCTACATAAGCACAACAAAATACCTTCTGAGCTGGAATCTGAAGAACTACTCTTAGATTTTGCCTCTTCATCTTCTACCGGTGTATGCTCATCGGAACTGAATGAAAATAAAAGTGTGCTATTTAAAATCTATTCCATAGCATCCAAGATCAAAGGTACACACATTACCAGACACACACTTGCAGATTTTGAGTCAATACTTGCAATAGAATAAAGAATTAAGCAGTTGATTTGTAGCACAGGAACTGCTTTCAGAACCACATCACAAACGTCACCTGATCACCTAAATCATAGCTTGCACAACAGGTATCTGGAATTATCTGGGGTGGGGGGGAGGAGGGGGGAAAGCAAGAATCTTGTTATGTTGATTCAGAAATGAACTGAAACAACATGAACTGTGGCAAAGTGGTAGGGGTAAGACATTTTGTAAATTATGTACGGAATATCATAAAAACCAGAAGGGAAGAAGGAAGAATATTCCTTACTCGGGGTCAGGAACCTTTGGCGACAGCCCCCAGACTTCAGGTGCCCCCAGTTCTCCAATCCTCTCTCTCTCATTGAGCCTCCTGTAACGAAAAACACCTTCACTGAAGCCTCCTGCTGCACCCCCCACACAAACGACTCCACTCTGCTGCCCGTTACCGCTTCTGATCGCCTAGAGCAGCTACAACAAGGAGAAGAACCCACCAGCGGCCCGGGAGGCCGGCAGCAAACGGCGGGTTAACGGCGGGTTAACGGCGGGTAACGGGTGTGAGCCCCCTCCCCGCCGAGCCCCGGCCTG
>NW_015090995.1:8919344-8957528 GCF_001431845.1 Calidris pugnax
GCAGGGGGGGGGGCGGGGGCGGCGGCGGTGGGGGGGGGGGGACACGATGACAGCGGCCCGGGGGCGGCGGGGCAGCCCCGGGAGCTGTCCAGGGCGGCCCGGGAGCAGCACTGCCCGGCGGACAGCTCACGGCCCCGCCGCCGGGGGGAGGGCAGGGACACCCCCGGTGCTCACCGGACCCCCGCGCCGGGGCTTCCCCCTCCCCCGGGCACCGGGGCCCGGCACCGTCACGGCCGATATTATTATTTATTTTTTTTTAAATTAAGCAATACGGCACCTCCCGGATCGGCTTGTCACGGGACCGGCCGCCCTCGGGGGCAGGGGGTAAGAAGCAGCCGAAACGGCAACGATTTGGGGAGAAAATGATACAAATGATGTATTAAAGCAAAGCGCTCGCTGTGCCGGCCCTGGGAGCGCCTTTCCCCCTCAGGCTGCCGGGTCTGAGCACCTTGCGGCGGGGGAAAAACAGCCACCCCAGCGGCTGGTGTGCCCTGGTGTGTGTGTGTGTGTGTGTGTGTGTGTATCGCTGCATCCCGTGCCTGTCGAGGACAGCCTGGTCCCTCCCTGCTGCGGGGCTTTGTGAAGATTTTGAGTATCAGGGACTACTGCTTGCCTAATCAAACTAGATAAGGCTATCTTTTTTAAGAGGCTTGTTGTTTGGACGGGTGGTAGGGTCATTTGAATGAGACAGCTGGACGTCTGCAGTGGCTGTATTTTTGCCAGCTGAACCCACGCGGCATGAATGAAGGCTCAGGGTGACTGTCTCTCTGAGCTTCCAGTTGCAGAAAGACCCCAAAACTCAGGGTGATCCTGAGGCTTAGCAGCCCACATCCCTGCTCTCCTCACAGGCTCCCTGAGCTCGTTTACCCCCATGCTATGTGAAACCAGATGTCCCCAGGAAGAAGTCCAGGCCACTCTGTGCTCCCAGCACTGGTTAGGTGAGGTCATGTCACCAACCCATGAGAGAGAT
Source organism: Calidris pugnax (assembly GCF_001431845.1). Classification (NCBI taxonomy): domain Eukaryota; kingdom Metazoa; phylum Chordata; class Aves; order Charadriiformes; family Scolopacidae; genus Calidris; species Calidris pugnax. The sequence goes on from NW_015090995.1 coordinate 8,920,315, forward strand.
GGAAGCTGCTGGGCCATCCACATAACATACGGACCCATCCACGTGGCAAGTAAAAGCACCTGAGGCCTCCATGAGGCCAGAGGGCCCTCCCTAGTTTCTCCCCCAGAATCCCCCCAACCAGGGCTCAGGGCTGCCCCAGGTAAGGGGTGGAAGACCCTGAAAGGTGGCTGGTGGCAGCGTGCCATGCACTGCAGCCTGGGCTTACTGGGTGCTGAGGCAGGGAGGTGGAAGGCCAGGGGGTTTCAGAGGCAGCGAGCACTGCAGCGCCCGGCACAGCTGCCACAGCCTTCGGTTGTGCTGAGGCAGCTCTCCTGCTAAGGCCACTCACGTCTGCACCCAAGGGTCTGAAACATCTGCTTCTCAGGAGCACTCTGCACCTCTCTTACTTCATATAGTAAAGCCATTTGAAGTATTTTTACACACAGGTCATAAAATGCACATATACGCAGTACGTAACAGCATCTACAATAACTACTAATGTCAATAAAAGGTATCACTGGACTTTAAATCCAGTTATGTGAGGCTTTCTATAATGGGATTGACAGGAGAAATGCTCTCTGAAAATTCCCTGAAGCATGAATCGTGGAAATTAGTATTTTAGAGTCCTTCAGAAGCAATGGTGTTTTATTTGAAATTCCACAATGGAATAGTATTTCTGTCTCTAAAAGTAGCCTTAGCTAGGATAACTGTTTAATTTTGATTTTACTGGAGGCCTCAAAGGAAAATTCACTGTCCTCTATATCAAATTTCTTTTATTTTAATGTAAAATACATTTTTTTCATGACAGAGAATGCTTCTTTGTCTCTCAGATTTGTGAAATCTTTAAAAGGGTTCTCTGTTCCCACAGATTGTATTTGCAAAAAAGAAGAGAGCTCTTCAAATTGCTTAACTGAAAACCTGTTACTGAATTGCCTATTTTTTGTCTTCTCACAAAAGCCTACACATCACTTCTTTAAATTTGTACTTCGTGTTTTCAGAGCTTCCATCCCAGAGTTTTTTTGGATCGCTTCTATGCATCAAAATAAAAGTTGCTATTATGTCTCTTACCTATTTTTTTCAGTCCCTAGAACATCACATTAGTGTATTCTAGATGTTTCTTGTCAATATCTTAGATAAAATGGTTCTTTTAATTTGTCGCTATACAAGTTTTTATGTGAGTCAAATTACCAAACACTTTCTAGGCTTAGCTAAAAAGAAAAGAGGACTCCCTCCCCCAAAACTAAGGGGTGCGTGCTAGACAAAAAAAATATTCTCCTTGAAATGCTGCATTCAGGTGCAGGACAACCGAGTGGCAGCTTCAGTGAATATTTTCAAGCTGGTCAGAGCATTAACTCTGCCCAGACCATGGCAAGGTGACAGTGGGGTTCAGGTTTTATGTCTGACCTAAGAAGTTGCCATAGAGAGAAGCTTCTGCAAAAAGGTAAAAGTCAAGAAGATTGTGCAAGTCTCCCAGTAGCCCAGAATCTTTTAGATTAGCCAACATTTCTGTGCCTAAGGGTAAGCAGTTGAAACCTGATTTTTGAGAAATGACAATGCCTCAAAAGCAGGGCTCCTTCTCAATCAGTACTCATCTTTATCTGTAAATTTTCCTGTTAGTTATTTAGAAATGAGATAGGTGATGAGGAGAAGAAAAGTCCTTAAAGCCGTAGGATGAAATGGTTTAATTTGGACCATCAGACATTTCTGGAGGAGAAAAAAAGAAGACTGGATTATACATTAAGAATTAAAACGATTATAGTGTTATTTTAATTTAATATAATCTCCTGTGTAAAAGTGACTTAGAACCTATATCAAAGCAGAAAACTCAATTGAAGGGTTGTATGAGGAAAAAAAGCCTACCTTTTCCCCTGATTATTCTTTACTCAGCTCTCGAGAAAAACCTATAAATAATCAGAAACCAGCTTTGTAACATTTCGTATCTGAAGGCTTGCTTCAAAAAGGCACTTCTGCTACTAGCTGTACAAATACAGGGAGTGTGCCAGGTGATTTTCTTGCTACAAAGGCTCATACAGCTAGGCAGGACCATTTTGTTGCTGATACATGTAGCAAGGGATTGCAGTCATTTGTGCCACTGACTGTAGCCTGTTAATGTTTTCAGTCGAACTTGATTGAAGGACATTTGTTCTTGGCAAAGTTTTTGAATCTTCAGAAAAATCAAGAAGCTCCTGCTGTTCGAGTCCACAAAATCTGTCGAAAACAGGAAAGGAAGAGATCAGTAACTGAAAGATGAAAAATATCTCTTATGATCTTGGCGCTCTTTGAGCATTCACGAGCAGTGACAGTTTCCAGGAGACCGCATTGTGGCTGTGTCACTTTGATGACCACATGGCCAATGTGCCCAGAGGCGCATTTTGCCAAAGGCCTTGTGTCTGTACAGCTCCTGCCGGAGTCTGACACGTGCCACCGTGGTGCAAGGAATACCGAATGAACGGTGCTGCGTGGGCGCCCAGGTTCAGGTGGCGGGAGCTCTCCTCTCCGTTGGGCGGGGGTGCCGGCTGCGTCAGCGGTTGGCAGGGCAGTGCCAGCCAGCTCCCTGCCCCCGGGAAGGAAACGAGCCGCCCGGGGGGGAAATAACCTGCTGCCATCGCATCGCCACAGCTGCATCCAGCACGGGTCAGACCTGAGGCAGGTGCTGGGGGGGGGGGCGTTCACAGCCGGTTCTGCCTGGGGTGAGGGAGCGGGATGGCTGGGAGCCGGGCAGGGATTGCCAAGGCCGAAACCAGGCCCATGTGCTTGGCCCGAGGCCTCTGGTGGAGCCAGGCCGAGGTGCGGCCCTCCCCGCCGCGGCCCAGCACAGCGGGGCCCTGGGGCCTGTCACACCTGGGGGCGGTGCAGCCCCAGGCAGCGTCCGGAGGCTCCTGGGAGCAGCGAACCGGCTCAGCTTCCGCGGCCGAGGGGCTCCCGCCGCGCCAGGCTGGGGGTGGTCTCGGCCGGACGCTGGTCCGCCCGGGTCAGGCCGTGTCCCTGCCCGCCCTGGGCGGCCCCAGCCCCGCCTGAGGGTCCGGCTTGAGGCGGCCTGGGTCCCGCCCCGCCCTCCGGCCCCGAGCGCTCCCGAAGGTTGCCGAGAACGTTCGGGTTCGGGGAGTCGAACGGTGACGATCGCGCTCGGGCGGAGCGGGGCGGCCCCGCGGGGGAGGGCAGCGCGGCGCAGCGCCCCCTGGCGGCCGCGCAGCGGGGGCGGCGTCGGAGCCCGAGAAGCGGCGGGAGCCGGTGCCCGTTGTGCGGGGTCGGTCGGCGGGGAGCGCAGGTAACGCGGACCCTTGCCTTCCTCCGCCGCGCCGCGGGTCGCCTTCCCTTTCCCGCTGCCGGTGGGGCCGGCCCCCGTTCGCTTGGCCCGGAGCAGGAAGCGGCGGCGGCGGGCACGGCCTGGCCGCGCGGAGGGGCCGCTCCCCGGGGCCTGCCGCCTGTCAGCGCCGCCGCGGCGGGAGCCCGGAAAACACCTCCGCCACGGTGCCGTCTCCGGCTCGAAACGCTCGTTTTCATGGTAAACTTCAGCGGGGGCCGCGGCGGGGGCGGGCGGTTGGCCCCGGCAGGGAGCGGGGTGCGCTGCGGCCGCCGCTGCCCTGTTCCGCCCGGCGGGGGCCTGGGGGGGTGTCCTCGGCCTCCTCATCCTCCTCATCCCCTCCTGCCCTGCTGGAAGCCTGGCAATAAACTTCTAGGAGTGACATGAAAGGCCATTAACTCGTTGTTTGTATATTTTGATGTTGGGGTGGGTTTTTTTTGCATCTTGTTAGGGGGGCATCGAGTGGGAATGGCCCCTAACGCGGGGAAGCGCTGATAGATTAATTAGTTTGACTTTACCGATGTGTTTTGTTACCGTGCTGCCTCGGGATCCTGGTTGCAATCACCAGGCAACCTCACAAATATATGAGGAGGGGTAGAGAAAAATGTTTCTTTTTGCGGGCAAGGAAGTGAAGTAACAGTAGCATTTTCATTAACCTCAGCTGACTGGTAATGTGTAGATGCACAGATCATCTTGACTGGCCTGTAAATAGCCTGGATATTATCAGGCTTTCTTATAACAATTTCAGAATATTTTCACAATTAAAAATAAATCTCTAATAACGTTTAAAGCCTTTTGAGGGACCCCAGTCTTGCATCTTCTATATAAGACTTCTTGCACCTGCTTGCGTCTCGCATCTTCTATACAAGCAAATACCTTATTTGCTTTTGAATCAGATAAGCAGGTGTTTCTCTGTTCCTCACCTTGTAAGAGCAGAGGATATCTTCAGAATTGCACATACCTTGTGTAGAAGGTGAAGGGACAAATAACAATAAGAAATAAAGTTGCAGAGTGCGGTAGCATATAAGCTTATTAACAGTATCTCCGATTTGTTTTTTCAGAAGAACGAATAAACAGTAAATGGGGGAATGTTGTCATGCAGTTAAAGTGGTAAATCTGTCTTTTTACTGTTTTGATGCCTTTTGCTTTCTCTTTGTAGGAATGGAGGGCAAAAAACTGATTTCTGCAACAGACACACAGTATTCTAGTGTGCTCCTTCAGTCTTTGAATGAACAACGTGGCCATGGACTTTTCTGTGATGTTACTGTCATCGTGGAGGACCGGAAATTTCGAGCTCACAGAAACATCCTTTCGGCCTCAAGCACATATTTTCACCAGCTTTTCTCAGTGGCTGGGCAAGTGGTTGAACTGAGCTTTGTAAGAGCAGAAATTTTTGCAGAAATTCTTAACTATATTTATAGCTCCAAAATAATCAGCATTCGATCCGATTTACTCGATGAACTGATTAAATCAGGGCAACAGCTGGGCGTTAAATTCATAGCTGATCTGGGCATACCTCCGCCTGAAGGAAAAAACATGCCGGGCGAGGCTAAAGATGGTGCTTCAGAAACTTCAACTTCTAGCCCAGCTCAAAAGGATGCTGAAACACAAGTACCTGTAATAAGGCCAGAGAGTCAAGAGGTGACGGATGGGATGCCGGTTATAACACAGTCATTCTCCTTACATGGCATAGAATATGAGCCTGCAAAAATTACAATGTGTGTTTCGGATGATGAGGATGATGATGTGATTTTTTGCTCTGAGATTGTTCCTCCAAAAGAATGTACTAAAGATACAAATGCTGCAACACAGAACCAACCTTCCCCAAGTCCAACCGGAGCTTCTGACCAAAAATCATGTGGCAGTGGTAGCTCTCCCCATTTGACAAGCACCACAGCAGCTCAAAAACTCACCTCTTCTGCCAGTCAGCTAAGCTCAAACCAGCCACAATCAAGTGCTGAATCACTTGTCTCTGCAACACCGCAGCATTTGACTCCTAATATCATTGTGCTAAATAAGCCTCTACTTAACTCAGCTCTCAATGCCAGCTCCTTGCATCAAACACAGGTGACCCCTACAATTAATTTAGTGGAGGACAACCCACAGCCATCTAATAATGATTCCTTAACTGAGGAGAAAACAACTGCTGTTGATGATGAAGAGGTTGTTGAAGATGATGTGGCTATCATTAGCTCCTCTAGTCCTGGTTCAGTCAGCAATAGCTCTTTGGTTCAGCAGTCTTCTGAACCCAAGGCAGCAACCACTGAAGGATCAGGCGTACAGAAAAAACAAGTTGTTACATGTTCACAGGAGCCATTTTCTAAACCTGGAGAATTTAAAATAAAAATCTCAGATGTCCTTAGTGGAAACAACAAGGAATTCAGTTCGGGTATAGCATCAAAGAATGTGTCAGAAGGACAGAAAATCATAACGTTAGATACAGCAACTGAAATAGAAGGCCTGTCCACAGGCTGTAAGGTTTATGCAAATATCGGTGAGGATACATATGACATAGTCATTCCTGTAAAGGGTGATTCTGGGGAAGGTGAAGCCAAGGTTGATGAAACGCCTAAAACGTCTGGTGATGATTCTCCGAACAGGAAACGCATGAAAGTAAAGCACGATGACCATTACGAGCTCATAGTGGATGGAAGAGTCTACTACATCTGTATTGTGTGCAAGAGATCGTACGCTTGTCTGACAAGTTTACGGAGACATTTTAACGTTCATTCCTGGGAGAAAAAGTACCCGTGTCGATATTGCGACAAAGTTTTTGCTCTTGCAGAGTACCGTACGAAGCATGAAATTCACCACACGGGTGAGCGGAGGTACCAGTGCCTGACGTGTGGCAAGTCTTTCATCAACTACCAGATTACAGCCTCCCACATAAGATCAGTTCATAGCCAAGACCCTTCCGGAGATACCAAGCTTTATCGATTGCACCCTTGCAGGTCTCTGCAGATCAGACAGTATGCATACATTACTAATCACTCAAGCAGTATACCAGTGATAAATGAGGGTGGAATTGTTTATCGTGTTGGCACAGGGAAGGATGGCACTGAAGGAGCAACATCTAACCCTCCAGCCAAACAAATTACCTGGGATGACATTTTCATTCCGCAGGCAAATGAAGCAATTTTTAAGCAAAACCCACCAGAGGGAAGTACTGAATTTGAGTTTGTAATTCCAGAATCTTACTGAAACGCATTAAATACTGGGAAAAGGATTCAGTGCAGAAATATTGCAGCTATTTTAAATGAACTGTTACTGTAAAATCAAATGTTAAAGTGAAAACAAGTTAGCTTGTTCTCCCAAGTCATCAAATGTTAGCACTTGGATAGATCATTATTAGCTGCAAGTGATTTTGTGGAAGCAATTCATCTGAAAGTTTACTTGAATAGAGAGTAAGACATTTCCAAGGAGCTGGCAGTGTTTTCTGGTATGTTAATTTTGATCAAAACGTGGGGATTTGTAGCTTGAAGAGGTACAATTTCTTCTAAAGTAATTGGGGTATTGCCCGTACCCATACTTACCATCTAAACCCTTTCTTTCACGTTAGCATTTAAATGCTGAATTGTGTTTAGATGTTAGCCAAGAAAACAGTAACATTTTACATCATAGTCTCTTGAATATGGAACCATTTTTTATTAAAACAAAAAATCGCACAACTCGTATTTATTTCTGTGAACAATGCGTTACTGCAGGGGTCCAAAATAACTGATTCAGTAGTTTGGAGCAGTGTATTTCTGAACTAGCATCTTAGTTCTGCTTTTATAAGCGCTATGAATCATCTGTCTTCATGCAAATAGTCTTGCCAACAAGAGATACTCAGTTAGGGCTAACTTGAACAAACTATTTATACTTGGCAGTATGGTGAGCAGAGTATTCAATGTCTGGACCATTGTATTTTACTCTTTTTGAAATGGAAAAAAAAACCCACCAAACCCACAAAGCTCAACAGTGAATAAGCTTAGAACACTTAAGGAGATAATTTTGCCTTTTCAAAGCTTGAGGAATAATGTTAGGTTTTCTTACCTCTGGAAAAGATGCCAGTAGTTAGTTTGGAATAAAGTGCTGTTCCTTTTTTTTTCCCCTCTTCAAGAAGGGCTTCAGACTGGTATTTTAAAAAAAGTGAAGTTTTTCCCCATTTATAGGGTGTGGAAGCATGAGACCTAAACCAACAATCAAAAAATACCCTCCATCCACCATCATCCAAAGTATCATTTCTCTGCAGTTGTCTAGGTGTCATCTATTTTCAGTTTTGGGTTTTTCTATCGTCCTTTTTTTTTTTTTTTTCTGCTTGCAATTGGTACATCTTTAGGCACTTAGAAGATAAATTAGATGTCCAGCTTGAACAGGAAACAGTAGAACTGAGAAAAACAAGCAGCTGTTTACTGGAGTCATAGTTTAGCATTTCAGATTTAGTGACTTGTTGAATTTTTGTAAATGGTAATATGAAAACTGCTTAAGTTCTAGAGATGACTGAGAAAGATTGTTGTGCATAGTACAAGTTAGTTATCCTCACTTTTAGTTGTTTAAATTACAGTTAAAGCTTTTTCTTTTCTTTTTAACGTTTCCTGTAATCATCTTGATCTTAACCTGCAAGGTTAAGGTTTTAGACATATAGTACTCTAGACAGAAAGACATTTAAATGGTAAATGGTTCAAATACAACTTGAGCTACAAAAAAAAGGTACCAGAAATCTGCATGAGTAATGAAGGGAGAAGGAGGATTTTTTTTACCTTATGCATGTAATGCTCACCACTTCTGTTTTGTAGGCCAAGAACGTGATACACCTGATTATTTCCAGATCATATTGCAGACCCCTTTGACTGTAGTGGGGTATGCTTTCACGTGTTCCAGGCTGGATGTTATCTGAGACGACTTTCAGCAGCCAGAGGTGATCCTCACAAGACATAAGTATGGGTTGCGGGTGTTAGCACCGGTAGCTCTGGCTTTCGGGTTTCCTGCTACATTGAGAGACTTCCTGAACCTCTTGACAAGAGAAATACAATGTTATTTTTGTTATTGATGTGACACATCTGGAGTTAAGCATATGTTGCAAAGTGTACATTCAGTAATCATTGAGCATAATGGCTATCAATATTTGCTGCTGATATATTTAAAACCTTAAATTAAACTGTGCCTACTAAAGGCCTCTTTTTGGAGGAAAACTGGAAAATTAGGGCTTTTAAACTATTTTTGCTAGAAGACTCGTGCTCGCATGTGTCTCAGGGTCTTCAGTTTTCCTTGGAAGTGATTTTTTAATACCAGAAGTCCAGAGATCATGTAAAGCAATTTTTAATTTCACTTACAGTATTTATTGGTTTGGAAACATGTTAAATCCATTCTTTTAAAACTTTTTTATGGGGCCATGAGCTTTTATATTTAGATTTCTAGCTATTTCACTTACATTTGTTTTTTTATTTGTTTTTGTAAACACTTAGCTTCCAGTTTAACTTAATGAAAAATCTTATGTAAATATTAAGAAATTGGCTTTGGGCTAATGGAAGAAAAAGATTAAATCTGAAAAAGCATTTATATAAAAATTAAAAATTTCAACAGAGTATGGTAGCAAACCTCACAGTCATTTATATGCATATAAGAACATTAATGAATCTGCTGCAAAATATTATAATGGTGGCTGTCCTCATTGTATGGTTTCTTTGGGGATTTGTACCATAGCATTCCAGTGTATGAATTAAACAAATTCTGAGTTAACAATTGACTGCTTATTTATTTTGTACTGTTAAGGCATGCAGCTTATAAAAAGATGCAGAAGCTGATGACTATATACATTGAACACTGGTTCTACAGCTATTGCCTAAAACTGTTCCATGTGAAACATTTGTCATTTTCGCAAGATCTGTAATGTATATAGTTGTACAGTCTTTCCTTAACATACTTTTAAAAGTTGTGTTCTACTTTTCATTAATCAATACTTGATATTAGTTCTTAGAGCTTTCTATGGCAAAAAATAATAAAAAAAAATAACTCTAAAGATGAGTGTAACGTTTCTTTTTAATGACAACTCAACTTCTATAATCTAACTTGTTAGATTACCCACAGTTTGCACCTTCCTTTCCCAGGTCTTATTTGTTCATTTGGGGCTTAGTTTTTTTCGGTGGGTTTCTTGTTTGTTTGTTTTTTTGGGTTTGGGTTTTTTTTTTTTGAGCATTTTTCAAGAAATTAGCTGAAAGACTCCACTGTGTATTGTGAGCTGAATGTTGTGATATAGGCTAACTCTCAGAACAAGGGGAGCTGCTGTGGAACAGCCTGTCCAACTACTACTGTCATTGCAAATGAGCTACAAATCAAGACAAAACATACACAGTGAACAGTCCAATGCCCTTCAGCTATCTCATGGTTAGGGCCCCTCTTCTTACCAGGTTGCTGACTAGTTACAATTTGGAAATGTTAGATTGTTGGTGAACTGTGGCTAATATGGAGGAAATTAGTTCCTTTATATAAACTTATTACCAGTAAGGAATTCAATTTAATAAGTAACATATCAAATGATGTTTTAGATGCCTTTATCTTCTTGACTTAGGGCTTCCACCTACTTCTGCTAACATCAAAGAGTAGCTGACATCATCAGGACAGAATTAGGCCCAAACTAATACAGTAAATATGAAAGTAAGCAAAGGAGACACTGACACTGCACTGGATGGATTATTCGCCTCTGTGTTATGGAAAAAAATCAGCTGTAATGACTTTGCAGTGACTGAAGTCGGGCCACGCTGTTATATGGGTACAACTGCAGAATTATGAAGTGTGGGGGCATCTGGAGTGTTTAAAAACAGAACTCAAAAAAGGTGTCTCTGGCTAATCCTGGTAGAAACACCAATTTCCAATATAGCAAATTCAGTTTTGTTGGAGTTTTTCTTTTTTTTGGTTTGGGTTTTTTCTTTTTTTTAAAATGCATGATGCTATTATGGTAGAATTCCTCAACTAGCATTAAAGATGCCTGCAAAATAGGAAAGTTGCTAAAATATAAAATGCAATTTATAAATGTTTACAAAAGTCACACAATTTTATTTAACTTTGGTAAAGTAATAAAAGGGTACATATGAGTCACAATTTTAACATTCTCATAAAAAATGATGAATACAGTGCAGAATGTTGCATTTACATTAAAAGCTTAGTTTTACTCAAGCAGAGGAAACAGGTAATGCAACAGAAAATTCCATCAGTAATTTTTTAAATGTGAAAATCGACTTTTCCTCTTGTAGTGAATTTAAAGCAGCAATGTAATTTTTGCTTAAATACTCCTTACAAAAAAATGAGAATCTCGACAATTTCCTAAGTTTAGTATTTGTCAACTCAAACCCAATAAAAAACAATTTCCTAATTGTTTCTCTGCCACTAAGCTATGTTCTCTTCATGAGTTTCTTAGTCCTGTCCTGTAGCATCTTGTAGTCCTTCTACCCCTGTTTAGTTGACAGGCACAAATGGTAGGGTATGTTTGTCACAAGTGGGACAGGACTGTTAGCTTTTATTTCAAAGATGCAGCAATAAAATGTACTCCGATATTAAATGAATGTGCCCTTCTGATTCTAGTTTTGTGGGAAATTTTATCAGAAGTAATGTATATTTTGAAATTGCCCATGATCTCTTCATCATGATTTAATTCAGGAAAATGTAATATAAAGTGGATGGAGCCCTAGTATAAACATTTATTTCCAGTACGCAAATTTACAGGAGCTGCACTTCAACAATCTATAGTAAAGCAAAATGTCACCGGGATATGTTCTGCGTACACTACTGCTTTAAATCCCGAGTTGTACTCCTTTCTCCAGCCATTTATTTTTCTTTGTTACTGGAGAAAAGTTATGCTTGCTTCTAGACAAACAGAATCATCCTTTAGCTTATTAATATACTGATTAGTATTTGACAGTGGAAATGATACGGTGAACACATAGCCTAGCCTAAAGGCTTTGCAAATGCATAGGATTAAAAACAGCATTAAAAAGTGTGGGTGTACTTTGAAAAGTGAGATCAGAGACTTCAGTGTTTGTTTTCCATTTTGAAAGTATTTCTTTTTTTTTTTTAGATTAAAAGTAGAGAGATGCCACAGTTTAAAATCCAACTGGATTTTTTTTTCCCCAGCATGTATTCCACTTTTAGATTCTGAAAGCCAGATTTAGCTTTTAGGTACCTTTTTTGTCTGCATCAGTTGAAAGTTAAGGTAGACAACTGAGGATTAGTGTCAACAATCTGATGCCAAGGAAATTAAATCTTTAGGAAATAAGGAGTAAAATGTCAGTACCTTATTTTTATCCCTGAAGTAAGCAGTTGAGAACGCTCAGGTTGAGCAGCTCAGATCTGAACGCTGTCATCTGAAATCACTTCCTGGAGTAGAACCACACTTTACAGAACAGTGTGTCACACAACAAAGCTGACCTTCTTTAGTTATGCAGGATGCATGCAAAATCTGTTGGAGTCTAGATCAATCAGCACAGTCATCAGCTGAAGATTAAATGAAAGTCACAACAATAATTGCAAATTCCTATCAGTTTCATCCTATATTACAGGGTGTTGAATTTTAGCCACGTGAGACTTATATTGTGGAGAACTGGGAGTGGGTATTCCTTATGTGCGGCCCATAATACAGCTACTAAAACAGTGCTTATTCAGGGTGTTGATTTAGCCCATTAAAAAAGTTGTAAGTACAAGCTTAAAAAAAATTCCCAAACAGAAGGAAAAAAAAAATTAAAATGCTTTCACTGCACTGTTTCAGTGACTTGTGGACAGTTCCTGATGTTCTTTATAGGAATACAAGGAAGATTTAGGCAGTGCAACCACCCAAACTGTTTGACTTCAGCGTTACTTACACAAAATTCAGAGAGAGACAACTGCATTTCACCTTCTATCTTAAGAAGCATCCTGAAATAAAAACAGCTTGCCTATTAAAGCTTTTCCCCTCAAAAAAAGCAATATTCCAATGGTTTTGCTAGACATAAATGAAAACATCCTATGACGTTACTGTTTTTAATTAGTGTTAAGTTTGAGACACTGTCGTGGTTCCCCCAAGATTTTTCCAGTGTAACCAACAAGTGATATGAGCTAGGTTCTGCGGCCCCCCAAAATCCCAACAACTGGAGCCCCAAAACCAAACAAAACAAGCGTCAAGTCAAGCACCCTCACCTTAAACAGGCTGATACTCTCCGGCAACTATCGATCTTGGCTACCCTTACTTCAGCTTGGCACAAGATGGAGTAAGGCAAACCAGAATCTATCATCTGTGTTGTATCGCTTTATTAAAAACCAAGGACTACATGAACCTCGTGGTAAAACAAGGAGGCTGGAATTTAGGTCACCTGCTACTCACTGACACTGCAAAACATCAGCAGTTTGTCCCTTTCCTCATATCTGTTGTTAAACCCCTGAAATAAGTCTCGCAAGAAAGAACATTCCAATCTAGTATTTGTTTTTGCAATTATCTTCTGTATCTATCCTCCAGCTCCCTCCCACAGTAAAATATAAATACAAAATGTTCACAATTATTTCAATGGCAAGTCTTTTCTTCTTCTTTCCCACTTTCTTTACGGTGTATAAGGTGGTGGCTTTTCAAAAGGTGGAAAATACGGTGGCGAGTAACGAGGCGGCGCGTTGGAGGACCACATATAGCTGGGAGATGGTGACACTGACTGGGGGTCATCGGAGAGGCCAGAAGGAGTGGAGGCTGGAAACACACTGGAATGCTGCAGGGAGACAGCAAGAAGGCTGTAATGTAGCCACTTCTTAATGCAAAGGGCCCTGGCAAAGCGATACTTCATTACCAAGCAGAGCAAGATTAACATTTCAAGGCTCGCTTCTGCAAAACATACCTACATTCAAATAAGCATTCAAATAACTTGTTGCGTTCAAGGTAACCACAGCCTGTAAGTAACAGCTTTGCATAAGGAAACTCCTGAGACCAGAAACTGAAGGAGGCATTTAAAAAAAAAAATATAAAAATTCTCTTTCTTCACTTTTGTGTACCTGCTGCATTTCCCAGAGGTGGACACCTGTAAACTGATGAGTCTCTCTCTCAGATCTTGGGTTTCACACATCAGCTGTTAGCAACAATGAACAGGCTGCAGATAATCCCTTTTTACACTACTTTTTTTCTTCATCACAAATAAAAAATTACCCCAAAATGAATGATAACAAAATAATTTATTCCTTCAGTTAAGTGAAAAGCTTGAAAAGGTGGAGAAACAAAATTTATGCCTGCCCAAAGATAATTTGTACTCTCCAAAATACCTTTGTTATCAAAAAGACCTTGGGTTTAAAGCCTCACATGATACAGCACTGGAGGCCCCGGCAGAGGGAGGAACAGAAGGAGGATTTGCACCGTGCTGTAAGGGGCACGGGAGCATGCCGGGGACAGCGAGGCCGGGCTGCAGGCAGCGGTCACCACGGACGAGGAGGGAGGTGGCCATGTGATTCTGCTTCACTGGATGGAGGGATGACACCCTCCAAGGTAATAGCGGGTTGTTTTCAAACAGCATCTTTTTTGTGTCACTCCCCTAACAGCATTCTGTGACGGCTAAGCAGATGTATAGGCCACCAAAGCCCACCCTGCTCATCGAGGACCTCACAAAAAGCCACAGGAACCATTCCCATTTCAAACAACACAACAGCTCTTCCACCACACCTCAGCTGACCTAAAGCCCTATGAGTGGGAGTCCCCAGACTGCAAAGACCTTTGGAAAAGCACTGTCATGGTGACATAGTGCCAACACTCGTTAGCAAATACAGCTGGGAAGATGGGTCTGCCATTTTAAAGCTGTGTGTGAAAGCCAGGCTCTTGCAGGGGCCAAGGCTTCCTTAGAAATTCTGGAGTGGCTTTTTTTTTTTCTTTTCCTGTGAAAAATGTGTGGGATGAGTGGGAAGCAGTGGTGACTTGGCCAACTCTTGCATCAGAGGAAGCCCAGCCTTCAAAAGGGATTTGAACAGCGAGGCTGGGCTGGCTGCCTGTGCTGTAGGACGGCAGGGGAGAAAGTGTCAGGGTGGTACGGACACTGCTGGGGTCAGAGCAGGGCTCAAGGCAAGAGAGGGCCTCTACAGCCAATGCTTTCATGTAGGCCCTCCAGTTCCCTGGATGACCAGCAAGCCTCAGACCTGGAATTGCATTTGAAAGAGAGACTTGGCTATTTTAAATTTAGACCACCTCAACTGATGCCCAGCCTTTGAGCTGGCTCCTAAGCCATGCCCTGTGCTCACAGCAGTGACACCCAGAGACTGCCACCAGCCTGGTGGGGCTGTCAGCGTCAGCAGAGCCCCAGCAGTACTTCTAGCTGAAAGCTGGGGCAGACCCACCTGTGCTGAGCTCCCTGCTGGTGCTGTAGCTGCCGTACAGACAATCCCCCAGTTAGACAGCGCTTTGTACCAGACAAGCAGCTGAGAAGAGGACTTTATAGCAGAGCTTGGTTTGGTATGCACTAAAGTTGGCATTTTTGTAACTGTAAAAAGTTATACAACACTAGCGACTGCCTCAGGATGCATTAACCTCATAAATGAGTCACAGGTCTGTACAAATAAGTCCTAGAAATTCTGATTAAGTATTCAAATATTTCTAGGAAGCCCTGACGACGATGTTGTCTAGTGGCACCAGCAGTAAAACCAGAAAGGTTTAGACTCATATTGCCTCTAATGCATAGCTCTGAGGAGGGAAATGGTGGCCATCACAGAGCACACCTCTTAGCGGATATCCAAAACCTTAAGCTCTTGTTAATAAAAAAAAGTTTCCAGCCCTGATGGTTGCAAAGAAAATGTATGGAAACGTGTTAACATCACCACTGTGTTAACATCCACCTGACAGAAGAGCTGAGGAGGAAGTGTCCTCATATGCTTCGACAAGTAAAAGCTGATGCTGACAGCAAGGTTCACATGAATTCAGCATTTCCAACAGCACAGCTCCATAATTCAGAAGAGGAAGGGATGCAATACAGCAGAGGTGATGTTTGCAGGGACCATTTTTAGACCAGCTGAAGTGTGTGGAAAAAAACCACAACAGAGCAGCTTTTCAGTCAGTATGTGACTTCAGGAGCTGAAACAGCTTGTTTCCAAAAGCTCATCTGTTTCCCTCAGACATAGCAGTTGGCCTAATAAAAACCAGCACCTGAACACCTGGCTTTGCCTCTCCCCTCAGAGGCAATGCCCATCTGTAATGTGGCCTCTAGCAGTGAAGGACGGGGCAGGCAGGCAGCAGGCTCTGTCGTCTGCTCTTCAAAGACAGCTTTCAGGAAAACACTGCATGAACAAGAGGGAGCACAGCCAAGGACCAATGCCTAGTAGGAAAGATCTGGTATTCTCGGCAGGAACAGGAAAATTAAACTGTGCGAATGATGAGAAGACAGATCCTGCAGACCGGCTGGATTTAACCTTGCTGTGAAACAAGAAAACATCCTGTAACGCTCCCTACCTGGAAGTCGTACGCAGAGTAGGGAGGCAGGTGAGGAGTGCTGTGGTAGTAGGTGTTGTAAGATGTCACTTGTGGCCTTGAGTAGTAGGAGACCGAAGGGTGTGCGTTTTCAACCGTACAGTTCAGAGTGGGGAGGGAAGGAGTCTGTGAAAACAAAAAAAAAAAAAGAGAGACTCTCAGGCTGCTAACCAAGTCACAGAAAGCTGACAGCTGAAGGAAAGCAGAAATGATCTATAGGAGCACTGTGTGTCTTCAGAGCTCGACTCTGCCAAGTCAGCAGCTGGCAGTCTGGTCCCCTCTCAGACAGCAGGTGAGTCCCGAGGTCATTTCACTCCTCTGCCACCCCTTGTTTCCTCTCAGGTTCCACAGCACGAGCTGGCAACAGCCCAGCGCACACCAGCACTCTGACAACACAACGTTCGGATCACATCCTCGCAAGGAGGAAAAAGAGCCCATTAATTTGCATTACTCTGCTTTTCAGCGCATTTTGAGATCAGCATATTTCAACTCCTCTGGTACTGCTGTTCACAGACACTTCTACACATCTTGGTTTTGTTTTTTTTTTTTTTTTTGCAGAGGTTTTACAGGCTGTCTGGTGTGCATCAAATCTCAAAAGGCCACAATGCACAGCTGGGAGTGTGTCTCCTGTTTTGTTTGGGAAGATCTCGGTGAGTGTAGGCAAGTTCAGAGTTCTGAAATAAGGCACCCTTAATGCCGGGTCCAAAATTTGTTTGTAAGAAAAACACATTGCCAGAACAACAAATGCTTTTTTTTTCCTGGGTGTCTCCTTTTGCATTATTCTGAAGGAGTCACAAGAGACTGAAAAAAACCCCAAATTTATCTGTTGAGCATTCATTTCTCCCCATTGATTTGTCCTCTGCATAACAAAACTGTATGGAAGGCAACAGGCAGCCTAGTTAAGTGAGGGTATTTCAAAGCTCACGTTGTCAGGACAGCATTTTTTTCATTATCTGAAGCTTGAAATCTTTCACCTGGTTTTGGTCATCAGTTCACTGCCTCAGATTCTGCACCACAAAGAAACCAGGTGGAGAATTTCAGCCTGACAGGGGTGTTTCAACAGTCTGTAAAGCTCAGAACCCTACTGCTGCTACAAAAATCAACAATTCACAATCAACCACCACACATGTCCTTGTAGAAGGTCAATGTTATGAAAAGAAAGACCAATTTTTAAGAAGGAGCTTTTACGTATTCATCTTAGTATTGTCAACACCTCTGAGAAGGTTCCTTTTGAAAATACAATCTCCTAATTCTGTTCGTCTTTTCTAGTTGTGTGCAGCTGGTGACACCAGATCAGAAGGGTGAATCATTTCCACTTTCTCCTCACAGTTACCTCATGCCCTTCTTTCCAGACCGATGGCAGTAATGCATAGATCATTTGCACTGAAATGCCAATAGCTGCTTTCATGATTCTTTTTAAAAGGCAATTGGCCTGATTTGTTTCATTTAATGCACAGAGAAATCAGTACCATCTTACCATATCTTTGAAGCCTCCAAGTATCGCTGCTGTAATGATCCCCAGGAAGAGCCCCACTATGTTCAGAATCGTTGCCGACCAAAGCAAGTGGTAAAGGTGGATGATGTCCTGGCAGCTGCTGACATCAATGTATTCATAGTAGCCTCCAGAAATCTCCACCCTGCTACATTAGAAAAAAACCCAACAATGATAAAAACACAGAACCACACATCATAAAACCTAAGCACTTCTGTTGGGCAGTAAAATGCATTCTGCAATTTAATGACAAGCCTGGACCTAACTACTGAGGAAGTGGGGATAAAGCCTGCTAGATCCCATGCTTGGGCCATCTGACATCTCCCTGCATGGCAATGGCAGATGTGTTGTGAAACGTCGATCTGTTGTGAAACAAACAAGTCCTGCAAGGCTTGTAAATACTCAAATGACGTTGAGTTTGGATCTGCCTCTTATTTCTATCATCTGAAATCCCCACAGAGATGCTGGAGGCTTCCCAAGGACAGACTGGTCTTGGAATTACCCAGGGAAATCAGCCTGTGCCCTGAGGAGCAGCAGCTGCCCCCCAGGGCAGGGCCAGCTGCTCCTCACAGGCACACAAGCAGCTGGGTAGGACAGGCACGAGAGGGCACAGCTGGCCTCCTGACACCACAGGGGTTGGCCACAAAGCTCACCCAACTCAGCTGCTCTGCTCCAGCTGCCTGCCCTTCGCAGCTCTGCTATGGCATGGGCTGGCAGGACCCCCGGGACCCTGGCAGAGAGAGGTCTTTCTGCTCACATTTTTAAGCTTTTCCACATGCAGAAAAGAGATGGAGAAAACTCAGTTGAACCCACTTAGGTCATTATTTTGGAAAGGGAAGAGCAGCTCCTGTAACACATGGCCTGGAGTCTTGTATGCAGGATTCTTCAGTAATGACTTCTCTCTGACTGCAGCTTGGGGGAACAAGCTGGCCTTCAGCACAGCTTACCAGATGTAGTGGGCTACAGCAAGTTTCCCTTAAGAAAACATATTTATCGGGGACAAACAATACTAAGGTCTTACAAATGACTTGTCTCCAGGCTCACATATGGGGGGGTTAGGCTCAAACTGCACAGGAGTTGTGAGGGAACGGGGAAGAACAAGCTCCAGCCAAGCAGCTGGAGATCCAGGCTCAGCTCCCCAGGAGACTCCACAAGGCCTGCAGGAACCTGCCCCCTTTCACAATTCTTATTACACAATTTCGGTTTCTTCTTTTCCTTTTTTCCGTATCTTGTTGTAGCAGGCCACTGCAGAAGACACTGCAACAAGGAGACAGGGATTTCAAGCAGAACGGAGGCAGAGCGTAACCACAGGTTGTAAAAGCCTGTGTGTTAGCCTGCATGACCTCTGTATAACCTCAGCACATACCATGACCGCCTTTAACAATAAGACCTGTAGGTACTGTTTGCAAGAGCTTGTTCCTATGGAGATGTTTGAGAGTGTAGAGCTCTCAGCAAGCTTTGATGTACCACTGAGAACATTCAGCATTGTACAGATAAGTACAGCATGTACTTATCCATGGCAAGGGGCCCTGATGCTGCCACAGGGCTCCCGGCACCAGGAGGGATCCCAGATTCCTGTCAATTTCTCTATGATTTCCATCCTTTACATAATAGGTGAGCTAACCAGCCTTGAGTGCCCGTGCCGTTCTTACTGAGATCCCAAAAGAACCAGCACCTTCTCAGTGCACAACACTTGCGTGGTACTAAGCAAGACAGAGATGGTAGCTTATATCAGAGATGGGAAAATGGGTCAGAGGCAGGACTGTGAACCAGCCTGACTGGGGAAGAAGAAAAAATAATAAAGAAAAGTTACAAGTTTTTCTATTCCAATTGCTTCTATGTGTATCACTCTTCAGCTAGTAAAAGGGGATCATGTTCTATAAACTGTCAAAGGGAAGTGTGAGCTTCATCCCTCTGCAGTGGCATCCACAGAAACAAAGTCCTACAGAGACCAGGGATTACCCTTCCCAGCATGCAGAACCACCCTCTCCCAACAACAGTTTTTGATCTTCCTCCACCACAGCCAATGACTTAAGTGGGGACCAGCCCAACTAAGTACTGTGAGAAACGCTAAGCCTGAAACAGCCCTAGGCAAGAGCCAGTACTAAAAAAATCAATTTATTAACTGCTTTCTGACACACATTAGACACTGCAAATGGTGTGAGCAGCTCACGCTGTAAATTAAGTTGGCTTAGGCACAGTAGCCAGATCTAATGCTGGTGTGATCACTATGCAGTGGTTTTCGATTGGTGACCACCCCTCTGACTCATCTTTGCACAGTGCTGGTACATCTTCCAACCTCTCGTGGCCATGAAAGATATGCACTGGGCAGAGAGGATGCTGATCTATGAACAGGCAGGTGGCATCGGCCTGTGAACGCTCCTCCCTGTTAGCAGGGTGGAGAATGAAATTGTGACAAGGTGAGGAAGAACAGTGTCCCAGTTTTTACATCTTCAATCTTCTAAAACAAAATAAAACCCAGGGAACAAGCAGTGCCAACAGAGAAGGAAGGTGTCAGGACGAGGGACACTCACTAGGGAAAACTGGGGAAGGCACCAAGAATGAAAGTAATGGAAACTCCTGCCCTCTTCATTTTTCCAGCCGGGCTGGCCTGGAGCATGCTTACCCATAGCTGGGACTGCTTTAGTGTATTATTTCACACACCCCTCTAATTGATCACATTTTGCCTGGGAGTCCTTTGGGTAGCAGCCACAGCTTAAGATACATTCCCACAGCAGATGTCATTAACTGATACTTTGCTCCTGCCCTGTCCTGGCCCTTCAGACACCTGTAAACCAGCATGACCACTCCTCGTCCTTCCCACGGCTGGGAATGGTATTTTTAGCTTACTCACTTTCCACAGTTGTACAGGTCACAGCAGAAGCAGGTGTTGGTCTTTATTTTCGGCGTGCAGGGTGCACGGCGCTGTGGGTGACAGATTGCCTGTGTGAATCCAGAAAAAAATGGATGAGGAACATAAGGACACAATCACCAACCACGGTTTTTGCTGCTATTTGGCCTACCCTACATGTAGATTTTGCACTGATTTCCAGACTAGCCCCAGGCTGATTTTTCTTTCCTTATTTTGCAGCACAGCTCCTACAAAGCACGCAGCTATACTGGAATAAAGACGCACTAGATTAGAACAGACCAGCGTTTCCTTTCACCACAGGGAAGTCATAGATAAGCACATGCCTGCCTAGGAAGGGCGTTGTGCAGCTCTGACAAGCAACCATGACCTTGCTGAACTAACACTCCTCACCACACAGCAGCTCAGAGCAAAGAGCTCTCGATAGGATGATACAAACCGAGAGCAAGACTCTCATATTGATGAAAAACTGACTGTAGCGGTTCGTTGTCCGCCTGCGGGCAGTAACACCCAAATTCACGTGGGTGGTCTTTGGGCTGAAAAGAGAATGGTCCCCACCAATGCCACTGTGTAGCACTTTGCATCTCAAGCAGGCATTTTAATTTGGAATACAGCGGTTATTCAAAACTACTTGGAAACTTGTGAGGAAATCTCAGAGACTCTCAGTGTACAGCAAAGACAGCCAAAGGTGTCCACACACAGTATCAGTATGTGGCAGGAACATCTGTCCCAAACAGGCTTCTGGCACCTTGCTCCCACCCCAGGCCCAGCCTCCCACCCCCTCCTCTCTTTGCAGACCTCCAGGACACCAGAGCAGCAGCCTAGCAGCAGGTTCCTCCACCTGCACCATGAAGCCAGCTCCTTCATAGAGACAGCACAGCCAAACCTGCTCTCACCTCTGGTGGGGTCGTGCTCTTGGAGTAGTACTGACATCGCCCTGCATACAGCGGTCTCAGATCCTGCCGACAAAAAAGCACCAGGCTTAGCATTGCAGCAAAATTAAAATGAGTGAGCTGGTGTGAGGAAAGGGGCCAGGCTTTAGAGAGACCCTGCTCTCGCATCAGCTGCTCAATACTGTGGCTGTTCTGCAACATCCCCACCCAGGGTAGCCCCCCGAGCCCCAGGTGATGTCTAACCCTGGTCCTTGGAGGCAGGTATTTTTTGCACGGGAGGAGCAGGCTCTTAAGTCGAGCTTGGGTGAGGGCAGCCACCCTGAACAGAATGATTCATCCCCCCCAGACACTCCCCAGGGCTGCCTGACGAGTTTCTGAGGGTTCTTCATGCTGAATCATAACAATTTCTCATTAAACTGTTGGAAAATTTGTCTTTCTGGGCTCTTGAGTGACTTGTGGGAAAGCTCTGGAGGACTACCAATGGCTCAGCCTGCAAACATGCATTAACGTCTCACTTTGGGGCAGCCTGGTCCCCAGGGCAAAACCTCAGTGACAGCAACGCTGGGTGTGTATCCGCACCAGCGAGCCCTTCCCAGAAGCAGCTGGACTTGCTCTCTGGGCGTCTGATCCGAAGCTTGGGAAGGCTGGGCAGCAGCAGGCGACAGGGGGAACACTATGTGCTAGTGTGGCAGGAGCACTTCTCCAGAAAGACAGTGACATTTTTGGGCCGTTAGGGGATGAAGCGAGGCCAAAAATCAAGTCCGCTCATCAAAAGGCAGAAACCAGAGCCCTTGTCACCCCAACAGCTCAGCTCTGACTGCCTCAAACACGCAGACATCTCTGGGGCCAGCCAGGAGGAGGTGCCAGCTCATGCCATCACCTGACCCATGAGGTCAGCAGCTAAAAATCCCACAGCAGGTCTGTGGGGCTCAGACCTACACGGGCAGGGTCAGGAATCGAAGGAGCTCCACCATTTTATCAAAGCTAATGCTTCACATGCCCTTACAAGGGGGGTCAGAGACTGCCAAGACTTGTCGGTGGCACCCGGACAGACGGAGACCTCTCACGCAGCTGAGCAGAGCTGCCCTTTGCTCTGCCAGCAGATCCTGCCGTCCAGCTGCCTTCCCACCACTGGGACACTCCGGGACAGGAAAAGGGAGCTGGCTTTGCCACCTGCCATGGGGAGCTTCCACTTCATGGGTAATTCTGACCTTCTGAAATTCCTTCCTGTTCTGATCCCAAATAAACCTTTTAAACCCCATTTTGCCAAAAATTTTAAAAAAAAAAAAAAAGTCATCAAACTGCAGAGTTGCAAAACAAAAAAATGTTCGCAGTTATAAATTTCAATTAAAAAGTTGACATGAAATTGTGTTTCTTTCTTTCTATACTAATAACTGAAGCTCCTGTACATCCCACTGTACTAGCAATCGGTCAGGACAGCAGCAGTTTGTATTTTTTTAAGTCATCAAACGGAAACTGAGAACCTACTGCAAGTGCTTCCTGTTTATTCTGTAACATTTTAATGAGCTTTGTATCAAATGGCTTCATTCGACCACAACCTCCCCCGGCTCAATCAGCATTAAGATCTACCTCTGCTAACATTTAAAATACCATAGATGTTACTGCTCGTATGTTGTCCCTTGGCAATAGCTGTAGTTCACATGACATCTTACAGTTCTGAGACTCAGTAAACACATAAAGCATACATAAAAAAACCCCCACCAAACCCTAAAGCAAAGTTTTAAGATCTTAAGGCTTGTTGCTAATTTCAAAATATTTTTGAACTGATATATTTTTCTAAAGTTTATAATTTAAAGCAGCATGCAGCACGTGACATATATTTACAGGGTTTGATGTGGCCTCATCCAGGATCATGGACACCATCACCTGTATTCCTAGAGTCAAAGCATTGCAGGACCTGTGTTTTCCTGGAAGCACTTACTATGTGTCTGGCAGCAAAGACACCGTCTACTATGGCACAGCAGAACGCAGCAATGACGCCAAAGCTGATGAAGACGATCGATGCAACCAGCTGAGAAAGGAAAACAAAGCGAAGTATCATCTGCCTCTCCACAATCAAGCGTTTTGTGCCCTCTCCAGAAGGATACGTAAACCACAGTCAATAAGCCCTCAAGCAATCAATGACCCAAATGTTTGCCCAGGCGGCACGGACTGGTCTCATTGAAGGCAATGGGATGTGCATCTCAGAGGAGAGCGTCTGCTCCTGCATGGTGGCAGGAGTAGCAGTGTTGTGCCAGACTGGTTCTCTGGGGACTCGATGTTGTAATGCAAGTTCTTCCATGACTCTGAAGTGCTAAACTTAGGCTGAGGATACACCTCCTCTTCTGGCTGCTGCTGTCCTCAACTCTTCCCTGGTGAGAAAGGAGGGGTGTTCTTCTCTCCCCACCCTGCAGCGCTGTGGGGAACGGCTCCTGCGAACACATCCCAGGCTTTGAGGGCACAGGAGGCTGCTGTGTGCAAACCCCTCTGGTGGGACTGCGCCTTCAGGAAACAACATTTTCATGCAGGCATAAGAACAAAGCCATGAGACCAGAAGAGAGGTGACCAGCCTACGCCATAGGTGTTGTACACCCTCACAGCAGCCTGGCTGGGCTCCTCGGTGCTGGACTGCAGCAAGCACAGGCCATGGGGTCTCCTCCTAGCCTGGGGGAGCTGCAAGGAGAGAGATCTCCACCTTCAGCTCCAATAGGCAAGTCAAACAGGTCTGATGCTCTCCCACTGGCCCCATCCTCCCCATTCTTAAAATTAGAGCAAAAGCATTCAGAAGGTAAACAAGAAACACTCAAACCCCAACCCAGCTATGACAAACAGTCTCTGCCCCCACTACACCACTTTAAACACCACCTCTGCCAAAAGTGCCAATGTTCAGTTGGGGGAACCACGCACGAGTATCAACAAGACCCCTCTCCTTGCTCCTAAACAGCAGCTCAGCCACTGCCAGTGGGCTCCAGACCAGCTCATCACACACACAGCTCCCAACACTGATCCTAATCCCCCCCACTAAAGCACATGGGGGATGACAACATGGCTATGGAGGGAGGGCAAGTGCAGCATTCAAACAGACAGGTTTACAAAGATGCAGCTTGGGGAACATCAGTATTTCCATTTAAAGGACTGAAAGCTTTAGTGGGTTTTTCCCTGGTGCTTTTCCAGTCCAGCGATCACAGCCTTCAAGTGTCAGTCACTGGCAGCTGTTAAAAACTGCTTCTCTGCAAGTACAAATGTGACGCTGCTCCTGGGAGCTTGGATCAAAAGTAAAAATCACCAATAGTACAAATACAAAGATAACAGTTAGCTTGGCAAGGACTGACAGCAACTTCAGGCCTCCTAGCACAGGGATGCTTGTTTTAAAGCTGCAAGTACTAAGTTTGCTCAAAAACCTTGGTTTCTGCCACTGCACAAGGGTTCAGTTCTCAGAAAGACAAGCCAAACCCCTTGGCAAACAGAAGCTAGAAGGATCCTATATATATTTCTAAAGTATCTCAGGATTTTTAGATCAATCACACTGTTTTTACCTAAACCTCCCTCAGCGGGGAGCCCAGTGACCACACAAACAAGTCATGGTCACTAGTAACAAGCTGTTGCTGGAATATTAGATGCTGTGCCACAAAGTACTTGCAGATGGCAGCAGGTGACAGGTTTTCCAGGATCAAGTCCTACGCTGAGACCCTGTTTCTGTCAGGTGTAAACACCAGCATTTCGCCCCCACTCAGACCCACACCATCTCCACATCTGGCTCACAGCTTGTACCACCCACTACAGCAATCACGCTGTTTCACTACCACAACCAGTGAAACCACAGCAGGGGAGAAAGCACAGCTTCTTACATTCCCGGTGGAAGAAATGGGTTTTATGGCTTAGGTTATTTTGTAGCACATTTAGTTTTTCTCTGTACTTTGTTTCAGACATACATGAAAAGGATATTCTCCCTAAATAGCATGACCCCTGGAGATGGGAAGTGAGCCAAACACCAAATATACACAATTATGGTGTTTATCGGTTGCCCCTGCTTGCAGATAGGAGCTGCTAATGTGGTTATTTAAAATAACAGAAGGTTAATGATGATACTTTCATAACAGCCCTACTAGGATATAAGGATCTGGTGTTAGAAACGGGTTTGCTCACTTTATTTACACACAGTTTCCTCTCTCTCAGCTGGAGAAAGAAAAGCGTGAAAAACCAAACACTCAGAATTTATGATAAAGAAAATCAAACAGCAAATAAAACCACAAAAATTCATTTTTAAAATCCCATGGTTTTCAGCTAATCTTACAATTTGCCAACAAGATTTTTTGATCTGAGGTTGACAAGACTTACTGCAGCAAGCAGAATTCCCTCTTAAGGGCCGTGTAATTTTAGGGATTGGTCTTTGCTCATCTAACTCCTGCTGAAGTCAGCCACACTGAGTAGCATTTGGACAAGAAAAGACAAACTGGGTTCAGACAATGCAGGAACCACGCCGCAGGAGTGTCATGGGCTGAGGTTCTCTTTAGGCCACAGTCCAGCGACACATGGGCTGTGAAGCTGTTGGTTATTACTTTTCCATTGCACGGATGACTGTCACAAAGGCACGTAACATGCTGACTCCTCACTTGAAAACTGCTGAGCGGGCGGCTGGGGTGTAAGTCAGAGCTGCTGGCAATGCTGGTGGGCAGCTGGGCCTCCCTGGGGACACCAAAGTTCTCCCTTACTCTGACATGTGGGAAATGCAGACACATGGCATGAAAGCCAATAGCCTTGGGTGGGAAAAACAAGAGATGTCTATTCCTGTCGGCAGGAGAGAAGTGGAGAACTGCGTCAGATTAGCTCTCCCCGTCAGCCACGCCGGCTCACTCGACTCCCCACGCTCCCCAGACAGCTTATGGGCAGAAACACACACAAGAACACAGCAGCAAAAATTGCTTTTAGCTCTTCTTGCCACCACTGAGGAGCAACTGCGTAATGAGCACACCAAGCCTGCCTTTTAGCAAACTAGGACACTGGGGAAGCTCACAGAAGATTTAAAAAAAAAAAATCCTGCAATGCCAGTGATATTATGGAAACATATAATGGACAAAGCTGCCAGAGTAAAGTGCTCCTGGGCAAGGAGGAGATGCTACTAAAGCATGGGGACAATAAGTGACAGCTACTGCATGTCCTCTGTGTGGTCAGAGCAGAGACACACGCCAGCTGCCAGTTGAGGCAGCAGTGACGCAATCCCTGCAAAGCTGGGTCATGTGTGTTTTTTAGGACACAAAATGATAAAGAGATGAAAAGAATAAACATGGGCTCCCCAGTGCTCTTCAGAATAAACAAACAAGTCAAGTCAGAGCCACACTGTCACTCACGGGCATTCCTGTGACGAAGGCAGGACTGGCATTGCTCAATCAGACCCTGACACGCTGGTAATACATGATGAGCAAGAGGCTTGGAAACCCTGCTGGGACAGAAAGGACAGGGCACGCTGCTCTTGCGAGCCAGGGTGAAAACAACAAAAAATACCCACTGGAAAACCCACCCGCCCTGCACCTTCTCTGACTGTGGGAAAGGCAGTTTTCCTCTTCTCCAGGGCCTGCCTCACCCTCTCCCTCCTGCTCTGCAGGGAGCATGCTAGTGCCAAAGCAAAGGACAAGGCAGCCCAGCCTCTGGATTAGGACAAACAACATTTTCTCACAACTCTCTCTGCAGCTTGGAGCAACGTGCCTTAGCCTTGGCCAGCAGCACACGCTGCTAATCTGATCCCTGAGCCCCCACACAGAGGCAGCTCCAGCCTCGCAAAATCAGGCAGTAGCACTGGGCTAGTGGGACAGGCTGCAGGGCCAGCATGATCCCCCCTTGGCCCTGTGCAGCCTCATCTGAGAAAGGCTGGAGGGGTCTTGCTGCCAGAGCATGGGGCAACCACCAAGGAGGGGAACTGCAGGCACTCAAGGAGAGCCACGCAGAGGCCAGCGTGCCCTCAGGGCACTCCATGAGCTTGACTGTACCTCCCCACACGCTACCTCTAAGCCAGTCACGTGAGGCAAGCAGAGCCAACAGGCTAGGAAAGACTGAGCTCGATAGCCTGCCTGCACCACATCGGGTACCAACTTCTTCTGATCTCTCTCTACCCACCCCCTTTTGCTAAATTCTCCCAAAAGACTTCCCCCCACCCTAAGCCCTGTTACTGACACCCTCCAAGCACTACAGCCCCTGCCTTCAAGTCACAAAGAGGAAGATGAAGGGGTTGTTAAATCGCATCTGCAAGACATGTTTAGGGGCCATCAGAGACCCAGTCAAGTCCACACAAGTCTCCTGTGCTTGCCAAAGGGGGTAATCTGGTCTAGCTCTGTGCTCACTGCACCAAAAGACCCTCTCCTACTCCCAGCACAAGTTCAGTTGTGATCATATCGTATCGGCAGTGCTGGTCTCATCTGGTTTGTACTATCTGCATGTTCACTGCCCACCTGCTCTCTTCTGAGCGTTGCTCCCATGGGAAGAGACAGCAGAGACCTGCCCAGGCAGTGGCTGCCCAGTCCCAGCACACAAAAGCCTCCTTGCAGTGCAAGGAGGGAACCAGAGAGTGCTGTGGTCCACACAGGTGGCTTAGCCAGCATCTTCTGTGCTTCTCAGGTCCCCAGCTGCTGCCTTACAACATGCAAATGTTTCTTGGTTTTCCTTCCTACCTGAAGAGATGTTTGGAAACAAGGACCAGCAACACAAATATTAATCAGCAACACTGGAGGAGGCAGTTGCTTTTCAATTATACTAGGCTTCATGCTTTTCATCATGTCGATATCTCAAGTGACTTTTTCTCTAGATGTATCTAGAGCAGAGAGCTCTGAACACCCTGTCCTCGGGAAGGACTTTGTGGTGGGCCCTTGTGGGCTTTCACCTCCAGTCTCCGGGCTGGCTGTTACACCATCTGCTGTTACACCTCTCTATCCTTTGCTTAGAACAGACCGTGAAGCACTGATTACCCTGAAAACTCCAAACACTCAATTTCAAGCCCTTTAAAAAAAAAATCCCACTGAGTTCAATGAGACTGTGGAGAGTCACTTTTGTGCTTCCTTGAGCGTTTTGTTTCCTTTAATTTAAAAATATCAGGGTTTAACAGCCTTGTTCTCCTGGGCTGCCAGAAATAATCTCTAGTTCTCAAGAGGTATGTAACACTACCCTGGAAGAGTAGGAAAAGCAATAATACTCTTTACATACAAAATTTGAGTTACTATCATTCTTTTAAAAAAGTTTTTATAATGAACTTACCATTTGCCTTTTGTTTTCTATCAAGTTTGATCCAATTATTCCAAGAAACGACCCAAAACCAAGCTGAAAAACAACATATGGTTAGCATTTAGATCAGTACAATATCCAACATGTTTTACATACAGACAGAACACAATAAAATCCAGAAGCAGCAAAAGAACATACTGCAGATGTGTGAGCACTCTTCCTTCAGCAAGGAATCAGTGGAGTCTCTCACTAGCAGGAACTATCAAGCGTATCCCTTATATGACACTAAAAGCATGTGTGGAAACCAAAAGGATGAGGTCTGAATTCCAGCCCCTCCCCAGTGATGCTGAGAAATGGCTGGTGGATGAGAATATACATTGCTGTCTTGAAACAACCCTACAAACACTCAGAAGCCTCCAGATGCAAACCTAGGAGGACCACATCACTAGCATCTGCAGGACCAGTCTTTTGGAACTCACCAAGGGTGTGAGCAATCACCTAAGTTTTCAACTCAGAGAGTTTCTTGATGTGAAGTATGAAATAAGGGAGAATTACACTTGGGAAGATTTAGAAGTTTTCTGCCATCTTCTGTTCCTCCCTCATTTCCAGGGGTGAGGATGCATCAACCAGGGTCTTCTACCAGAAGAACTCATGCCAGCCCAGCCAACAGAATAAGCTACTCCAGCAAAAGCATCTTTTCTTTCTGCCTAACTGACAACACTGTTCTTATTTCAGCTCAGTGAAGTCAACCAGGAGTGCGATTTCCCACCTCCTTTCTCCGTAGCCTTAAGCTATTTAGCTACACTGAGTAGAAGTTTTTAGGACAGAGCACACCTCAGCCAGGCCAGAAACAGGGACTTCAACCAGCAGCCAGGGACTACAGGAGGAGATGCAGAAGTACTTCTGTGTCATACCGAGAAAGGTCTTTGACTGGTGTAGAGCATATCCAACTCCATCTCTATGGGTCGGCAAAATGAGAAATGCCAGAAGAGTCCTACAGTTGGACTACTCATATTAAGCAGGTACAATTCCACTCAACAGACTAAGGGGCAGTGAAGATCCAGGTCAGAATGCCAAATAACTGGCCAAGTCCTTAGGAGCAGAATAAGGCACAAGAAAAGCTGCAGTGATTCAAGAATGAGTCAACTAACCTGCAATCGATACTTGAAGATCCAGGAAGAGAAAACAAAGGTATAATAAATCTGATACTAACAAACAGCAGCACGTGCAGAGATTAGCAGACACAAACATGATGAAAAGTTGGGCTTAACTCTTCCCCTGCTCTGCTTAAGCCCAGTAACATTTGGTGCAGTGCCTTGGGCAGCAAGGGCTGCTGGCTCAAACAGCAGGGATTAAAGCAAAGCAGCCGATGAGGCTGCCACTTCCTGGCTCCTGGCCTTGCACTCTGAGCTCTCGGGGACCATTGTCCCCACATCAGGGACAAACTACACTACCGTGGGTGGGAAGCACAGCAATGAAGCCAGGCACTGCTTAACACTGGGGCAGCAGGCAGACAGGGCAGAGAGCCAGGGCGCTGCTGAACTGCCCCACACTTATCTGCTGGTGCTTCTGGGCTTATTATTTTGCTGAGGTTGGACAAGCAACAATCCTCATCTTCCCCAAGCAACAGGAGTTTTACAGCTCAATTCCAAGGCTAAAACCTGGGAGATCCAGGCATTAACAGTGACATAGATCCAGGCATTATTTTAATGTAATGGTGTTTAGCAGCAAGGAAATTATGTGGCGACACATCCCTAAGGCAAATGCTCAAGAAAAATGTTTTGTGCCTTTTCAGCTTGGTCAAACATATTTAAGAGAAATGTTCATGCGGTGCTTCAGAGCAGCCTCAAACCAGAAGGTGAAATCTTAAGACAATTTAAGATAATTCAAAGAGATGAAATTAGAGCAAGTCTGTATATCCAACATGTGAAGACCTAATAAATCAGTGGATTCTCAACAACTAATGGGAATTGTCATTGCATTAATGGGAAAACCAGTCATTCTTCTAAGGATGGGACAAAGAGATCTTAGCAATCTGTATTGATTGCATCACTTATTTGCTGGTGGATATGATCTGCTGGGACACCTGTCTAAAAGGATTGGACACAACATGAACATGCTTTTCCAGAGTAAAGCCCCAGGCCAACACACTTGAGAAGGAACTGTTACAGAAGAGGTTTGCCAAAGTTTAAGAAAGGTCATCCAGCTACACAGATGATGTTTACACAGTTACACCAGAAGCTGGTATAACTTGGAGACGACACATGTATCTCACAAAGCTTCACTTCTACAAAGGTGCTTCTCTCTGCACCCAATTGTTACTCTTGTCTGCTGAGCATCACTGTTACACTCTGGGCTCCCCAGGCCCCGGGCAGTCATCTGGCCATGGGTGAAGATATTTCCCACAGGGGCACAGCCAGGCTGTTCACAGATGTAGTTGAGAAGGTGTTGGGGGTCATGGAGGAGGGTGAAGGCAGCCTGACTATAAGACGTGTGATTGCACCCTCTGCTTCAGCTCATCCAGTTGTGTCAATAAGGAACTGCACTGTTTAGGCAAAAAATAAACCAAACCCCCAAGACCCCATGCAAACAAAATCCCATTGATGCGTGGAAGGTCTTCAGTGCTCACTTCTGTCCTTCCTCAAGAGCAGAGGCCTGGAAAGATAATCCCTCACATCAGACAGCCACTTCTTTGCATGTTTTCTCCTTGCACAAGAGGTGTTTGGCCAAGACACACAAGTCAAAGGAGGAAAAAACGGTGCATTAGACATGGCAGTGATGAGACATCTGTTGTGCCATGAGATGGATCCATGGATCTGGTTCACCCACCACACAAAGAGACTTCTGGCTCTATCTTTTCCTTACCAATGCAGGGTATTTGGGGTATGACTAATGGTGGTGCACCACTAATGGTGCACAGAAACCCCTGAGGGAGATGCACACAGGCCTAACATTCGTGTGAAGTTCTGGATGGCAAGACCTGCAAGGACCTGTTTCTTTAGGGCTGTGGAAACCACCTACCTGGGGACAGCTCACTGAATACTCAGGCGCCACAGCAAGCCCTTTTTCCACGGTAATGGGAGAAATCCCAGCTTGTTACAAAACATCAGCTATTTTAAGCACCTGCTGAAGCATCCAGCCTCACACTGACATGTTTTCCTGTGCACAGAGACAGGCCATGTTGTCACACATTTCCACACAGCAGGTTAATGAACCCACCGAGGGGGGAAATTCGGTGACAAACACAAACTGTCAGAGTGCCTCTGAATAAAGTAACTCAACACCCTTCCCAAGTCCAGGAATTCATTAATTCCTTGAGTAGACTGAGTCCAACAAAAGTGTAAGCAATGCTGACGTTCCAGGAGCATAAATAGCACAGGAGATGTCAAGAGGACGTGAACAACATGCTCTACCCATCTGCATCAGTCTGCAGGACCTGCTCTGAAGCACGAGGTTCGTCTCAGGCTGACAGAGTGTGGGCTAAGCGTGGAGAGTTTGAAGCCAGCCTGACACCTTTCTCAACACCTTCCTTCTATACTTCTCTTTAAAAAAAGATCAGGCCTAAATGCAGGAGTTCCTGGGACAAGCCAGAGGCCCAGCACAGTCTGTAACAACATTCCACACTAACGGCTGTAAAAGGGCTTTCTTCAGTCATAGAAGAGCTTCTCCATGGAGAAGTACAAACTTCCCCGAGATCAGCAATGTGTGGCAAATAAATCAAACCGCAATAAGGCAAGAACAAGTCCCCACCTAGTTATCTGGGCTGGCTTTAAGACTCCACCTTTGAGGCTCCAAACCTAAATGCAGAGCACTCCACAGATGTTACACCATCTTGCTGGGGGCTGCAGCTACACTCAACCCCCTGAGACACCTAATTTGTCTGCAGCTCAGTCCTTTCTGTGCTTCTTTTTGACCATGTCTCAGACATGTGCAGGAACAGACCAGGACTTGCTTTCCAGCTCATGTTAGACCTCTGCTCATGCTGGGAGGGGCATGATGTACTTGTCCCTTACGCTTCTGCAGGAGGTTATACATCTGCTGGCAAGAAGGCTGGGCACCAGTGGTTTTCTCTAAATTGAGTCATTTGAAGCTACAATATTGTCCTTTCCCATTTTCATCTGTTGATAACAAAAAAGAAGAAATGGATGTTCTATCTGCTTTGACGTGCAAGCTCCCCTGGCAACCTGCCACAGCTATTGCTCACGTGCTTCTCCGCATTCAGGGACTCCAAATTGTTGAAAGACTTCTGCAAGTGAACTTTATGACCAGGAGTTCATGGGTTTCAAGACCTGGTCTCTCAACTGTTCTTGGCACCCAAAGACCTTCCTTGCCTTACTTCTGCCTGGGGTTAATGCAATGTATGCAAACAAAGAAGTTCTCAGGTTGCTTTGACCGACATGAGACCTATTTATCCGTCTCAAAAGCATGTTTTTACCTAAGTGCAGAGGAAGCTGCCACTTGGATGGGATTTTTGCATGGGAATGAGCAGCAGGTGCAAAATAATAATAATAATAATAAAATAAATAAATCAAATGGCAATGAAGTAGCCGAGCATAATATTCAGGACAAGATCACCCTTTATAACATTTGCAGCATCACAAGGGACTTTGTAGGCAATAAGTTTTCTAGACCTACCTAGGAGTTCTATACTTACAATAACCCCTGGGTAATAACCTCCAACAGTCACATTTTGGGTTCTTGTTGTAGCAGCTAGGCCCACCGTTAGAATTAATACTGACACAATGAGGAGAGTCACAGTTACGTAGAGGGAATTTCTTTTTCTTCTATTGAACGACCCTAAAAACACACATACACAACAGAATTTGCTGATTCCATCTGGGGACAGTCACGGTACCGCAAACTTCTCCTCCCACCGCCAACCACATCGTGGTGAATTTTCTTTCTTCTAACTTGAGAATATTTTTGGGTTTGGCTGTCACTTTTCACCTTCACTAACATGCTTTATCAAGTGTTACTAGGGCATCTGAATTCACATTTACTTGTCATTGCTCTGACATAGATGAAGAAAGTCTTGAGAACTGCAATGTTCCAAAGCCCGTTTGGATACATCAGAGCCTCCCAACCCCTCTGGCCTGGGGCAATTAAGCTAACAAGAAATGTTACCATTAGGCACCTATATATTTTCTGATCTGTCTACTTACTAAATAACCACACGTTGTTTTGAGCAGGGGAAATCTTGGCTGTAATCGTATCATAAGGCACCAACAATTTTCCATGTAAATGAGACATCACCGGTAACAGCCACTTCTCCTCCTGTAGTATCATCCTCTACTTTCAGCAAGGACTAGGTATTTTTAGATGCTTGAATAATGAATTTCTGGATTAGTAAAACTCAGCTGCCTGATTATGGGTTTGGGGTTTTTTTTAATATATTTATAGATCTCCCAAATGAACATAAATATAAAATAGTGATTCCATCAGCCAAGAGGGAAGCTGGCTGCGACGTTATGCTCAGCAACATCTTTAGGCATGTTTGTTCAGCGTGTGCTCTGCCATCTTTACATCACTTTGTGGAACAATCCTTTTGATTATATTTCATACATTATGTAGACATATCCCAGCACCCGCGAGAGCAGCTGGTAGGATAAGGGATTCTAACGGTCCCCTGTGGGCTGCTGGGGCCACCTTGAATCCCACCCCCACAGTCTGGGGCTCTCCAACACACCCCAGGAGCAGGCAAAGGTATTTCCCATTTCAGAGGTTCCCAAGTGATGTTCACGCTCCCAGCACTTCTCAGGGTGTCCTAAAAGCAAGCAGTTGCTTCCACCATCACCAAGCATATTCCCTAAAACCAATCATGTTGGGAACTCCCATCTGAGGCGTTCAGGGGCTCCCTGACAGCC
The DNA here is from genome assembly GCF_001431845.1 of Calidris pugnax. Lineage (NCBI taxonomy): Eukaryota > Metazoa > Chordata > Aves > Charadriiformes > Scolopacidae > Calidris > Calidris pugnax. Next base: position 8,954,355 of record NW_015090995.1, read on the forward strand.
TGTACGTGGTGAGATAAAACACCTGCAGACAGGCCAGAAGGAAAGACTCAGCCACGCCAAGCACAACCTCCTTGTCCAAATTCTCCAGAGAGAGGAGCACACCAGGCCCTGCTGGGCAGCTTTCTGTCTTGAAGATGTACGCCCCTGGTGCCCACAGGCCCTTCTTTAGGGTCTGTGTGTATTTGCAGCACAGCTAGAGAGATCTGTTCACCCTCACAGCCGCACCAATGCAGCCATACGGACACACACTGGTACTAACTATCTCCCTTCTTCCATAGGGCCAGCTCTCCCCAGGGAAAAGTGCAGCAGCTCCCTCTGCTCCTCCACACCCACCCCAACCAGACCCACCAGCCATGCCGCTGGCAGGAGAGGTCCCTTGCCATGCTCTGGGCTGGCAGGGCTGCCACGGGCATGGGGCTGGATCATTTCACCAACTCCAACCAGATGACCTTGAAGTCACAGACAAGTCCTAAACTTGGGGTTTAAGAGCCCAACACAAGGAGACGAAAGGCAAGAAAGGTTTACAAACAACAGCCACATCCTTTCTGAATGACCAGTGTCTATGGAAGGAAAGCTCCACACCCAAAAACCTTCTACTCATGTCCTGGAGCACAGCTGTGACTGCACTGCTGGGACATCACTGGGTCTAAGAGCAAGGACAACTAGTTAGCTCTTAGCCGGAATGAATAGCTAGACAGTTACTAATTTCATAGAAAATAAAGTTAAATAACTGCTAGAGAACCCTAAGATCCAGGATGGATCTTTTATCAGTGATCCTTAGGGTTTTTTTGCCATTTTATTTGCAGGATGGAGATAAAGGTGTGCAACTGTTTGCTGCAGGTTGCATTTGGGGTTAATCTTTTTATTCTGCTAAATCTGCCAAGCAAGCTAATAATACTAAATCTAGACTTCTAAAGCGTTCAAAATTCAGCAAGACATTAGGCCATTCCACATGTATTGCCTCCCAAATACTACAGCTTGTGCCATGCTCCAGTTCCAATGCCATCATTTAAATGCAAGTTTAAATGCAGACGTAAATGCAGATATAAACGTCTGAAAGTTCCAAAGTACTGGGACCAAAGGTTTACCTGCACAAAACTTTAGAAACTGGAGAAAATATTGCTACTTCTTACATAGATTAGTTCTGAAAGGAGAGAAAGAATGAACCTGTCTTGCTTATACACATGGTAGATGATTACAAAACTTCTGATTACTGCTAGGGTTTGGCTGGCAAATGAGCTGAAGATAAGTAAAACCAGCCATATGTTCTTTACACAGCTTAAATTCTTTACGGTTGGGCTGTGTGGGTGTGCAGATGTTTGTGTGCCATGCAAAACCACCCTCAGAGTACGCCTGAGCAAGCGTCGTGGGTACACGAGCACAGTGTTTACACACATGAGCCGGAATTCCTGCATTTCCGTCAGAGATCCTTCAAAAAGTTACGATGAAAAAACCTCCAAAATGCATTATTTCCCTCAAACACAGTATTTTGTAATAGCATTTCTGCAGAAAAATACTCTAAAAGCAGCAGCTCGAAACACTGTTCATGGATTCTGAGCTTGTTTCAGAACCACCATGTGTTCCACTCGTAGGTTTCCACATTGTTTCCCAGCTCACAACTGGCACACCCCAACATGCAATACCAAAGTGAAATAAAAGGTTTCCAACTGGAAAATTTCTGAAATGTTTACAATATTCTTCATAACATTTTAAAAAAACCACCACCCCCCCAAAAAAACCCCCACACTCCAAAAAAAAAAAAAAACCACCCACAAAAAAAAACCCAAAACGCTTTTATTCCAAGTCCTGACAAAACCAACAGACCAACCACAATCCTTCAACTTGATACTGGAGAGAGATGCGATATTGAAGAGCTAATGTGATTACCTCCACTTCAGCTCTGTACTGGGACACTGATTCCATTTCTTCTTGCTCTGAAAACACGGTTTGTTACGTGTATATTGAGAAAGTGGTTTTGTACTTCTATAAGGATGCCTGCAGCTGCTTCAGCATACATGGACTCATACTCAGTATCTTCACTGCTGGCTGCTGAAGGGCTGCTCTGGCAAAATCCTCTCTCAACATTAATTTTTGCTGAAAGTATTCCCCATTAGATCGTTTTCCTCCTTGCTACTGGATTTGGTACAGCTCTACACACAGGAGTGGAGCTACAACAGCTCTGCTATCTCTGCTTTTAAGAGACAGTAATGGCCTTTTCTCTGTGATTTACCCAAATTAAACACCTCACAACTTGCCTTGCTTACCCCAATGTGAGTACACAAAGTGGTTTGTTGTTAAACACTGTGCTTAACTCTGTGAGGAAGATGTAACGAAATTAACGCTGTGTATATTCTGGCTATTTCTTTTCCTAAAATGGCACTCAGAATGTGGACAGGCTTCAGAAGGACCATTTTTATTTTAAGCCTCTGAAACATCCTCTTATTACAGTTATCATATATAGGCCTACTCTAAAAACAAGGTTGTAGCAGGTTTTTCCAGATTACTTTAAAAGTTTGCAGTAATGCCTATCTTTGTACTGCCCCTGATTTACTTAAATGTTTTTTTTTTCTTTTCCTGATTATCAGAAGAAAACAGGCAAGATGGGACAGAACCAGCACCAACTTCTCCATCTTGTTCTTTGAGGGGGGGGGAAGCCACAAGCAAAGAATAAGCGCAAAGCGGTCCAAGGCAGCCAGCTTTAACTTTCACCCGAGGAGAACGGGGGGCAAACGGCACCGAGCCCTTCTCCTTCCCAGCCCTTCTCCTTTTGCTCCGCTTCTCTGCTAAAAAAAGCGTGAGCGTGACCCAAACCGCACTCTAATTGCGGGCCCTCCAACGGGAGGGGGTCTGCGGGCGCCTGGGGGCCTCATCTCCTGCTTGGATGGGTGGGGAGGTCGCAATTAGCAGCCGGCGCGGAGCGGGGTGAGGGATTCTCTGACCTAATTAGGGAGGTGCGGGAGCGCTGCTCCCCGGCCCCGCTCCCGAGGATGCTGCGCGACCCGGGGGGCTGCGGGGGGGCCGGGCAGCCGCCTCTTCCTCCTCCTCCTCCTTCTCCTCCTCCTCCCGGGCAGCCGGCCGCCCCACGGGGGTCTCCACCGCAGCCCCGGTGCGGGGAGGCGGGGGGCAAGGGACCGGTCCTCCTGCGGGTGCCACCGCGCCTGAACGGGCGGGGGA
>NW_015090995.1:8958510-8988393 GCF_001431845.1 Calidris pugnax
CCGCGGCGGGGCCTGCGGGTCCCAGCGGGAAGGGCGGGGGGTGTGTGTGCCGTTCCTTCCGAAATTACCGCTCACCCCCTGCAGGCGTGAGGAGTTCTGGGTCCGCACACGGAGCTGGTACCGTTCCAGCGGAGAGATTGTGCCCCGCACGGGTTTTGGGTTTTTTTTTGGGGGGGGAGGTATAGATGTCCTGCCCCATCTCCGGGGGGCTCCCGGCGCGGAGTCTCCCCGTCTTTTCCCCAGTCCCTTTGCATCCCAGCAGCTTCCAGGCCATTCTGTCCTTTGCCAAACACCTCCCTGGAACCTCTCTGTGCCCCCCGTCCTCCCCGTCTCCCTCCTCCCGGTGGTGCCAAGCCCCAGAGCAGTGCTGGTGGCCCACCCAAGCAGCCACCCCACCATGGCCACTGGCCCAGTTTTTTCACTTCTCGGTGCCCTGAGATGCCCATTGCTGCCTGTGCCCTGTCCCATGGAGGCAGCACTCCCAGGAGATCCTGCAAGCTCCTCGTGTCTTGTCCAAGGAGTCAGGGCTAGCTCTCAACCCCTGTTTTCCATACAGTATCTGTAAATTGGGGATAAAAGCATCTTCCCAGCAGGCTTCATAATTGCTTGTAAATCACTTTAATGCCCTGGGCTGAGGGGTGCTAAGTGCAAATCATGAAATTATTTCAAGCCAAAGCATATTCCATCAAGTTAAAAGAAACTAATCCTATCTCTGCTTCAAAACCCCACACACTTTTCTTGGAGAAGAGCCTAATTACCAGCTTCTCCCAGGAGAAAAGAGAAAGCGCACGGTGACAGTGGTGCAAGGTACAAATGCCCAGATCAATTAATGGCAAAGAACATATCACCTCCAGAGAAAACAGCAGTTGTTTACCTCAGATGAACTGGGGGATCCCTGTGCTCAAACCCCACCACGCAGGGGGGCTGGCACTGGCCCCCTCCTGTTCGGTCACCCCTGTTCCATGACACTGATGGAGGGGATGGGTCTCGGGTCCCTCCTCCACTCCGCGCCAGGGCCGGGCTGTGTGGCAGTACAACCTCTGTGACAGGGTCTGTGTGCCCTGGGGGGCTGCTGGGACCCCACAAGTGTCCAGGCTGAGTTAAATCCCTGTGCCCCATCCCAGCTCTGGAGCTTTGGGCAGGCAGCCCTGTGGCCCCCAGGCCCCGTTTGGGCTGGGGAGAGCCAGCTGTGAGCACGGCTGCCTGCGTGCCCTCCCGCCGGCAGGCCTGGCTGTCACTGGGCACCGGTACCGAGCCAGCCCTGCCTGCCTACCCGGCAGCAGGCGTGTGGCAGCCCTGGCCAACCCAGCACAGACCGGGGCAGCTGCCAGGCCTCTTTCTTTCCTGCTGCGCCCATTTATTAGCACAGCCGGTGAGCGGCTTTCTGCCACGTTTAGGAGAAGAAAGGGAGAAATGGTGCTTTGCCTGCTTGGATGGCGTGGTGCAGCCCTGCGGGAGCCCAGGATGTATGTCCCTATGCCTCTGGGCACAGCCCCAGCCAGGGTCAAGGCAGCCCGTCCCCATCATTGAACGGGGCCCGGCTCTCCCGCGAAGGGAAGGGTTGCTGGCCCCGTTGGAAATGTGCCGAGGGAATGAGCTGGTGGATGGTGCCGAGCTCCTGCTGGGACAGACGGTGTAAAACAAGCCCCACTGTTCCTCGAGAGCTGCATGGGGCACAGCCAGGGACGGGCAGCCCTCGCAGGCTGCCATCGCGCTGCTGGAGCCGTTCCCGGCCCTGCTGCACGTGCAGCCGGAGGCAGGGTTCCGGTGTCCTGTCCCCCCGCTGCTCCCTAGCAACCCCACCGCAGCAGCCCCTCACAGCAGCAGGACTCCAGCGTGCACCCCCTGTGCCCCTAATTCAGCAGTGCCTGTAATTCAGCAGTGGGGGAAAACCTGGTACTGCCCAGCCTGCAGGGTGTCACAGCAAGGTATCCCTCTGGATTTTGTCCCGGTGGCTGTGGCCGGCTCTTACAACTGGGGCTGGGGAAGCCAACGCTGCGTGCTCCTCACTGCGTTCTCAATTCAAAGGGATAAATATAGACCTGCCCCTCGCACTGCCCCTTCACTGCAAAAGAGATTTTGCAAGCATTAACCGTGGCCCCGCCGTGACTGACAAGCACATCTTGACAGACACACGCGGCCATCGAAAGCCCGAGCGATTTGCTCATGTTTATTAACAGCTACACGTTCTCCCCAGGGCACAGAGCCCAGCTTCCCCATGTAGGGCACTGCCTGGCCTCGGTGGGGACTTGGGCGCGGGGTAGGATGCTGCGAGGGTGCTGCAAAGGGCACCAGATGCCAGGGGGCTCGGGATGGGATCCTGTTGCATTGATCTCACCCCTCTTAGAAAAGCAAGTTATTTTTTGACCCTCTCCTGAACGCCGAAGTTCTGCAGGGTAGGGAGGGAAAGCAGTGTGGTTCCCCGCAAACAGGCAAAGGTCTTGGTGCAGCTGCGCTCGCTCAGCCTTTTTGGGGGGTGCTGTGGGGCTTGGGAGCTGTGCTGGGGAGGGGGCTGTGACCATAGGTCCCGAAAGGCTGGGACAACATGGTACCCATGATGGGGCTGGTGCTGCTGGGCTCAGCCCTGGGCTCCTGCACTGGTAATGCTCACATTTCTCCATGTTTCCCACCCAGGGATGGACGGGAATGCCAGCGCCGGGGGCACAGAGGGCCAGCACAGGAGCCCCCACCAGGAGGCGGTGAGTCTTTTGGGGGCTGCTGGCCACCCTCTGAGAGGCGACGTGGGGGCTCCTGATAAGGACCTGCTTTGTGGCTGATAAATGTAGCTGCTTTGCTTTAGGAGATGTTTCTTTGTCCCTTAGACAAAGTGTAAGGACTTTGCACTGAGAGGAGAAAGGGCACCAGGGAATCTGGGTGGTGGTCCTGGGCAGTGAGGAGGGCTAGGACACCTGGGCATGGGCCACCCTCTGCACACCTGTCTTTCAGCAGGAGAGACCTGCCATTCAGAGGTGACCTGGTCTGCTAGAAAAGCCCCCAGCCTCCTCCAGGACACCCACGACTGTCAGCACAGCATGATCCCACCAGGGATGAACCCCAGCTTTGCTTTGCCACCCAGTCACCCAGACTGCCAATGGCAGCAGCAGCCTGGGGCTGTTTGGTGTCTGTGGTTGTGCACCCTCCCTGCCCCAGCACGCTCCTACCCTGGCTCCTACTGCAAAGTTAAAACACCTGGGAGGTGTTGCAATCCAGACCTAACCTAGCTCCCTAGCTCAGGGACCTCCATCAGGGACCTGGCAGTGGGGTCAACCTGTCCAGCTGCCCCACACAGACCTCCCTGCCTGCAGGGAGAGCCCACCCCCACCTCCACCCCCCCAGCCTTCCCATGCTGCCATGGAGCCCCTGTGGTCTCTCCCAGCTGGCAGGATGGGACCCTTCATCAAGTGCCGGATGCTCAGCAAGGAGCCAGAAGCACCAGAAAATTTTGCCTCCTTGCAAAAGCCTTCTGCAGGGCAGAGCCATGGGGCTTCCTGGGTGAGAGCCTATAAGGGGCTATTCTTGTGTCCCCCCAACAGCTCAAAGCATGGATAGCAGCTTCTTGGTTGAGGGCTCTGCATCCAGCCCATCACTGCCTCCGAGCTGCAGCTGGTATGAAATCCAAAGGGTTTTTCCCAAAGCAGCGGTGAGCATTGGTGCAGAGTCCCTCTGAGCTGTCCCCGTGACGCTGGCAGTCTGAGAATAAGTTTCCAGAGTAGCTGCTGGTAGCTCTTCTATTTAACATGGAGGAGAGCAGGAGGAAGGACTCTTCCTCCTCCTCCTCTTCTTCCATTGCTTGCTCCTCTGCAGGTGTCCTGGCAGCTGGCAGCCCCTGGACCTCCTCTCCCATGTTCCTGCCAGTGACTTGTGCTGGGGCTGCTGCTTCCACACTCTGAAATCTCTGGTTTCATCAGCACTGCATGGTACAGAGCCGTGGCTGTGCAGGAACTGGCTCAGAAAGGTCTCCAGCCCAGGGTGCAGGACCTGGGCCAAGCTTTGCCTTTGCTGTATGGGTGGCCACAGGCTTTTTGCCGGCAGCAGTGCTCTGACACAGGCACGCTCCCAGAAGACACTCACTGGGGCTTTATCCGGGTCTGATTTGGGCAATCAGCGGGGTTACAGAGAGGTTTGTGCTCTTGAGCTCTGGATAAATGATTTTTCACCGCGGAAGCAAAACACAAGCTCTCACCGCCTGGGGAGATGCTTTTCCCTAGAACTTAGTGTAATTAAAAAATAACAGCACCGGGATTTCTCCAAAGACTAAACACTTGCTCATGTGCCAAGAAAAACAAATTGGATGACCTCTAAAATAATCCTGCCTGCTGTCATCTGTGATAGCACAGAAAACGTGCACTTGAGCTCAGAGGTGTTGCAGAAGCGTGGGAAAGAGCCCTGGCCCTCCCAGCTCGCAGGTTTTCTTTGGTCATGTTCATGCAGGTGGAAAAAAGATGAGTTTCTGTAAATGCCAGGACAAGGAGACAGTACCCGGTGTGACGGCAGTGACGTACATGTCATGGAAAAATGGATGCTGGGATCTAAGTCAGAACAGCCAAAACTGCCTCTCTTTAACTCAAGAGTGATGATGGGAAAATGGAAATTTGAAACATTTCCAGCTATTAAGTCCTTTTGCATTTATTTTTGGCCAATGAGATGTTCAGCTTGCATGTGGGGGTTGTGTTCTGTAACTCTTCCAGGAAAATAAGCATGAGGAGAAAGTCCGGGATCCTGACAGAGGGGAGGACAGGACCAAGGCAGAGATGGGGAGCAAAACCTGGGCAGACCTGGCTGCGGAGATGAAGATGTTCCTGTGGAACCCAGAGGAGAGAACATGCCTAGGAAGAACAGCCAAGAGCTGGGGTAGGTCCTTGCTTGAGCCACGCTTTCAGGGATTGTTGCCTTTTCTGCTTCACGATGGATGCACTTGCTGTGAATATCCTTGATAGCTTGAACTGACCACCTCCCCCCCACATTTTCAGGGTAGACGTTTCTAACCAGGGCAATAAAGAACCAGTGAGGGGGACAAGCAGAAAACCTTGGGAAAGTTACCCTTGGTTTGGATGTGAATATTTACTGAGAATGTAAAAGCAAGGATTTCGAGCTGCCCAGACTGTGTACTGGGAAGAAATTAAGAGCTTGACCAAGCGTGGGGCTGCAGGTCATTCTGCCGCAGCCACACACCCCTGCTGCCACCAGCGACCCAGCTCCTGCTGGAATAAGTCAGGAGCCCACGGGGAGGTGGATTTGGGATCAGTGTTGGTGGGGGAAGAGTTCCTGGGTTGTGGGGCAGGTGTTTTGGGGAGGTTGCATACCATGGGGCTGAGCAGCCCTCCTTGCCTGCATGTGCCCTGGCTCTGGAGCAGGAAGGGCTGGTCACTGTCACCCCACAGCTTCCCAGCGTGTGACATGGTGCCCTCAGCAGAGCCCGCAGGTGCTGTCGGGGCTGGTGGGCTGGGATGTGCCAGTGAGGGGTTTGATCATATCCGTGTGGCCTTCAAAAATTATCACTGAACCTGGAGGTGGCCCAGGTGGTTGAGAGCAGCCCATGGATGCGGGGCTCAGAGACCAAGGTGCCTCAGTACATGCGATGCTGTCCACCTTTGCAGCTCTGTTCTCCTGGCAGCGTACAGCCCCCACAGCAGAGTGAAAATACCCAACCTCAGCCCAGCTTCATCTCCACATCCATGCCAGTGTGAAGCTGGTCGGGGGCTGCTGCTCGACATTTGCAGCCCTTGGCAGCCAGCATTGGCAACAGGCTCTCAAGCCCTGTAGCCTGCCCATGCCCCCAGAGCACTCTGGATCTTCTGCAAAGCCTGTGGGGACAGCCAGAAGAAACAAAGGAAACTGCCCATGAGCACTGCAGGAGCCTGAAAACCCCCAAGCACAACTCTGGGGCAGACCTTGAAATCCATGTTTGCTCCCCCGTGCCTTTGCTGGCCATGGAGGCAGCCTGGTTTTGTTGCTCCTTTGCTGGATGTGTGGGAGCAGTATGGGGGTGACAGTCCTCAGGGACGTGGGTTTGGGTTTCTGGAGTCCTGTGCCCTGGGAGCATCATGATGTCCTATATGGCCCCACTGCCCTATGGACACACATATCCCCAGCTGCACACATGTGTGCACTCACATGCCTGTACAGGAGCTGCAGGAGAGAGGCACGGAAGCTACTGTGAAAATGAAATTTTCTTTTGAAATGAGAGTATTTGGAGGTGAATGGAGCTGAACTTTCCCGCTCTCATCTCACAGGTGAGGAGAAGGGAGTTTGCCCAGCCTGGGACTGCTCCCCCATGCCGGCCCTGAAGGTGTTCCTCAGGGATGGGGATGTTCAGGGGACTTGGGCTGCCAAAATACAGGGAGCTGCTGGCCATAAGGTCAGCACTGAAGGCCCTGGGAAGGGCTGCACCCCGGGCTCTGCCAGTGAAAACGCTTCCTGCTGCGTTGCAAGACACATAAGAATGGCAACAGCAGCAGCACTGTGTCCCACCAAGTGCCAGCATGGCACCCCAGTGGCAGCTCCAGCCCTGCCAGGCTGTTGCAGAGGCACGGTCTCAGCATCATTGTGGCAGGGCTGGACATCGTCCCTGCTGTGCCACCAGCAGCGGTGATGGTCCTATCTGCCCTGGCTTGTCCCGCAGCAGGACATGGCCCTGCAGTGGTTCCCAGCACCACGTCCCCAGCAGAAGCACGGCAGGAGTGCACATCTGCGTTCCCAGGGCTCCCTCCGAGCTGCCGGCATGTTTCTCCTGGGAAATGTTTGGGTTAGAGCTTCACTCTGCTTTTTGAGCCGCTGGGTTTTATTCATAGGCTGCGGCCTCTGGAGACACCCTCAGCCATCAGCCCAGTCCAGAGGAAAAACAAACCCATTCCCTGGACGTCAGGGCTATGGAACAGCCAGCGGTGCCGCAGCCCCCGGGCGATGCCATTTGCTTCAGTCCCAGCCCTGGGGTCCCTGCTGCGTGGTGACAGGAATTGGGGCAGGAGCATCGCCCCCCAGCACCCCCGCATTGGGAATTTGGGCATGCTGAAGCCACTGGGTTCCCTTGTGTGGTACCATGCCCAGAGCAGGTGGGAAGGACAAGAGCCAAGGTTGGGGTGTTTCTGTCGGAGAGACCTGAGGCAGATGGACACATGGACTTGCTCCTGACCCAGCTCGGAAGGGCCATGCAGCAAACACACCTAAAAATGCCAGGGTCTGTGTGCGGAGGAGGACTGCGAGCTCCCACCACCACGATGGACTCAGAGCTGCGGAGAGCAGCGTGCTGAGCCTGGCCGTGCCATCCCTGTGGGACACAGTCTGTGGGACACGCTCTGGTTGCACTCACAGCAACATGCCCTCTCTCTTTTGCAGGCTTGATCTTACTGTTCTACTTTGTTTTCTACACGTTCCTGGCAGGAATGTTCGCCTTCTGCCTGTACGTGGTGCTGCTCACCCTGAGCCCCTACACACCCACCTACCAGGACCGCGTGTCTCCACCAGGTACGTACCCCAGCCAGCCCGGCCCCGGGCACCTCTGCTGGCACTCGCCTAGCCAAGAGCTACCGAAATGGCATGGCTGGGACCTCGGGTAAAGCCCTGCTGGAGAGCTTTAATTTTTATTCTGATTATGCTAATTATTAGGCTAATTATTCTAAGGCAAACGGGCAAGATCGGGCATTTCAAGGTGATGCCCAGTCACTTCAGCTGCTGCCCTTTTATACCTCATATCTTCAAAATAACATGCAGATCAAGAGTAGCTTTTATGTGTTATTAATTGGGGGTGTCCTGGCAAGATAATGTTCAAAAGCTCCGTTTCCTATGCAGCATTTCCCCTGTGTTCTCGTGTCGGTGGGGAATACGAGGGCCCCTTGCCCTGCTCCCTGCCAGGAGCACACTCAGAGCATGGGGAACCCCTCAGCCTCCTTGTGCAACCCCAAGCCTGCCACCCTCCCACAGTGCTGCTGAGACCCTCTAGGTCTCCCATGTTTCCTGGGATATTTTGATATGCTTGGTGTTCTCTGGGCATGAAATGGAGGTGAGGGATCAGGGGGTTGAGCAGAGAGTTTATCTGTGGGCTGGTGCTGCTGCTCTCATGCCTCTGGCCAGCCCCAAGCCCAGCCACAGCACAACCAACCCCCACAAAATGCACTCCAAGCCTGTGGCCAGTCCACCCACATCTGCTCTAAAAGGAGCCGTTTCCTTCTCCAGGAGTAATGATCAGACCGTACTTGAACGGGTTCACCATTGCCTTCAATGTCTCTCAGCCCAACACGTGGCAACCCTATGTGGACAGCATGCACCACTTCCTAGCAGGTAAGCTCTTAGGTACCCCAGAAGCCATGTCAGCAAGTTGTTTGCGTCCATGCACACAGTGGAGGGGTCTCCTCCTGAGGTGCAAACCAGCTCTTGGCATCTCACAAACCTCCATTCTAGAAAGGGAGGCTCATAAGGTGGTCACGGGAGCTTCTGTGGGAGGGACACTTGCCTTTCCCAGTGGGAGTTTCTAATTCCCTTGACTCTGAGCGCGTCTTGAGAAACATTAACGAGTCTCTTGGTCCCCACCAGCTTATGATGACAAAGTTCAAGAGGAGAAGAATATTGAGTGCGTCCCAGGACAGTACTTCATCCAAGGGGGCAATGAAAGCGAGGAGAAGAAGGCCTGCCAGTTCAAGCGCTCGCTACTGCAGAACTGCTCTGGCATTGAGGACCCGACATTTGGCTACTCTAAAGGCCAGCCCTGCATCCTGCTGAAGATGAACAGGGTACAGAGAAAGCCCCTTCTCTTAATTCCTTCTTTCAGTGCATTCCAGGGTGACAGAGTAAGACCATGCAGGGACTGAAACTCATCTATTTCTCAGGCCCATGGAGAAAGGGAACTAGAATCCCAAAACCTGTTAGCTCATACCTGCTAGAAAACATAAAAAGAAACACAAAAAAAAACCCTTGCTCAATTTAATTTGCTGAGGCCTGAGTGCTTGGAGGGTCTTGTGCCAGGTGGCTGTGTGGGACAAACCGAGCTTTAGGGCTACACCCCAGACCCCACCCTCTTTATAATGGGAATTTTCATAGAATTGAGTTTATTTGAAATCTTCAAATAGCATAGTGGCTCAGCGTATGGTGCTGGGAAAATCAATGTGGTGTGTGTGTGAGCTGTGTGGGGAGGTGGCTGTATTGCTCCAGGGAGTCTGGGCTCTCGGGATGCTCTGCTCTCCCTCCCCTCTCAGGCTCTGATCCTGCACTCGGGCAGGGGCCAGCTGCACTGCAAGGGGGGGCAGACACTGCTTCCAGGGGCACATAACTCCTGTCCCCAGCAGTGTCACTGGCACGTGGAAGAGCTTAAGCCCTGGAGAAGGGAAGCGGCACATGCTTGGCACTGCATTTCATACATGCATGGATGTCTCTTTTTATTGCAGATCATAGGCTACCGCCCTGGAGCTGGGGTCCCCGTGAGCGTGGACTGCAAAGTGCAGGTACTGCTTTCGTTCATGCTCAGCAGCACGGGTGTAGAAGGCCAAATGTCTCCCTCTGATGGACCCCAACAATACCTTTCCTCATTTCCCCCCCAAGCACTCACAAACCCAGTGCTGGTGATACCTCTGGGTGCAAGTAGGGGCTGATCTGCTGAGAATGACAGAGGCCACCAGTCTTCTTCTCCCCTCCCTGTCCCTCACCCTCTGAGCGCTGCCAGCTCCTGCCAGCCTCACCAGCAGTGCTCAGCTCAGCCCCTGAGGGCAGGCTGGGTGCCGGGGTGCCAGCAAGAGCCTGGAGCTGGGGAGGAAGAGGCAGGAGCTGCTCACGTCCATCCCCACCCACTCCACAGGACCCTCAGTCCTGGGGAGCACCCTGCAAACCAACAGCAATAGTGTGAAGGAAGGGCTCCCACTGCCCGGGCAGCAGCTGGGTCATACCCTTAGAGAGCAATAAAGCAGTAGGCAAGGGCAGAGAGGGGTTGACAGGCAGCAAATTCTGTCACCTTCACCTGTGCCTTCATAGCCCTGATGGGCTCTGGCTCGCTGTAGCCACAGCTGGCTGGCCCAGCAAACAGGCTGCCTCCAGCAGGCAGGGACAGCCGAGCCCTCACGTGGATTTGCGAGAGACGTCTGTAAATAAAGCTCCTTCACCTTGCTCTGAAGGGAGAGGGAGCTGTATTTTGTGTCCCACATGCTATCTATGGACCTTTTTTCTTTTTTTTTTCCCCAACCCCAGAAAGGCAATGAGAGTGATCTCAGGTCAGTGGACTTCTACCCTGGAAACGGGACGTTTGATCTCATGTATTATCCCTACTACGGCAAGATGACTCACGTGAGTAAGGGCTCTGGCATCTTTGTTAAGTCTCCTTGGGAAGGAGAGGGCAGCAGCTGCCGCACAGGGTACAGATGTGCTTTCTGGCTATTTTGGGCAGATGCAGGCAGGAGGGAGGCCATGGGCACTGGGATTACAGTGCTCTATTTCTGTCTCTGACAAACTGTGGGAAATCCTTGGGGACTCCGGTTGCCCCTTGCCAGCAATGGGACTGATTAGATTTATCGCCTGGAGACTAAGACTGGCTCTGCTAACTCCCAGAGAAGGTCTCAACACCAGCATTTTCCCAGGACGTCAGAGTTAGGTGACACAAGAGGAAAAAGAGGGGGCTTCTTTCAAAGCTATGACAAAACCACTTCAGGCTCAGTGGCGCTGAACAGAGCAGTCCAACATCGGTGGCTCTTTCTGAATGTGGTTGCCACCACTGCTTTGGTCTGTGCTGGGCTGTACAGTGTTAGGAGGTAACGTACCTTCACACCAAAAGCCAAAAGGGAAGATGAGGCAGGCATGAGACTCCTATTGTCATATTGCTGCTGGCTGAGGATGAGTAACAGCCCCAGACGCCAGGTCTGCATGTCCTTTGAGCACACAGACCTGAGGAACACCATGGATTTCTTATTACAAGCCATAGGCCGGTTTTTAGAACAGCAGAAAATATTTGAGAGTCCCATGATCTGGTGTTACTTGTCCTGACTAATCAACCCAAGGCACGGTGCAGCGCAAAGTCCCACTGTGACCCTGTCCCTCTGAGGCACCAGCACAGAAAGGCTCAGCTTCAGCATCCCGAGGGACCAGGATGGACATCAGGCAAACGCACTCAGACGCCTGGGAACTGTAAACCAATTACTAAGGATTTTTATCAAACACGAAATCGCTGCCTGCTTTTCTGCTCTCTCTTAAATTTACACTTAAATCTCCCTTGTTTTCAGGTCAACTACACGTCCCCACTGGTGGCTATGCACTTTACAGATGTGAAGAAGGGTAATTTGGTCCATATTCAGTGCAGCCTGAACGGGAAAGGTATTATCAACAACCTGAACAGCGATCGCTTCCTGGGCCGAATCATCTTCACGCTCAACATTGGAAAGTAGCCACTGCAAACACTGGGCTCTTAGGTTAAGTCAATCAGAGGCCTTTCCCTCTTTAAAGCCAGAATGTTTTCTGCTAGAAAAATACAGGTACACGGAGATTTTTGTTAATTTATTTTTTTGTTCATAGTTAGGAAACAAATGAGATGCAATGGAGTTTGGAACCACATTTTTCATCATCTGATGTAAATCATTATTAGTAAAAATTAAAAGTTATCTCCTGGGCAGAGAACCTGCAAAAGCACTTCAGTTTTGATTAAAAAACCTCTGATATCTGAACACTGTTTTCACAAGGTCTTTTATGAGTAGCCCCTGTGGAATGCATTTTTCCTGGCTTTAATCTTTACCATAGTTTTATGTGCATTTCTCAGGCAAAAGCTAACAAGAGGGTAGTTTATTAGCACTATTCTTGTTAAAATAATAAACAGCAAAAAATCTGGATTATGCCTGCTATGACACAGTTAAAAAATTAAAAATGGCAGCTCTCAAAACGCCTCCTAGGATCTTTGGCACCAGGAGCATCTTGACTGCTGCATTTTACACAGCTTGTGCAGCACACTCAAGGAGTTGGAGCAAAGGCCACGTAGAAAATCATTTGCCCTCGAACCTTTCCAACTGTTCCCTTCTGAAGTGGGAACATTAATGCATTTCTCCCTCCTCCTCCTCACTCCAGTACTTCTCTCTGCCCCAAGAATCCTCATCAAGTCTATCAGGCTGGGACAAGTGAACGGAGCTCTTCTCTCCCTGTCACACTTTGCAGGTTGACGGCTCCTCCTCCCCCTCTTCAGGCACAGAAACGCCAGTGAAATGTGTTAGACCTCCCTCAAAACATTTCAAGCCTAGAATCATAGAATGGTTAGGGTTGGAAGGGACCTCAAAGATCATCTAGTTCCAACCCCCCTGCCATGGGCAGGGACACCTCCCGCTAGAGCAGGTTGCTCAAAGCCCCATCCAGCCTGGCCTTGGACACTTCCAGGGATGGGGCATCCACAACTTCCCTGGGCAACCTGTTCCAGTGTCTCACCACCCTCACAGTAAAAAATTTCTTCCTGAGATCTAATCTGAATCTTTTTTCTTCCAATTTAAAACCGTTTCCCCTTGTCCTATCATTACCCTTCCTGGCAAAGAGTCCCTCCCCAGCTCTTCTGCCTGTTCTTCCCTGTTCCGGAGAGGTCACAGCGATCACGCTGCAGCAAACCGCAGGGAAACGCTTAGTTGTTTCATGGTTGAGGGGTCATCATAGAATCATAGAATGGTCCAGGCCAGAAGGGACCTCCAAAGGTCATCTAGTACGACCTCCCCACAGTCAGCAGGGACACCCCTAACTAGACCAGGCTGCCCAGGGCCCCATCTCCTTGAATATCTCCAGGGAAGGGGCCTCAACCACCTCCCTGGGCAACCTGTTCCAGTGCTCCACCACCCTCACAGTGAAGAACCCTCTCCTAATGTCAATGCTGGTATTAGTGAAGTTATGAATTTATCACCCTCAAAGGCCCACGAAGCACAGCTGCCCAGCTCAGAGCAGGGTGCTGCAACCTCTGCTGGGTGGGCAGCCCGACCTGCGAGGGAACAGCCTTCGTGTCCGACAGAGGTGAGACACGCTCTGCACGTTACGAGCTGTGGGAACACGGCAGGGAAGGACACCTTAGGATAATGTACTAGTTGGAAAGCACACTTACTAAAATTACTGACTGAACAAGAGCATTATGGTATGTTTGTCCTACATCCTAGTCCAGGTACTTAATCTGCCATCGTTTCCTGATCTATATAAGTCTCTAAGAAGTCATTTCTTGTATTAAAAATAAAGTGACTACAGTAAAATTAACTCTATGGAACCATTCTTAAAACACTGGTGTAAAAGATGCAGTTTGTGACTTTACGTGCCCGTGCTGGCCAGCCGGGGACTGGATTTCAAAGCAGCACATGATGTGACCCTGGAACTTTGATTAACTTCCGAGGGCCACAGCGTTCAGAAGCCCAGTACAGTAAGACTTGCTAAATGCTAAGTAGGACAAACAATTATCTAGCAAAACTATTTTTTAAGAGCTGTTAAAAACCTGAACCAGAGGTGGTTTGGGAACTAATTTTGTTGCTATCGATGGCTACAGGCTGTTCAGGCAGGAGAGGCAGAGGAACTACCTGCACCTGGGTCAGGGCAACCCCCAGTTTCAGCACAGGCTGGAGGGTTGAAAGCAGCCCTGCTGAGAAGGACTTAGGAGTACTGGTGGATGAAAAGCTGGACATGAGCCGGCAATGTGTGCTTGTAGCCCAGAAGGCCAACTGTATCCTGGGCTGCACCAAAAGCAGCGTGGCCAGCAGGTCAAGGGAGGTGATTCTGTCCCTCTACTCTGCTCTGGTGAGACCCCACCTGGAGTACTGCATCCAGCTCTGGAGCCCTCAGCACAGGAAAGACATGGACCTGTTTCAGTGGGTCCAGAGGAGACCCACAAAGATGCTGAGAGGGCTCAGAGCACCTTTCCTGTAAGGACAAGCTGAGAGAGTAGGGGTTGTTCAGCCGGGAGAAGAGAAGGCTCTGGGGAGACATTATAGCCCCTTCCAGTGCTTGAAGGGGGCCTACAGGACAGCAACAGAACAAAACTTTATTTATTCCCTACCTGCCTACTGGAAGGATTAATGAAGCAGCTTATCCTTTTGCAGAAGCTGGACCCATGCTTCAATCCAATCAACAAAGAAAGACCAACTAACAGGGACGTAAATGCATGAACAGCTTAGAAGCTAAAGTTTCTGTTTTCCCGCCAACATCCAGATCCAGGCACCTTGACAATCCCCCTGGGAAAGCTCTCAGAAATGGCATGCGTGTCTCCTTACACTAAAACAAAGCTTTATAAACACCTTAGTTAACTTTATTTTCCATACACATTCTGCTTTCAGCATATTTGTACAGTCATTTCAAGATCTTGAGAATTGTATACACCACTCTTCATGCTACAACAACCTTAAAACGCTGGCTCAATTCTCAATTTTCAACTTTTATTGAAGCCCAAAATAATACTTCATATGTATATATAAAATATATATGTGCATCTAGGAAATTGCCACATTTAATAAAATAACCTAGCAAAAGTGATGCAAAATACTTTGATCTGCAATCTAAGCATGAACCCGTAGATGGAATCCATCTGCTGGCAGCAGAGAAGCATCACACTCTGACAAGCAGGTGTTACTTAGAAACTGCCAGTCTCAAAATAATTCACCATTTACCCCTCTGGCAGGGAAATCAAGCATTGCGAGAGCAAAGGTACAAACACAAAAGACCAAGACAACCAAAACCAGAGCACACAGTCCAACTCAGCAGCATTAAATTACACTCCTAAAAAAACCCCAACTTGGCTCAAGAGCCAATTTGCAGTACAAAAATCAGTTTTATCAGATTCAGGTAAAGTTGGTTGGTTTTTTTTTTGTCACAGCGAGGACAAGAATAATTGAACACACAGGTATTTCTCAAACATCAAAACTAACTCTTTAGAAGTCTCCTTTCCCTGAATATATATATAGCTATTGTGAGTTACTTAAACATCAGTGTTGACTGCCTCCTTTGGGCATGTGAATTACTGAAGGTGCTTTCCCTACAACACAGATACAGGCTCAATGCACAAAGAGATTAAATATTAAAGTAGCTTTAGCAGAGGACAGAAACTTTGTGTGCCATCAGTAGCTCTCT
Source organism: Calidris pugnax (assembly GCF_001431845.1). Taxonomy (NCBI): domain Eukaryota; kingdom Metazoa; phylum Chordata; class Aves; order Charadriiformes; family Scolopacidae; genus Calidris; species Calidris pugnax. The sequence continues at coordinate 8,973,547 of NW_015090995.1, forward strand.
GCAGACCTGGCAGCTCCTGAGCTGTCCTGCAGTTGGAGATCAGGGTTCACGAGCTGCAAAAGACTTTGACCAAGATGGACCAAAGAGGCTGAAAGAGCAAGAGGCTTCTTTCATCCTATCAACATGAACCTGATGGGAACGAAGCAGAGCACAGCCACAAACGACTAGCTTCTATTTTGGTACAGTTTAGATATGGAACATAGAATTGCAAAAAGTGTGGCATTAATAACAAAGAACACATCTTCAAATAAATCAGATGCTCTCATTCCTTTGGAAGTCACCTTCTTCACTACATATATCTATTAGTTTCTGCTTTATGATCACCTTTTCTCACAATAGAAATTTTGCGCTCTTACGCTATTCAACTGTTGTTTTGAGAAAGCAGTAATTAGAAGGTTAAAAGCAGATTGTTTTTACAGCTTCACTTGCATTTCTAGATCACAGCTTTTCAGTGATCTCCTGTTAACCCACGAAAGCTGCCCAAAGGAACAGCAGGAATCTGAACAGTCTGCATTCTTAGTCTTTGAGAGCTCCCAAAATACTCCCGAGCCTCACATGGATCACTGCTGAAATGCTGCACAGTTTCTTTTATGTGCACAGAATCAAAGCTGAGACAAACTGCAGCCAGTGAAATTCCATCCTCCCACCCTCATTTCACAATTGAGCTCAGAACAAAAGGGAAAGCACAATCAAACAAAATAGCACAGGACACGTTTCCTTTAGCAGACTGTTGGCTTTTCTGAGTAGTGACAGTTCTCCAGGACTGAGCCTTATCTTATCTAATAAAGACATTAAAGACATCATGCCAGTGCAAAGCTGTATAACATACATTAGCAGTCAACTTCTCCCTACTGATGTTAAACAAATTAATTTACTAGAAGAATCAGATGTTCTTCTCATATTATGTTACTTTATTAGTGAGATGAGGTACTACCTTTACATTCAGAAGGAATAGGAAATTCAGACTGATTCACAAGAACAAGCTGCTAATGAAAAAAGACAACAGCCATATGCCCAGTTGCCAATAAAAGTCTGTTAAGAGCTTGGTATTTTCCCATAGCACATACAGTCCTTTCCAACATAGCATTCACACCTTTAATTATGGTTTTAGCTTTAGCATTATCTGAGATAAGCTGGATGCAACTAGAAATTTCCTTGTATAAAAAGGCTAAACAACAGAAATAAAGATTCATAGATGTCTTCTTCACTCAAAATAATCACATTTCTCACTTGGACAGACGTCAACCCTACTCAATTCTATGGTCCTCAGAACGCTTTCTCCAAAACCATACAGTAGCTTCAAGTAATTCTGCAACTCCTCTTCAGACTCATGGCATGTTATTCTGCCGTGAAGTGTTTTTTAATTTATTTTTTTCTTAAATAAAGAAACTATGAATTCATTAGATTTTCTTCTTTTTAAAGGAGCAAATCAGGGAGTCTGGAAAAGAAGGGCAGGGAAGGTGGCAACAGAGATGGAGTTAAGAGGTTATACAGACTGATAGCCAGTACGACTTTTTCTTCTTCCAATGATGTAAGATATAAAGACAAGAATGATAAGGAAGCCGAGTGCCATGCCCACTGCGATGGGAATAAGAAAGTTCAGGTCAGAATCAGCAAGGCATTCTTCAGCTGCAGAAAGAAGAAAAACAAAAAAGGCAAGGGAAAATAAATTAGTAAAGGAAATCAAGCGTTAAAAACCAAAGAAAGCAAGGAGCAAACACATTTTTGAGAACTTACACCGTATTAGATACATCTAAAATAAAATCAGCACACAAATCATCTCTATTGGTAACATACTTCTTCCAATTTGTATGTTTAATTTAATCTTCCTCTAGTGAGCAGCTACTCAGAAGTGTGAGAACAAAGCAGCAGTTTGAACATGCATTGGCTGATCACACCTCAGAGTTAACAGCAATAGAGCAACAAAAAAAAAGGACAAGGCAGTAATGTGCCAGCTGTCTAAGTGACTTCCCAAACCTTCAAGTCACCAACACTTCTCTAGGTTCTAGACATGTAGAGCAGCAATAGACAGCAAACCAAGTAACAAAGTAGAAACTTATTGAAAACTGTGAGACAGCAAAGATACATATGCTCAAAGCACCAAATGGAAAACACTGAAAGACTCTCTCTTTGAATGGGTAACTTTATTTATTTTCAATGCAAATACAAGAAAAGAGTTATCAGTTTCAGCTGAGAAGTATGCAGTTATTACCGAAATCAACAGAGGAGAAAAAAGAAGAGAGAGCTGTAATGCTACAGTGGTCTTCATTGTACAGGTTGTGAAATATGCGATTAACTCCCTGCTGATACAAACACGGGTGCAAGGACTAGCAACCACCACTGGAACTGATTTCAAACCCAGTGACAGACCCGAGACACGGAGGCAGGGCCGGGTGTTCTTCCCCTGTTTGCAAAGAGAGCAGAGCTCCACCTGGGCAGCGCCAAGATGAGATGTCCAGGGAGATAGGGCACAGTGTCTGTGCGCTGCTTCAGCGCTCTAAGGGTGCTTGACCTCCATGCTTTTAATAAAGCAGAACTCCTTCTAAAACCTTTTTGCTTGAGTTTCTATTAGAACAAAGTGTCACACACATTCAATGCTTTATGAAAAGTTAGCTATTGTTTTAAGTGAATATTCAAACCATTTGACCATCTAACTGAATCAGCCTTAGTTAAGGGAAATCTACTGTCTTGATTTAGCCCCCTACAGTCCAGGACACACTTGCCACTACCCCTTCATGAAAGGCTACACAAAGCCTTTGGCAACGAGGAGGAACAAAAATAACTTACAAGGGTTCAGCACCTGAAAATACTAAACTTGGAGAATCTGAAAGCACCTCCTGCCAAGCAGAGCAACACTTGGAAGGGGGGGGGGAGAAAAAGGAGAAAGGAAATATGTACATTATACAGTGAGCTATTTCAAAATATTCCAACTACTGAGAAAGCATTTAAGCATCTTACAAAGAGAACTGCATTTGATGTTTAGTCATCTTTGTTCATCGAAGATCAACATACACAATTTAACTACTACATGCTGGATAATGGGTCATTAATACTAAAATGAATGAATTTGCTAAGGATGAAAGGTGCCCAGCAGGCAGTGACAGAAATTCCCATTCTCTTTTCTCTAAAGGAAGGAGATCACTGCAATCACTACACTATGGCAATGTTACAAGGAATTCCCAGGAGGAAAAAAAAGAGTTTAAAGTTCATACCAGGAACATTCCATCCTTTACCTCTCCAGTTTGCCACTGTTGTTGGCACACATCTGTCCACGTACTGTTCCTGTACAATGGTTAGAAGCTTCAGAGAAGTGTCTTCAAATGCAGAACCTGGTAACTCTCCACCACAAGCAGACTCCACACTCAGGCCAGGAGCAGCAGCTTTTTTGACAAATTTTGTTGAATGTATCTCCATTCAAAATAATAAAAAATCTTGGCCCCCAATGTTTTTAGTCCCAGTATAAAAGGTATCTTCCCTTTTAATGCCAACCATGAGATGCAACTGACAGCCCAAAAGTTTGTGGTTTTATTGGTTTACGTTATACAATAGAGAACACTGTGGTAAGTTTAAAAATTAAAAAAAACAACCAAACAAAAAGGCATTCATTGGCTGGAAAAGCTTCTTTTGAGGACTCCTAGCACAGCATTTTTTAAGCTAAAAGATCAGAAATCTTGGTATCTTATAGAACAATTTTAATATTTAGTAAACTGTATATAAGGCACAGTCAATAGTAATCAAAAACTGCAGTCTATGATAATTATACACATTAATATTCAACATCCACAAGCGTACACAAGTTAAATGCTGTTTCCACATACCAGAACAAAACCATTTTTATTCACATAATGCCACTGCATATTTTTAATATTCTGAAATTAAAGGTGTAGTAATTTTAGAAGAACTGAAATTAATTAATCAATCGATTATGAACCAGGACATACTGCAAGTTGTTAGGTTCAAACATAAACCATGACAATACATTCTGCATCATTTCTTAACCAGGTCTGTTTGAAAAACAGACTGTTTGCTTGACTCTCTTTAACACTGTAATCTTCCTCTCATTATTTAAAACAGTTACACCTTTCCCCAACGGCACATCAGACAGTCCTCCACAAAACCCTGATCTCCTCCCCCTCCCCAAAAAGACAACAGCAACAGTTCCCCTTCCCAAACATCACAACTAACAGACTCATAATTCCATGAGATACTACTGTAGCTTTACCAGTACTATACAATACAAAGTCCAATCTTCCAGTGTCTACATACTCACTGCAAGTCTCCAGGAGAGACAACAATACTGGAGATAGAATTACAGTTAAAAAAAATAAAATAATCTTTTGACAAAAAAAACCCCAAAAAAACAACAAACAGTCTTTGCACTTATTACAGGACAGCACTAACTCCTGATTGTTCCAAGTTTTGTCACAGACTCTTGCAGACTGATTTGTAATGATAATTTGTCAGAAATATGACGTCTGCACTTCCCTTATAGTTTAAATTCACATCCTTAGGAGCCCCACTGTTAAGCTCTTTTACCAGAGTCTGTTAAATATTTGTATTTTCCTTTATGTTAAAAAAGCTTCAGTTGACTTCAGCTTACACTTCAGAAAGGTGCTAACATTATTTTGACTTTGTGTAGCAGATAAGAAGGAAGCTTTAACATAATGATTATAGAATTAGTGCAGGCTAGAACCAAGAAGAAAGAATATAGGATCAGACTGCACTTTTCCCTCTTGTCATATGGCCATAGAGTTCACAAGATGGGGCAGAAAGAAGTATGGTAAAGGGAAGAACTAGTGCACCTCTTGATGCAGAAAAAAAGTATATAGTAGTACTGTTACCAGAAGAACTAGCAGCACAGACAGGATCAACACAGCTTCCACCTTAAGAGGATGAAGCTACTAATGAATTCGGGGAAGGCTCCCTAAGGCTCTTCCACTTTTGGTGAATGCAGAGACCAATCTCATTTTCCAGGACAACTGCAAGAAGAAACTCAAGCGTTCACAGCTGTACACCAAATTAAGATGGCTAGCAAAATCAAATCATAAAAGCATCTTGTCTGCACGGAGCTACAACTGACAACAAGGTTACAAGCAGATTTCTAATGATGAACCAGATGTACAGTGTCTCTATTAGTTCGAGCTGTCTTCTGCTGGTGGGTTGTACCCAAGCACACTTCAGAATGTGCTGCAAAACAAGGCATTAAGCCACAGACAACAGAGGACTCTTCAAGGAGTACCTTCACCAGCTATGTAAAAGAATCTCAGATATAGACTGACTGACCTTGACCTCAGTTTATTTTCTTTAAAGAGACAGTACAAGATGTCTGTTTTCAAATCAGTTAAAAAATGAACAAGTTTCCTTAAGAAATAGAACGATCTTTATTATTTAGAGCACATGTTGAACAGGTTAACAGTTCCCTATGGAGCAATACATACAGGAAAACTAGTGGTTTTATAAACAGGCAGCCAGGTGAAACTTAGATGTTTTTTGAACCGGTTATCTGCACATCAGTCTAGGTGTACTTTAATCTCTAAGCCAATATACTTGCAAAGGAAGATTAACTTGCAGGTTTTTGCAAACATATTTCTGATACTGTTGAATTTTAGGAGTAGTTTGCACTAATCTTCTATATTGTCACTTTGAAACCATGCTCAGGTCAAAAATTTGCATGGTCAGATGAATACAGTGTGGTAACTACTCCTTTAACAGAAATGCACATGTAACTGGTGCCACTGAACATCAGCCACCAAAATGCTAAAAATCTATATTAACTTCTGTATTTAAGGATATTAATATGAAAGTCATTAGATCCACTTTTTTTTTTTAAATTAAAATGGTAGTCTTGCAGCCTGTTTCAGGATTAAATTTATAGTAGTTCCCCACTGTCATTAAAATGTAACTTATGCAAAATTCAGGCTGTAGACTACAAGCTACAGTAAGCATTATCCACCCATACTTGCTTCCCTAGCTTGTGTCGAGTAAACTGTTTTTTACCAGAAAAAATTACTGAAAGAAGTGTATTTTATTATTTGTATACAAACATGCCACAGATATCTCTACAACCCTAGAAAACACTAATAAAACACTAAACCAGCTTTGATGCAGGCTAAACTCATTCCAATGGGGGAGACAATGTTACGTTCATTAAATAACTAGTTTAGGCAGCTCATGTTATGACATATGCAAACAAGCCACACTTACTTAAGTCTAAAAGACATTTTTTTTTTCCCATGCAGTAAAAACTATATATTACAGCACAAGGAGGCCAGAGGAAAAACTGTGCAGCAAGGGTTAGTCTCTACAGAGCTGCAGTTTAAGAACAGTCTAGTTGCACTGCATTTTTAAGCTAGTTATCCTTTCCATACAGCAAGGGAAAAACAGGTGTTGTGGGTCCATCTCAGACTCATTTGGCTTTTGCATTCTTAACATTAATAAATGCTACACAGCAAACAATCAAACACAAAGTACATTAAACATTCAGAATGCCAATGGCGGGCAGTTATAATGTGAATTTTGGTTGGCAGAGAACCATTCAAGATGAAGATTTAAAGACAGCTCAAGCTGCAATAACAGATACTGGCTCATTAAATGAAAGCATCTTTAAACAATGGTCATTCAAAGCAACAAGACAGACCAGTTCTGTGCAGAGTATGATATAAAGTTAAGTGCACTTTAAAGTTCTGGAATATTTAGAAAGGTTATTCCCTTTAAACTGATGCCAGCAAAAAAGCTTGCATTAATTTAGCAGAACTCTGCCTCAGTTGAGTATTTTAAATGACTGCCAAGGTATGGTAAGTGATGAAGAATTCAGTGCCTAACAGTAATTATTTTGTTGTTGTTGAGAGAATTTGGAAACGGCACTGACATCTCCCTATACATCCACTATTTGGCAAGTATAGGTTACCCATTTTATCTGTTCAGCCAGGGTATAGGAATGATTCCTGAAACTACACCAAAGCAGGAGTAAACTGCACAAATTCTGTCAAAGCTAAGTAAGTTACTGCTGCCACTTCAAAAGATTACTTAATTACCAACCTGAAGTTCAATTCTATGAAAAACGAAGTTGTTACTGGGCATGGTACAATCCTTGTTAAATACTATAGGAGTCACCATAGTGACTAATGCTACCAACTTAACCCACAATTATGACAATGACTAAGGAACACAGAGGAGAGAAGCAAGTACAAATTCTATGGTGTTCCGGGAGTTGCCCAATACACATCAGTTTAGAATGTGTTCTTGTTTCAGGCTACAATTTGTAAAAAGCAGAAATAAATCCTAAACACTTTAGGGTTTTTGCAAGTTAAAATCCTTAGCCTAGCAATTCATCCAATATTTGACATCTTCAAAACAGCTATGAAACCCACGTCATCTTCTTAGAGCAGGAAAACTAAAACCGTAGTTCTGCTTCAGCTGAGAAACATTCTCTCTTTGTTTCTCAACTCCAATTAGCTGTGGCTAGTAATTACTCCTAAGGTTTGGGTCGTTTTTGGACTTCAGAACTTGCACTTGCTTTGTTTAGAGTGAAATCAGAACAGGAATCACGTTTAGATTCACAAAGTTTGATATCCGGCATAGCTTTTTCTTCTGCCAATTATGTAAGCAACCACTATAATGGCAATCAAGACAGCAAGTGAAGCACCAACTACAATTGGGATTAGAATGCTGTCATCATCCAGCGAACACTCCTGGGCTGTAGATGAAAAAAAAGGTTGCAACAAGGAATAAATAAAGACAGAATACTTGCCAAGTGTGGTATAAAAATCTGTTTTCCTTAATACAAAAGCGTTCAAAAATCAAGTATTACTACATCTTTAAACTAAGAGAGAAAGAACTGCAGAGGTCTCATGGGTACATCTAGCATATATTAAGCATTGTAATCACTTGGAACATTTGATAAACTATAGTAAGCTCATGGAAGTCCCCCTGGTGTATGAGTTTTCATGTGAACAAGGTCTGCACTAGACAAGGCAGCAGCCATTCTTCTCCTTTAAGGACAGAACCAGGCTTATCCATTTCAAGCTTAAGGCAAGTCTGGGGCGTTTACTCATTAAGAATAAATGATTTGGTATCAAGAACCTGTCCTGAATGGAGACACGTTAGAGAGATGAAATAACAACAATTAGGAGAAGGAAGCTAGCCTCAACTTGAACTTAAATGGGACCCTAACTCTTCAGAATGTATTATCATAAATACTGTTTACCCTGCATACATTTGGGGAACTAACTTACTTCTGCCTAAAAAAAGTAGTTTAAAAAATCAGCACCCAATGTATTTGTCTACAGACTAGTCTAGTTAGTAAGACTGTGCTGCAAGTGCTGCAGGTTACACTAAAGAGTAGGAGATCATTTAACCAATTCCAGTTTTCCCCGGACAAGACCAGGATAATGCAGCAAACAAACATTTTAGAATCTTTCTTTAGTTCTGGATATTCCAAGACTGCTTCTGAAAGAAGCTCTGACAGTTCTTTTTTTCCTGTAACACTCCTATTCCTTAAACTGACAGGTAAAGAAAAACGAAACACCTAACAGTATTACCAACGTCTATTTCTGCTAAGTTTTGTCCCATTTTCTTATATATTCAAGCTACAAGAAGCTGTATGTCAAGATGATGTCAGATAACTTCTAACCTATTCTGCAAGGCAATGCTTAAGTCCATCTCAACCAACATACTTAGCCGATATTTGTTCTCACTTAAAAGTCTTTCCTTGAACTTGAATGTCAGTCTCAGAACCTATCTTCAAAAAAACCCACAACCAAACCCCCAAAAAACCAGAACAAGAGGTTCAACCAGAAAAAGTGCTTGTGCCCAATGCTGGCACTTTTTAGCAAGTAACAATTTTGCAAGCATTGCAAGAATTAACAAAAAAAAAAAAAGAACTCTTACCTGTAGAGAACTTATTTTCCTTCACAAGGAATGGCTGAACCCATAGATTAAAAGTATGTATTTGAAGATCTTCATTAACCTGAAGAGTTTGCTCTTTTCGGCACATATAAGAACTACCAAGGAAAGCATCCCACTTGCTGAAGTTGTTGTTATCTGCACTTGAAATTACTAAATAAAGCGGGGAAAAAAAAAAAAAAAGGAAATTTGCATGCCCACTTTAAATGCAAGAGAGTTGTTAATACAATCAAAAGAATAAGGAGCTGAACCTAGAGTGGCCAACTTTTCAACATTGACTACTCTGAAAAATAAGACAGTCTGAAGTGTGATTGATCTGCTTAACCAAAAGTCAGGCACTGAAGTTATTACAGTACTTGGAAGTAACCTCTCCTCCATATGGACATGGCATTAGGCTTTCCTTGTTCCTCCACTCATCCCAACATTGCAGAGCTGCAAGCAATTTAGCTGTAGTGCCCCTTTAACTGCAGTAGCTGTCACAAACTTTAAAAAACAAAATAAAGCAAACATATTTTGATTTGGAAAAAAGTATGCTTTGGTTTTTGAATGACTGTTCTCTTTTCTCAGTGAGAGTTAAGTAGAAGCTGTTAGAAGACAGTAGCATCTTCAGTCAAAGACAACAGCTGGTTTAAGAAAAACAAAAAGCTTCAGGGTTGGTGTAACTGTATTTCACACCTCAAAAAATTATGTTACTGAAAACAGTTACAAAGAAGCCTTCTTATATACATTTATTACAAAGTAAGAGACTTCATTAGCAGAGATTTCAAGAAAAGAGAATGATCCCATATTGTTGTTCAAAGTAACTCAGAGCTGTTTCTGCTTAATACTTTTGTTCCTATCAACTTAAAGACTTAAATTAGGAAGTAACAGTAAGCATGAACAGCACTGACAAAGTCAGAAGTATTTGTTAAATACAGACATTGAATAAAAGCTTACACTTGCTTTAAGGCAGATACTATTTCTTACCAGAACCATTGAGGCGGTTGAGCAGGGTAACATTCACCTCTTTCAGATAAAATTTTTGTGCACTTGCACTTTCATTTTTCTGTTTAAGAAGCAAGAACCAACTGTCAGTATGCAATTCTGCATTTTTAACTTCAATAACACATGCTTTACAAAAGGCTGACACATTTACCACAGTCTTACATTTTCTATGACTTTAACCCAATTCTCCACTCATCTCGAGGCAGTCACCTAGAGCCAGTTCCACCTCCTATGTTGGAACAGCCGACCACCCGCCAGTGACAGAAGGCTTTCGCTATGAGCCATCATCATGCCGTGCTGCTAAAGTGGAAGCTTGGTTTAAATTAAAAGAAGTTACTTACAACAACAAACGTGAACCCAATGAACGTGGTATTTCTATCATTCAGTTTCAGAGTAGCTGTTGTGTTACCACATGTACCATCTGCACTAGTTGTCTTTGGATTGACGTTGATCAGAAGAGGCTGAAACACAGATACACCGCATCAAAGACATGCAGCTGCCATTAGGCATGCATTGTTTCAGTCAGCAGCAGTCTTAGGTTAGAAGAGCTTGTCATGAATATGACACCAGTCAAGACTGAGCCTGGCTACTATTGAACCAAAGCTACTTGAGTTTACGTGCTGGTAATACTGAAGCAAACAAATCGCCCCATGAAATCTTTTATCTTCTTGACCTAATAGAACAGGTTAGCTTTGGCTCCCTCTGTGGAGAAAAACACTATCTGCAGGGACCAACAGCCTTAAAAGCTTAGAAAGTTCCAGACTTTCAGTGTCAGAGGTACCCCCAGCGACAAGTCACATCAAATCCACATAAGGTTTTGAAGGTAGGTAATATGCCACAAAACTATTCTGACATCAGAGAGGTGCTATGTACAACACTTAAAAGCAGTTCTGGACAGCCAGCGGTGCACAAAGCAAATACCTGCATCCACATTTCACACCAAATACCTACAGCAACCTTTCCACTCTTCTAAAATAGAAGATAAGCACCTTGTCTTGGGAAACGTTCAGCTGCAGCCCCACTGTAGCCAGAAGACAAGTTTTATTTCCGCTTTTAAGAGAATAGTTTCCTGTGTCTGGATTCTCCACAGGTTTGGGAGGAGTGGTTGGAGCAGGTGATAAAGTGGTGGCAGATGCAGTAGTTACATTGGCAGTAGTAGGTGGAACAGTAGGTGCAGAAGTAGGCATATCAGCATGACATCGAGACTCTGAAAAGCAATTTTAACCACTGTTTCAGTGTTTAAATTTTTAATAAAATCTGTATTTAGCTGACCTCTGAATCATAAGACATCAACTTCTCTGCTGAAATCTAGCGTACTGGAAATACGCTCATCACCAAGTCAGAAGTCTCAAACTCAGCACTATGGCACAGTATTCCAAACAGTTTCCAGCTACCATTTATTCTCTGAAATTCTGTAATGCCTGCAGTTTAAAATCCATGAAGCATATGCAGTAATACTTATCTCTGACACACAGAAGTGAAACATACAGCCAAAGATAGCTAAGTGGTTATAAAAGTGTGATATGTATTTGCTATAGATAAAGTCATCAACCCTATGAAGCTATATGTAGCAGGATGATGTGCTCATCTCGAGTAGTTGAGGTGTGAGATGAGACAACAGGCTCTGGACTATTTAAATGAAAAAGTAGAGGCTAGCACTGAAAATGGAAGGCAGTCAGCTAAAAACCTCAAAACTCAAATGATCTAGTCAGCAACAGTAGTTTTGAAATGCTTACTTTTAATACCCCTGTTACTGGAATACACACTTTATTAAAATACCACCTTGGCACAGGAACAATCTACATTACTATACACTACTAAATCTGTTCTACTAATCTATTTTTCCAGGAACAAGGAAAGACGTACTAAAGGATATTTACACGAATGTTATTCAACATAGCACATTTTAGGTGGATTTTTCATTGTGGGACTTTGCTCCCTGCACTAAGGCGCAACACAAAAAAGCTCATTCACAAATTGAAATGCTCACCTTTTTTACTGATTGTGCCATTCTGAACAAAAGGCTGCACAGTAACATTCCAGAAAATCTGTGTTACATTTTCTGCTTCAAGGAAGTCAGTATTATGACACACGAAGACGTTATTCACTTGCACTGGATGCATAGTAACCCTTACAACAATAGTAACTGGTCCTACAAATAAGCACAAATATTTTAATACCTTACAAACTACAAGACCATTCATAGGTAGTGTTATGCTTTATACAATACCAGAAGACAAAGTAAGAGATAATTAAAGTTTAACAATCCCAATCTCTCTTGAATATTTTACCTGTGTGTCCTGACCCGGAGTGCTAAGTAGTGCAGAGAAGTAACCAAGCTTCCAGAATTAGACAAGCCATTAGAAAGATGAACTTTTTTACTTAAGTTTTTCTTTAAGGGAAAAAAACCCAATCCTATTATTAATAGGTATTAGTACACAGGAAGCCTAACGGTGTAGTGCTTTGCTAGGTGGAAAGCCAAGTAGTGCATACTAAAATGAATCTTCCATATGCCTGTTGTCTATTAGCAGCACCTCACTGATCGAGGCTCTTCAGTTAATCTTCCCCTCTCATTCCACTTAAAGGGAATCCTACATTCAGGGATTCTCACCACTCTACATTCTTATACAGTAGTAAGTACAATGAACAACAGTTAGGCAGCATATGGCATAGAAGTCATTAGTTACATTATTAGCTCGTCTAACTTTGAAAAAACCAACCAAGATCAGGTACATGAGACCTGACACCTGAGTCCGAGTTCTTTTTGTAAGTAGGATTCTGCACTGAACATTACCTTTTTTTTTAGCATCAGGAAACACAGCAGTATCATTGGTGTTGTAAGTAAACGTGACAAAGTCCGCCTGGTAAGTTTCATTGGTTTTTGTAAAGTTAATGCTCCAAGAGTGACCTTCTCCAAACTGTACAGCCAGAACTGCAGCTTGTGTGTCATTGCCACAGACGCTTCCATTGTGTGTCACGCCGGATGACAAATTCAAGGTAGCATTTTTCTAGAAAAAAGGGCAATTTAAAAATGTTTTCACAGATAGCAGTTCTTCCCCATGACAACGTTATAAACCTGCTGGAGTCAGATAGAACCTTGAACAAAATTAGCAAGATTATTTTAGGTTATTCTACAAAATTATGAAAAAGGCTCCCTGACATCTGACTTTGAAAGGAGCCATATCAGATTCGAGTACAGAAGTACAAATCTAATTTGGCTGTAAATCTTGACTGTACTGAGCTGCAATTTATGCTTACTATTTGGGCTAAGAATATTACTATCCTGACACCAAAAACCACCCAGTTTGAACAGTACGCCACTTAAGTACGTGCAATAGGGCACTTTCAGTGATTTGCATTATTAATTGAGAATATATGCTATGTTTTAAAATGAATATTTAGAAATACACTTATAGTGAAAAAAGGAAGCGGTAAAAAATGCAAACACCCTAGGTAAAAGAGTGTACTTAAGCTCCTACCCAGAACAAAATAGAGTTATCAACAAAAGTTAACTCCAAATACTTACATAATCACTACTGTTTGTTTCATATTTTATCAAGAATCTCATCATCCATTCTGCATACAGGCACGTAGCATTAGAGGCATCCTTTACATCTACTTCCACTGCATAGGACTGGAAAAAACCTGTAAGATATCATTATTAGCTATTAAGACATTGCTTTTCCTTCATTTTCTAGAACCACTTAGGAGGACAGCTCATTAGAAGGCAGTAAGTTATTTCAGGACTGGATTCAATTTTACAGACACTGCAAGAGTAGCTAGGGTTCTAAAAAGTATTAAAACTAGGAAGCACACCATGAAGTTATCAAAGCTAGATAAAAAGTTGAGAGAATGTTTTACAGTCTGTTTACCTGGCAAAGACTAATAATCTGAAGGAGCGTTGGCTTTCTGATGACAGACTGAGTAAACTGAAGTGCATGAACATAGCACTTAACGTTCTGCTTGTACACTGGGTTCTTCCTATTATCTTCATCACAGAATTATAGAACTTATTGAGTTGGACCCATAAGGATCATCGAATCCAACCCCCTGCTCCTTGCAGGATGGCCTAAGAGTAAAACATATGACTAATAGTGTTGCCTAGACACTCCTTGAACTCCAACAGGCTTGGTGTTGCGACCACTTCCCTTGGGAACCTGTTCCAGTGACCAACCACCCTCTCAGTGAAGAGCCTTTTCCTAACATCCAACTTGATGGAGCATCATTCCATTTCCTTGTGTCCCATCACTGGTCACCAGAGAGATATCAGCAGCTCCCCCTCTGCTGCCTGTCTTGAGGAAGGTGCAGACTGACACGAGGGCACACCTCAGCCTTCTCTCCTCCAAGCTGAACAAGCCCAATGGCCTCAGCCACTCCTCAGAAGCCTTGCCCTCAAGACCCTTCACCATCTTGGCCGCCCTCTGGACACACTCTAACATTTTGATCTCCTCCTTGTATTGAGGAACCCCAGACTCCACACAGCATCTTATCCATGTCACCAGCGGCAGGACTCAGGTTGACCTCCAAGAGGTGAGATCTGGGTGCCTTCATCACGCTTCTACGATTTCTGCCTCAAAACACACAGGTGTCACATTCCCTTTACGCTTTTCGGGAACTTTTTAATAGCAGCTGGGCTTCTAACCCCGTGAATCTCCGTAGCCGGCTCCGACCCACACGCCTGTGCCCTTTGACTCCCACAGCTCCCAGCTGGGGCTGACCCAGGTCGCCAAGGGCCTTCTTGCAGCGCCGCCCAGCAGGGCCAGGAGCGAGCCGGCCGCCCTGGCCCACAGCCCTCAGCTCCAACACGGGCCTCAGCCGCTGGGCCGGACCCGCCGCCGCCACCAGCAACAGGGGTTCGGCCAGGCCCGGGCCCCTGCCCGCCGTCCGCTGACAGCCCAGGGGAAGCTGCCGCCGGGCTGAGGCGGCGCCGGGCCCGCCAGGGCCTCGTCAGCCCGCGGC